>NC_056625.2:47622743-47947743 GCF_002870075.4 Lactuca sativa
GCAATATGTCCATTATGTAGCCAAAAATAGACCTTAGAGGGTGTTTCTAGCATGCATAAACGTAAAGTTGGAAACTTTATGTGATTTGTCCATCTTGGGACATCAGATCTGTATTTTGAAATGTTGTAATGGAAGTTATGGGCTTCATGGGTTAAGACCCTCTTTAAAGAACTAGGGTTTGGGGTTTTAAGCCTTATGGTTGGTTCTTAAGGGTAAAGTTGGAAAGTTTACCCTTCTAGACAACATTATGCAAGGGATCTGAGGTTTGGAAACCTTGGATTCAAGAAAAATCGCTTAATGCATTAAGTGGGTTGGCACACAGGAGAACTCGACGAGTTCGTAAGGGAACTCGGCGAGTTGGGTTGGGTTTGTCATGATTTTTCGGATAAAAGGGGAAACTCGATGAGTTCTAGGGGAACTCGACGAGCTGGATCACGATATTGCGATTCTTCCTTTAAAGGGAACTCGACGAGTTGAAGGATAACTCAACGAGTTGGGTCAACTCAGGGTGTTGACTTTGACGTTGACATTGACTAATGTTGACTCTTTGGAATTGATGTATTGTGTTGAATCTAAGGAGTTATTTATGTTTAGAGATTGAGTAGATTAGATACTCGTAGCTAGGGACTATTCAGCTACTGTCAGTACTTGATGTGAGTCTTCTTACCACACTCTTGGGTCGAAGGCACCAAGGTCGTCCCACAATTAATATAATATGTTTGTATTGAATGAGAAATGATATGTTATTTGATTTATGCATAGGTTTATGTGAATACCATGGGGGGAGCCCATGGAACTTCTCAAGACCATGGGGGAGCCCATGACATAAGGATATAAGACCATGAGGGTAGCCCATGACGTTCCATTGAAGACCATGGAGGGTGTCCATGGCAATTTGTATGTATATATATGAGCATCACATTATGTGATTATATGTTTCGTGTGACTAGGAAACTCACTAAGCTTGTGCTTACAATTTATTTGTATGTTTAGGTACTTCTAGTGATAAGGGAAAAGGCCCGACTTGATGACGAGGCATGCATTCTCCAGTGTTTTCACATTTGGTCCGTTGTACTTTGAATTTTCAAAATAACATTGATATGTGTTGGGATTTTTATATTTACTATGGTTGATGTTATGAAAATAAAGTATAATTTTTTTATGAAAATTGGGTTGTTACAAGTTGGTATCAGAGCCTTGGTTTGAGAGATTCAGACACACTTCTGGGTGTGTCAGAACTCAAACTGAGGATATGGTTACACTTACTTTTCAAAAAGAAACCAAAGTTTCGTTTCTTGAAAATGGTTTTCTAATAAATGGGGAGAATGCAATGCACGTAATCGGCCGAGCTCAAGTATGTATTACCAATGGTTTAGTCATGTTATTATATATATATATATATATATATATATATATATATATATATATATATATATATATGGATATATGCTTGTATGGATTATTTGCTAATTGTATGCTTTCAAAGTTGTACATGTTTAGGATTGCATAGTCCTAGAATGTGGGAGTCTGCCTTATTCTTGTTCCTTGTTTGGTTGTGGTTTAGGGTAGAAGCCTTATTTGACAGTCTATGTGATTCTCTTTGTGTATAACTTGCATGCATAGGGCAACCTGTTATTATTGATCTGGATTTCTGGTTTGGAAAGGGTTGAGAATCCTAGGGCAGTCTACGATCAGAGATGGTGCTGTGTTTATGAGTTATGATTTGTGATTGGGTGATTTAGGGATATCAGGTATCGCCTTGGAAAAGGTACATGTAGGTGTGGAAGGTAGTATTGGGCCCGTAGTACTGAAAGCACATGACCTGTACCTGAACCAATGACAGACTTGGTGGCTCTTAGAAAGATGGTGTGGAGAAATCCTTTTCAATTTCCATATATTGGTTATTTGTGACATTTTTAGTTGAGGATCGTGATGATCATGCGAGGTTCAGGATCAGGATCTGGATTAGGTGCATACTTCGGTGCAGAGGCCATGGATGAGAGGTTGTGCAATCTCATCGCAACCGAGGTTACTCGTGGCATCCTTAACGCTACTCCGGTGATTTTCACTAGCGTCAAGGAGGGCATCATGGAGATCATCGAGGAGAGGCTCAGGTCCTTCCGAGCTGAGATTACTGCAGGCCAGATTGGGGCCCGAGCTCCCTCATTCAGGGAGTTCAAGGCGTGTGGAGCGCCTAATTTTTTCGAGGTCTGGGATCCCATCACTAGCCGACGCTCGATGACAAACATGGAGAATTCCCAGCACACGCGTTCTTGCCCCCATGCGGCCAAGGTGTGGTTCACATCATGTGTGCTGAGGGATCGGGCACGAGACCAATGGGAGGAGGTGACCCATGATGTGGGATCAGCTGGGGTGGCTGAGATGGCATGGGAGGAGTTTGTGAGGAGGTTTGATCGGGAGTTTGCACCACCTATTGAGGTGCAGCGTTTGGTGAGAGAGTTCCTCGATTTACAGTAGACTACCGAGATTGTGGCAGAGATCACCACCAAGTTTCGAGAGAGGGAACATTTGGTTCCGCAGTACGCTGCGGATGAGGAGATGAAGCAGACTTGGTATCATTCCATGTTGAGAGACAATATTCGTGAGTTGGCAAGTTTTTCGAGGTGCAAGACCATAAAAGAGATGGTGGAGAAGGCCCGGGAATGGGAGATTGAGTTGGAGCTCCGCACGAAGCGGAAGCCGGAGCAGGTCCAGGCAGCAGTAGGCCATGCCAAGAAGCCTAAGACCTCCGATCGTCCCAGTTGGGGGTAGAAGGGTCATGGCCGTTGTGCCAAGTGGGGTAAGCCGCATAGTGGAGCCTTTCGACCAGCGAGCTCAGGATGTTACGCTTGTGGCCAGTCGGGTCACATGAGCTGAGATTGCCCCAAGAAAGACTTGATTTGTTTCCACTGCAACTAGACCAGTCAAAATAAGGTCGATTGTCCGAGGTTGATTAGGGGAGGAGGAGCAGTGGCGGGGCCTGCGCCTGCCACAATGAGGATCACTGATAGCCGCCCCGTCAAGGCGGAGGCTCCTGCGGTGAGGAGGCATGTATTTCAGCTACTGAGGAGGCCAAGCAGCGCCAAACATCGTGACTGGTATGTGATTTCTTCTGGCTTGTTTATTTTATTGTTATGATTATGTTATTATGTTTTGTATAGGGACCTTTCTAGTTAATGCTTGTGCAATCTCATCGCAACTGAGGTTACTCGTGGCATCCTTAACGCTACTCCGGTGATTTTCGCTACCATCAAGGAGGGCATCATGGAGATCATCGAGGAGAGGCTCATGTCCTTCCGAGCTGAGATTACCGCATGCCAGATTGGCGCTCGATCTCCCTCATTCATGAAGTTCAAGGCGTGTGGAGCGCCTGAGTTTTTCGAGGTCCAGGATCCCATCACTAGTCGGCGCTCGGTGGCAGACATAGAGAATTCTCAGCACACACGTTCTTTCCCGATGCGTCCAAGGTGGGGTTCGCATCATGTGTGCTGAGGGATCGGGCACGAGACTGGTCGAAGGAAGTGACCCATGAGGTGGGATCTGCTGGGGTGGATGAGATGGCATGGTAGGAGTTTGTGAGGAGGTTTGATTGGGAGTTTGCACCACCTATTGAGGTGCAGCGTTTGGTGAGAGAGTTCCTGGATTTACAGTAGACTACCGAGACTATGGCGGAGATCACCGCCAAGTTTCGAGAGAGGGCACTTTTGGTTCCACAGTACGTTGTGGATGAGGAGATGAAGAAGACTAGGTATCATTCCATGTTGAGATATGATATGTGTGAGTTTGTGAGTTTTTTGAGGACGAAGACCATGAACGAGATGGTGGAGAAGGCCCGAGAATGTGAGATTGAGTTGGAGCTCCACACGAAGCGGAAGCCGGAGCAGGTCCATGCAGCAGTAGGCCAGGCCAAGAAGCCTAAGACCTCCCGGTCCTCCCATTAGGGGGTTGTAAGGTCATGGCCGTTGTGCCAAGTACGGTAAGCCGCACAGTGGAGCCTGTCGACCAGCGAGCTCAGAATGTTACGATTGTGGCCAGTCTGGTCACATGAGTCGAGATTGCCCCAAGAAAGACTTGATTTGTTTCCACTGCAACTAGACCGGTCAAAAGAAGGTCGACTGTCAATGCGGAGGCTCCTGCAGTGAAGAGGCGCATATTTCAGCTACCGAGCAGGCCCAAGAAACACCAAACATCGTGACTTGTATGTGATTTCTTCTGGCTTGTTTATTTTATTGTTATGCTTATGTTATTATGCTTTTGTATAGGGACCTTTCTAGTTAATGGTTTGTCATCCAATGTTCTCTTTGATTCAAGGGCTACCCGATCATTCGTATCCCTTACGCTCAGCAGGAAGTTTTGAGATGCTCAGGGGACCTTAGATTCCCCACTTGAGGTGGAGATTGCGGATGATCGCACCGTGAGTGCTGCGAGGGTTTATTGGAGGAGCGTTCTGAATGTGTTCGGGGAGAGGTTTCCTGTCGATTTGGTTTTGATACCGTTGCGAGGGCTGAAGATGATCATCGAAATGGATTGGTTGGGGCCCAATAGGGTCATGATAGACTGTGAGCATCAGTTAGTGAGGTTTCGTACCCCAAGTGGGGGAGAACTGATTATTCATGGGGAGAGAGCCTCGCATGGGCCGACCCTCTGTTCGGCTGCAAGGGCTAGGAGACTTCTCCAGCAGGGGTGTTCGGGATATTTAGCTTATGTTTATGATATGAGAATTGAGGCCGCATCAGATTTGAGTGGTGTACCGGTTGTTTGAGATTTTCAGGATGTATTTCTTAAGGAATTTCTTAGGGTGCCTCCAAAGAGGCAAGTGGAGTTTTGTATTGAATTGGTGTCGGGTGCAGCTTTGATAGCCAAGGCACCATACCGCCTAGGTCCACCGGAGATGCAGGAGTTGTTTATGCAGCTTCAGGAGCTACTAGAGAGAGGGTTCATTCGTTTGAGCAGTTCCCCGTAGGGAGCACCGCTCATGTTTGTGAAAAAGAAGGATGGGTCACACAGGATGTTTATTGATTATAAAGAGCAGAACAAGCTAATAGTGAAGAACCGTTATCCGATACGAGGATTGATGATTTGTTCGATCAGCTTCAAGTTGCATCTTGGTTCTCCAAAATCGATCTTCGGTCAGCATATCATCAGTTGAGGATTAGGGAAAATGATATCCCGAAGACAGCTTTCAGGACTCGCTATGGTCATTATGAGTTCGTGGTGATGTCATTCGGGCTCACCAATGCTCCGACAGCGTTCATGGATCTCATGAACTGGGTTTGTAGACCGATGTTGGATTGGTCTATGATTGGCATCTGGATGATATCGTGGTCTATTCCAAGACTAAGAAGTAGCACGAGCAGCATTTAAGGGAGGTATTGGAGACCTTGAGGATGGAGAGGTTGTATGTCAAATTCTCCAAATGTGATTTTTGGTTACGGGTGGTGCAGTTTTTCGGACGCATCATTAGTCAGGAGGGTATTTTGGTTGATCCAGCGAAAATTGAGGCGGTGATGCATTGGGAGGTTTCGAAGAACGCATCTGAGATCTGGAGTTTCTTGGGTCTTGTAGGGTACTACCAGAGATTTATTCAGGATTTCTCCAAAATCGTTGTAGGGTAGACCCGGTTGACCAAGAAGAATATGACTTTTCAATGGGGCCTAGATCAACAATTGGCCTTCGAGACCCTGGGACAGAGATTATGTGAGACCCTGATTCTAGCGCTGCCTGAGGGTCTAGATGATTTAGTAGTGTGTTGTGATGCGTCTATTTTGGGATTAGGGGTTGTATTGATGCAGAGGGGGCATGTGATCGTGTATGCTTCAAGGCAATTAAAGCCTCGTGAGGCAAGCTACCCCACTCATGACTTGGAATTAGGAGCGGTGGTGTTTGCCCTCAAAATATGGAGGCATTACTTATGCGGGGTTCGATGCACCATCTTCGCAGAACCTGAATATGCGGCAAAGGAGATGGTTGGATGTACTGAAAGATTAGGATTGTGAGATTTTGTATCACCCCGGGAAGCCTAATGTGGTGGCCGATGCCTTGAGCCGTATGGGGGCGAGTGCTCCAATCCGAGATGTTTTCTTGAGGATGACAGTGATTTCCACTCTATTTGATATGATCAATGAGGCACGGGTTGAAGGACTAAAGAAGGAGAACTGGAAGGTGGAGTGGATTCGAGGGCAAATTTCACTTTTTGTGCGAGACGACCGAGGTCTATTGACCCAATGTGGTAGAGTTTGGGTATCAGTTTTCAGGGGTTTGAGGCAAAGGATATTAGAGGCGGCACATAAATCCAAGTTTTATATCCATCTAGGGGCCACGAAGATGTATAAAGACTTGAGATTGAATTATTGGTGGTCCTGCATGAAGCTAGAGATTGCATGGTTTGTTGAGTGGTGTTTGACCTACAAGATAGTCAAAGTCGAGTATCAGAGGCCTCACGGCAAGATGCAGCCGCTACCTATCCCTATGTAGAAATGGAAAGAGATTTCTATGGATTTTATAATGAAGTTACCTAGGACGACATGGGGTGTCGACTCCATTTGGGTTATTGTGGAAAGGTTTACCAAGAGTGATCATTTTATTCTGATCTCTGAGAGTATTTCCGCTGAGAAGTTAGCAAATATTTATGTGCGGGAAGTGATGGTTAGGCACGGGGTGCCAGTGTCAGTAGTTTCGAACCGCGATGTTCGTTTCACCTCCAGTTTTTGGAGGAACTTCCAAGAGGAGTTGGGAACTTAGTTGCATTTTAGCACTGCTTATCACCTCCTGTCTGATGGTCAGAGTGAGTGGACGATTCAGACGCTCGAGGATATGCTTCAGGCATGTGTATTGGATTTCAGAGGGAGTTGGGATACTTACCTTCCACTAGCAGAGTTCTCTTATAACAATAGTTATCATGCTAGTATTGACCGACCCCTGTTTGAGGCGCTTTATGGTCAGAGGTACAAGACTCCAATTTGCTAGGGGGAGGTCGGACATCAAGTTATGGGGAGCACTAAAGACGACCGAGATGGTTCAGCGGGTTCGCGACCGGCTTCTGCCAACGCAAAGCAAGCAAAAGAACTATGCGGATAGGCACAGATCCGACCTAGATTTTCAAGTCGGGGATATGGTACTCCTGAAGGTGTCACCCTAGAAGGGTGTTATCTGGTTCAAGAGGCGGGGCAAGTTGGGCCCAAGGTTTATTGGCCCATTTCGGATTAACGCCTGGGTGTGCAAGGTTGTGTATCAGTTGGACTTGCTTGATGAGTTTAGGAAGATCCACAGTACATTTCACGTTTCGCAGTTGCAAAAGTGTGTGGCTGACGGGTCGATGGTGGTATCACTTGATGATATTCATATTGATGAGGGCTTGAATTATATGGAAAAGCCATTGTGCTTCTGGACAGAGATACGAAAGCCCTCCGGAACAAGGAAGTGAAGCTTGTAAAGGAGCAATGACACCACCGAAGATACTCCTAATGGACCTGGGAGCCGGAGGACGATATGAGGAAGCATTATCTGGACCCTTTTGCATTAGCAGACTTCGAAGACGAAGTCTAGTTCAAGTGAGGGAGATTTGTAACGCTTGGTCCAACTATGAAATAAATTCATTTATTTTCAAGTTTGGAGTGGAACTCGACGAGTTGGGAGGCGCTAACTCGTCGTGTAGATTTTTCCCTAGCCGCGCATTTTATCACCCAACTCGATGAGTCGGGGTGTACCAACTCGATGAGTTGGCGTAGGAAGTGAAAACCCTAATTTCCGGGTGTTGCATCCTATATAAAGGACTTAACCTCCTTGGCTGGCCTCCTTACCATCATTCCTTGCCCAGAGAAAACCCTAGAATCGATTTCCTTCTTGCAAATTAAGTAGTGTGGGCTTAAGAGTGTTTGTTGGTGGTTCTTGAAAGGAGTCTTGAAGAGTAAAGAACCTAGATTGGAGGAGTGACTCTAGATCCAAAAGCTTTTCATCAGAGGCTACATCTTTGAGGTATATAGTCGTCACCTTGGCATGTAGTTTATTAGATCTCTTTTCTTGAAGTTGTAGCTTGAGTTTTGGGACTTTGGTGGGGTTATCCAAGGAGAAGAGGTTTCCAGGGGTTGATGGAGTGCATTTGACCCCAACATGACCTCTTGAGGCTTAAAGTTGCAAACTTTAATGGCCTCCATGTCCCATTCATGCAATATGTCCATTATGAAGCCAAAAATGGACCTTATTGGGTGTTTCTAGCATAGGTGGACGTAAAGTTAGAAACTTTACATGATTTGTCCATCTTGGTACATCAGATATGTATTTTGGAACATTGTAATGGAAGTTAGGGGCTTAATGGGTCAAGACCCTCTTTAAAGAACTAGGGTTTGGGGTTTTAAGCCTTATGGTTGGTTCTTAAGGGTAAAGTTGGAAACTTTATCCTTCTAGACAACATTATGGAAGGGATCTGAGGTTTGGAATCCTTGGATTCAAGAAAAATGGCTTAATACATTAAGTGGGTTGGCAGACTGGAGACCTCGACGAGTTCGTAAGGGAACTCGATGAGTTGGGTTGGGTTTCTCACGATTTTTCGGATAAAGGGGGAAAATCGATGAGTTCTAGGGGAACTCGGCGAGCTGGATCACGATATCGCGATTCTTCCTTTGAAGGGAACTCGACTAGTTGAAGGATAACTCGACGAGTTGGGTCAACTCGGGGTGTTGACTTTGACTTTGACTTTGACTAATGTTGACTCTTTGGATTTGATGTATTGTGTTGAATCTAAGTAGTTATTTAAGTTTAGGGATTGAGTAGATTAGATACTCGTAGGTAGGGACTATTCAACTACTGTCAGTATTTGAGGTAAGTCTTCTTACCACACTCATGGGTCGAAGGCACCAAGGTCGGCCCAAAATGATATAATATGTTTGTATTGAATGTTGAAATGATATGTTATTTGATTTATGCATAGGTTTATGTGAAGACCATGGGGGAGCCATGACACTTGTCAAGACCATGGTGGAGCCCATGGCATAAGGATATAAGACCATGGGGGTATCCCATTACGTTCCTTTGAAGACCATGGAGGGTGTCCATTGCAATTTGTATGTATATGTATGAGCATCACATTATGTGATTATATGTTTCGTGTGACTGGGAAACTCACTAAGCTTGTGCTTACAACTTATTTGTATGTTTCAGGTACTTCTATTGATAAGGACAAAGGCCCGACTTGATAACGAGGCATGCATTCTCCAGTGTTTTCACATTTGATCCTTTGTACTTTGAATCTTCAAAATAACATGGATATGTTTTGGGTTTTTTTATATTTATTATGGTTGATGTTATGAAAATAAAAGTTTAATTTTTTTTATGAAAATTGGGTTGTTACAAAAATTATGAATCTCAGATGGAGACCTCCAAACCTCCCGTAACATTGTCGCATTAAGCTTAGTTAAATCGAACAAAACACCATTTTATTGACGGGGCACCATACATACAAACTGATCTTATGCTCAGAAAACCTTGCATTTGGAGAATTGATCCACAACATCACCCTCCTGTGACGCTTCAAGAGTCCCTTACATATACTCAAATATTAGCTCCAAAAAACCCAACATATCTATAGAACTCTCCTACCCCAAAACAATAACATCTCCTCCTCGGATACACCTAATCTTCTCAAATCTGCGTCATCTATCCCACTTGTGACATGACCTTCACCTTGGCCATCGAACCGAAAGAACTATCGAGTCTCGAACATTCCCTTGCCGACAGACAGAAACGATTTACTGTGGACTAAATTTCACCCTCTTACAACATAAAACTGATGAGGAGAACACTATCCCTTTTCTTAACTACCTAATAACATACATTCGATCTCTTCTACCCTGAGCACGTGAGGCTGAAGAAACATAACCTCATCGTAGAAAATGGCATCCCTATCCATCAGCTGACCACTCAGCCTCAAGATGAAATCCCCGACTCGATCATCACAGTTGCTTCCTTCTTGAGTCCCACAACTCAAACAGGTAGTACTTCAAGCAAGGCCCTCGACACCTTAGAATCAACAAATTCATATAGGTATACACCATTCAGACCCAAAATTGCATGGATACTAAGGCCAGATCAATTACCAATATCATCGTTATCATGAACAACCATAGCTAACATGCCGATAGCGACAGAGATGACGACAGTTAATGCTAGCGCTATACCACATTATCTACCCTCCACTAGCTTCTTATAACCCTTTTCGACCCTTCCTGATCCCAATACGGATCCTGTGCTTTTAGTAGTACGGGCCCATACTACCTTCCACACATATCCGTACGTATCCAAGAACCGTCTCAAAGTTCCTAAGTCACTACATATGTCCATTATAAACCATAGATACATGTTCTCCCACAAGCACACACTACCGCTCTTCCTAGACTCACTTCTCACACATATGCATGCACTAGAATACTTTAACACTTTTCTTAGGTCACTAGGAACTCCACCACTTCTAGGTGTATGAGTACACCCATATGCTTAGAAAATCCACCACATACTTCCTAGATTCCCACCTTAGATTTCCTCACACGTTAGTGAACGCAGTAGCACACTCTAGCACTCTTCCAAGGTCATTATGAACACTCACACCACCCTTCTATCAGTTGCGGAAGAAACTTCTACCAATGCCAACTATCTTATGAATACAATTACATGTAACAAGGATTAAACAGCCCTCCTACTGAAAGATCTTGCACAACAACGGTTGGACTCAAACAAGAGTTGTGCAATAGGGCTAGATCAAACATTCTAAAACTATTTAATCTTTGTGTCATGTAACTTAACTTATTTGCTTAATAGTTAACTAACATCAATATAGGTTTCACATAGCACAAAGAAATCAATATTCGAGCAGAAAAACGAACAACCAATAAGGCATCATAAGGATCGGGAAATTCTAACACTTAGTTCTTGAAGATCCTTAGCCTCCACACTATCATGCATCTCTAACAACTCATATATCACACACACAAAAGGGCGTCTCTCTTAAGCAGACACTCTAGCATGTAACCCTAAGTAGATCCTTAGCCTAACTTATAGCATGTACATCATATTATAACACATACAACAACAACTCAGATACTTCATATAAAGAAAGTACGTATATTTTGGGAGATCACTTTTTCGAGCTCCCACTGCCTGTACACATTGCATCTTCTCTTTTCTTCTCATGAAATGAATCATTTTCCAAAAAGCTTATAAAAACTCTTAGACCCATAGTTTGAGTTTGGAATCCCACGAGTGTTCATCCAAATCCCTCAAACTAGGGCTCCGATACCAACTTCTAACATCCCTAATTCTAGAATAAATTTTTCATTTTTAAAAATAGAATAAACACCCTTTTTATAAAGTTACATTCAAGTCAAATCAATTATTTTTAAACCATAATTCAAAATCAGAGTTATAAGGAAGACAGTACGGAATCCTAAATCATAAAACTGTTAATGTGTATGTACAGTCCCCCCTTCGCAATCCGATAAGTACCTGAAAAATATTTTAATCCACAACTGTAAGTAAAAAGCTTAGTGAGTTCCTCAAAATATCACATACAACACAACATAATAATTAACTATAGGTTATCATCATCTCTGGGACTATCAGCAATCATGAGGACTATCAACAGTCTAAAAAATTACATATAACACAACAATATAAACAACTATGATTTATCAGCAACCCTAGGACTATCTGCAATCCTAAGGGTTCACAGCATTCCTATGGGTTATTAGCAACCATTTGGGTTATCAGCAACCCAGCGGACTATCAGCAGTCCTAGAGTAATCAGCAACTCAAATACATATATACAACAATCAATAAATAAGAAGACTCACCTATGATATTGGTAATACAATGAGAAGACTCACCTAAACTAAGAGCTAAAATCCACTACTCAAAGTCCCACAGAATCAACTACACGAACCTCCCAAACCAATCACATGTTAAAACCTCAAACTGTGGCATATCACCTCTCAAGGTTTGACCAAAAGTCAATATGGTCAAAAAGTCACATCAAAGTCAACCCCAATCAACACCCATATCGTGGCCACCCATTGGTCAATTCGGGGTAGATTCACAAAAAAATAGTCGCAGTGACACCAGTCGCCACGCCGTGGCAAGCAAACTGCTACGCCATGGCAAGCAGACTGTCACGTCGTGGAAACTAGATCTTTACAGCCTAATAGATTAAGCTCTTGTTCCATTAAGCCACCCATTCATACACTACATAAAACTTCCTAATGCCTAATTCAACATAAAGATTGATGTTTTTAGTCATGCGTGTCCAATGCAAGTCTAGCACTTAAACTATGTCAAAATGGAGAAATAAAAGCAAGATCTCATGGATGGAGCTCAATACACCAACAAACTTCAGATCTTCAACATATGTCCACCAAAGGACCTCAATGATTCATAAAGTTGCTAACTTTATGTAATACATGCACTCAACTCAACCCAAACATGGAGAAAATTGGATAGAAACCTAGATCTAACATGATATAATAAGAAAGGTAAGATCTTGAGGACTTACAAAAGTCCATAAATGGCACAAGATGGTGATGAAGAGGTTTATTGGTTGAAATAATGCACCAAGAACACCTTCTTCTTCTTTTTCTTCTTCTTTTTCTTCTTCTTCTTCTTCTTCTTCAAGGGGATAAAATCACCATAAAGAGCTCACAAGGTTAAAATGAAGGCTAGGGTTTCTTGGAGGGTGAAAGGTAGGTGATGGAGGCTGAGGGTGTGCAAACCCTAGCCCTCACTTCCTTTAAATAGGGGCACAAACCTCGCAACTAGGGTTAAGCACTTAAGCAACTGCCATGTCGTGACCTTAAGCTTGTCATGTCGTGGCGCTCAAGATTGATGTGCACTTTATATAGCTATGGCCACATCGTGGCAACCCATGTCCCACGTCCTACAACAGGGTTTTCTCTAAAAACCCCATCTTTTATCCCATTAAGTTTTTAACTAATCCATTCCGGGAAACGGGTGTTACAATTACGGTATGCTATCCCGAATTGATAAACATCCCAAAACTTGATGTTACAATCAATAACAAAAAATCAAGCAAAGCAAAAAAGACAGGCTCTAGTCCAACATCATAGGGGCCGTTTAAGATGCTTGTTTAGGAGGATGTGTTTTATAGGAATTTCAAACGAGGATGGTGCTTCTGACTTAAATTAACATCAGACCCCAACATGACAGGAACCATCCTCAGACGCACAATGGTTTTGTGATGTGTTATAATGTATTTTCAAGATGTTAGGAGCATGATAAAATGTCAGAGTCGTGTTAAGGGTTGTTCTAGGATGTCCTTTATGCTTGCAGAAGTTTTAACTCTATATTGGTTTTCGAGTTTCCATATAAATGGGGATGGCCCCCTATTCGATTCCACATACTTCCTAGGCAATTTTCTTCCACTTTTCCAGCATCAAATTACTTTTAAACATTCCAAATTAAATCTTTTTTTATCTATTATACTTCTAAAATCAAAGCCTTAATTCATAGAATTTCATGTCTTCCGGTTAAGATCATCCTAAGCACGCTTCAAGAACTTCATCAACCATTCATCACCTGTTATTACTTTATTTTAATATCCACATCCATGAATCAAGTATAAAGATGCTTATTCTTGAAGAGATGGAAGATTGGTTCATTGGAGATTGCTTTTGGTAACATTATCATGATATTAGGTAGAATTCTTGATTATTAATTAGATTGTTGACAAAAAATTATTTATTATTATGAATTCAAAATTGTAAATCATGTGGGTAATAGTAAATTTCTTTGTGTCTGTTTAAAAGTATGTTGCTTTAATCGTTAGACATTGTATTGCTAAATCATTACTTGTGGATTTTACTCAACTTTCTCAATCTATGTAGGTTAGTTGGCTTATATTTTACCAAGAGGACTAGCTTGATCAGATGCTAGCCCAATGCTACATGGGTGTCACCTAGGATAGAAACCGAATGGAGCTGGAATGGTTTGTTTTGCTAGCCAAAGAGATACAATTGATTTTTTTGGGCGTCTAATTTGTTCATTTTGAACTTTGAAGACTAAATGTTTACTTGTCAAAAACTTTAACGACCAATTCTATCATTATTGCGGTAAACATGATATATTAGCTTGATATGAAGATATGCATGACCCATAATTATGTCAATCCTTCATATGAAATTTATCATATGGCAACTAGAAAGTTCAAAACAACATTTAGATAGTGCATAAATAACATGCAAGATAAAGTGGAAAACAAGCATTATGATAGGTAGATCCAGATTTTTCTTTAAAGTGTGATTGCGGTTATAACATAATGCCAACACTATTATATGATACATACAAAACATATGATGAAGATATATTTAACGGAAAAATAAAAAGAAAAGGTGAAGATGGGTAGATTTGTGGACATCGGGTATTTGTAAATATGGCATACACACATGTTTTCTTTCTATGTAGCATACAATAGTGTTAGCATGTATTCATCCATCGATGAAACAAAGCCAAGTTGATGGCAATTTTCTTCACTCCAAAAAGCGGGTTCTTTAGGTGGAGGCAATACACAATCACTAGTTAGCATCAAAACCACTGACAACATAGTTGGTCTATCTTCTGCATGATGTTGCACGCATAATAATGCAACATGTATTGACCGTAGTACTTCAGAGGCGACACATGATTTGCATATAGATGCATTCACGAGTTCAATAGACTTGTCCTCTTATATAGAGTCTCCATGCCTAAATGAAACAGACTTCATATAAGTATGCTAGGGGAGATGTTAATGAAAACACTAGTTTCTCGTTCAGATAGTGGGAGTTAGTTTAACTGATTAACTTACATGCCCAAGAAGATTGTCACTTTGACCTTCATGAGAGAACCCTCTATTTTTCTTTCCACTCACAATCTCCAACACTAGAACTCCAAAGCTAAATACATCTGACTTTGTAGAGAATCTCCCATGGACTGCATACTCGGGAGAAATGTAACCACTAACGCCAAATTCAGATAATTAATTATTAGCAAGGTTTCGTGTTTCTTTGTATTTTTCCCATCTTTCTATAGGAAGACACATTAAAAGTAATATAGGGGCGATGTTTTATAGATTCTTACTATGTTCCGACCACCTTCATTGTCTTAGCCATGGTATCTTGTCCAACAAACTTTCGAGCAAGCCCAAAATCAGATATTTTTGGATTCATTTCACTATCTAACAAGACATTGCCTGCCTTGATATCTCTATGGATGATTTGAAGGCAAGAATCCTGATGTAGATAAAGAATACCTCGAGCAATACCACGGATAATGCCAAAGCGTTGACGCCAGTCAAGCATTGAACTTCTGGTTTCATCTGTCCAATAAAGATTTATATGAACTAATTAATTAGTCGATGCAAGTTGGTGATCAATTCGAAATAGTTGTTAAAAAAAGTATGAAAATAAGGCATTAGAGAGAATTAAACCAGACAAGTAGGAGTCCAAGCTTTTATTATCCATATATTCATAAATCAAAAACTTTTCATTTCCATGAATGCAATATCCAAGGAGCTTCACAAGATTCCGATGTTGTAGTTTGGCAATACAAATGACTTCGTTCCTGAACTCATCAAGCCCTTGTTCGGATGTTTCTGATAGCCGCTTTACAGCTATTATTTGTCCGTCTTCCAACACACCCTAAAAGATAAATTTTGGAGCTTATAATCATAACATTCCAATACTGTTTATATTTCTTCATAATGCATTTTATACCAAAACATTCATAAGTTACCTTGTAAACTGGACCAAAACCACCTTCTCCAATCTTATAAATTATAATCACTGCTGAAGTTATTGGTAGCCTTTGCTATTTTATGCCGGCTAAAAAATGGTAACTCATCAAGGTTTTCCATCTGAAAACCGGTATCATCCTCATAATTAAGGATATGTGCATTTTCTACAAAAAGCTCATTTCAATTTCCCTTGATTAAATGAATCTACCAAAAAAATCATACTCAAAATTAACTTGTAAATGGTAATCATGCTTGTTTTTTTACCTCGCCGTTGCTTGTGAGGCATTTTCTTTTTCTTTCTGTAGACATATACTACTGCACACAATAGGAGTGCAGCTGACGAAACACACAGCACAATAGTCAATACTCCATTCTTCTGGTCGAAGCTGGATTGACCTTTTGTTTATGAATACAATAATTTCGAAGGTTACAATTCAAAGATAACTGTTAAATTAAAGCATACGAAATCAAATAAATTTAAACCTGCTCAATATGGACACAATTTTTTTCTCTGAGATTCCTTATAAAATGAATATGACTATAGAATAATTTATAGGGCTCAATATGGTATATATATATTTCGGGTCAATAAGGTTTGTTGTGTATATATGGATCAAAATATGTGTACCTGCTAACTTAGAGGTTGCCAATCGTATGTAAAGTTCTTGAGGATCATCGTGCTCTCCCATGTCCATTAACTCATCAAACCATAGCAAACATCCACTTCCCCCGTTTCTGATATCTAAATTTGCATAAGCTGTACAAGAGCAATTACTTCTGCATGCCATCTCACATTCTCCAAGGGACATGCTCACGTTGAACCATGAACGTCTTGTGTCTGGGAACTTCATACCTGAAACTTTCTGGAAGTCATCCCCTGCAGTACTACTCCCAGAATCCAATGGCGTTTCACGTTGACACCCACTTGACCAATCTCCGACATTCCATTCTTCAGGGTCTTTTACTTCAAAACCTTCCATACAACTGCAAGGGGGATAGGTTTTGATGAAGCAGCTCCCATAAGGACCACAACGTCCATACTGACTGCAGCTATCAACAGCTATACTTCCATACACGACCCATTGTTGGGTTCGATTGATCCAACTCATATGCAGTAGGATGCCATCCGACATCACAATTATCCTTTGAAAAACTGAACCTATTAGTTCATATCTATAATATATTTCCTTCTGGTTGACAACAAACTCTACGGAGTAAATTGGATTCGTGTTTTCAACAGGAATGCCCCGAAACCCAACACCATTCCATGGTGCAAGCCTAAAGTTATCAACTTGACCTTCTCCCACAAATACCTGCGGATATCCATTTGCGTCTAACCTGAGTTTATACAGACCTATAGAAGGATCATCAGGGCTCTTCCAGGTGGTTATAGACCACTCTCTTTCTTTTACTAAATCCTTCCCTAGTTTCATTCCTGGTAGCAACGTGTTACCAGGATAGTCAAAGCTTTGCCAGATGGGGTTTTCTTTAGTGCTACTTTCATCCCACACGACAAGATTTCCACTGTCTAGAAGTTGTGCCACAGGACTAGCATTCCTGACAGATGCTGGCGTATTTGATGACCAGATCACCGTATTACTTCCACTGCGAATCAGCAGGTTTCCTTGTCTATCAACTTCAAAACCGCCAGATGTATCGCTAATTGGAGTCTCCCTGTTAGCGACCCACACAACTGTACCCGTTGATATCTTTTTGTACCATATCCCCAGGTATCGATTCGTAGACTTTCCAGGGCTAAAAAACCCCAGTTCATACATCTTGCCATCTGAAACAATAGTCTTGCCATCTTTGATTGGTTGATTTGCAGATATTGTATCTACTGCAGCAGAACTTGACAAGAAAAAGAATATGGTGCTGGAGAATAACAGAAGCATGGGATAAACCTCCATTGACGTGTTCTTGAAATGGTGGGTGTAGAACTTAGGTCATGAAGAAGATGGTAATGTATACTAAAATCCTTGCTGAAGCAATAAATAATTATAATACGATAAGCTTTCTTGGATTTATGTGGTTACTATATTTGTGAGATTATCTATTTTAAGGGTTATATATATAGAGATATAAGATATAAGAGATGTGCATGGATTTGGATTTGGGTTTGGGTTTCGTGGAACTTGGTTTTCATTCGGGTAATTAATTATGGATATTTGATCGTTATTTAATTAAGGAAACTCCTAATTCGGTGTTGACGGGAATATAAAAACTTGAACGAGGGATGTTTGACTTCCATTTAAAGGACTTTTTGACGCCCCCTCACCACCCACTGATACCCACGTTAGAAACTTTTTTATTGATTTATTTTTGTTTCATGCCAACTCAAGACTAATTTGATAATAAAAATAAGTTCTTTCTTAAATAATATATGGGTTAGTGATTTTCGTCCATTTTTATTTTTTTTCATATACACCAATATATTTACTCTAATACATCAAAATATTTTCATGTCACATTTAGAAGCTATCTGTTTTTTCTTTAAAACCACTTCTGACTACTTATTGATGCGTCGCGCAACATTTGATCCTTCGTAGCTGTTTGTTTTTTAGAAGACTTCTGACTTAAAAACTGTTGCACGTATGTTGCGTGACCCTCTGCTTCAAACATTTTCACATATTACTTTAATTTATTGCAGCAGTCTGCAGAGACTAAAACACAGATAGACTTTTTATTACATGTTGAAGCCGTTTGGTCCCCTTCTTCTGCTACAGAGGGTTGCAGAGGTGGTACGCAGACTTCATACATTTTCGTTTCAAAAAACCAAACACCTTCTTAATCTTTTATGATTTTTGACACTTATTTGAAATAAATAATATCCACATATCAATTTTGTTTTTTTTCAATTTTCATAAATTAAAATGCTACATGTAATACTAATATTTATATATGTAATATATTAATTATAATAAAGGTGACAATAAATGGAAAATCTTTCCAAAAATGTGTTTATTTCTTTCGATTTCAAAACTCTTAAACTTAAGTCCAAAGTCCCTGACTTTCCAAATAATGCCTCTTTGTACCTCATATCACGCATTGATTTCATTCTTCCATTCCAAATTCACGTCTACCGCTCCATATAACCGTTCATGGGTTCCTGTGTTCCTTGTTCAGTTGTTGATTCATGTAACACCTTATTTTTACTACTTCTGTATATTGTAACATTAAGCTATTATTATCTAATCCGAAGTAGAAATATATTACTTTGAGCCAAAACAAGCATTGTAAATATATAGAAAACATCAACACGATTTCCATAGATATGTAGAACGCGTAAATTCGACTTCATATAAAGAATTTATGTTTCTTCGAAGTTTCATGATTAAACCAACAAAGCTCAGCATAATGTAAAAATTGAATTTTAGGTATGTTACTTATTAGCCTAAAAAATCTAAACAAAAGTCATAGTAGTCGCAAAACTAAGAGTGTGCATATGGATAACGTCTAAATTTGACTTCAATTGAGAAAGTTTTGATTTTTAGTAGTTTCAGTGTAACAGTGTGCAACAGAGAAACCGAATTTGAAATTGTTTGATTGTTAGGAAAAACAATATAAACGAGAATTGAAGATATTGGTAATAGGAGTCCATCGATATAAGGATAGTCGAGAATGAACGTTGGATGAGAGAATTGTGAATTTTTAGAGGACTTTAACAGTCTAAGCATGTTAAAAATATAACTTTAAAAATAAAATCAAAATTAGCTGACGAAGTCTAAATGAAAGTTGTAGATCTCGTTGATAACTATGCATGGATATAAAACCCGTCGAAAACGTAGCTCATATGGAGAAGTTATAGAATTTTTAAGAAATCAAAAATCCTCGAGCGCAACTGCGCTCAAAGACCAGATATGCGGCACGCCTGAAACCCCCACCCGAATCGTGACATGTGTCACCAATAGAAAACGACCATGTCACACTTTCTGACCATGAGCACAGCGACCACCCCTTCCAGGCCTATAAATTGATGTGAAATCCTTTATTTCCCTCGCCACTTTTCAATCTTTCTCTCTCAAACGTTCTCCCTTCTAGAATCCGACTTTTTCGGGTTCCTGAGTGTTTTTAGCAATACTCTATTATATCTAGGAGTATGAAGAGAATGAGTATTTGGGTCAGAGTTTTGTGCGTGTAATTACTCGATATTCGCTATAAACTCTATAAGTTAAGTTACGCTTATTTTATTTAAGTGTAACTTTTAATTATAGTCATAGTCGTTATTATTAACATATAATTAAGATTTATTAGTGATTCCAAGTCAATATATTGTTTGATCCACTTATGGGAGTAATGTCTAGACTGGATTTAGTGAGGGGTTTAAAGTGGGATTTCCAAACAATATACTTTGTATACCAAACGGTCCCTACCTCCGATATGATCCTACATGGTTATTCATTACTTGATAGATCTTGATGCAGACATTGGGATTATTGAGGAATCTAGACTATAATTTTAGTCACCAGGATTATGAATCTAGGCTAAGACGTAGTGTTATGCATTTAGGTCTCTGTAAAGTGTGAAGGCGAAGCATTGCCCTAACTTCGAGTCACCTACGCAGCCCAAGTGAGTTCTTTTCACTATACTGCATACTCCAGTATGCATCCTCTGTATGTTAGGATATAATTACCTTGTATTACGTGTTGGATTAGGTGTCTAAGCCAATAACTAAATTGGTATATACTTGAACTGAAAGCAAAGTCCTTTTTAGGTTGCCCTCAAAACTAGTAATTAATGGAATGATTTTTGGAGAGAGGTGTTGATTTATTGGTTTACTATATGATTAATAAATAGAAATATGATTTATTAATATATTATGATATTAACATATTAATTAGAAATAGTAGTATTTAATTAATAATTAATCAGAAATTAATTGGAAATAATTTTGGGATTAATTGGATTAATTAAAAATACAAGGACTTAAGATGTAATTGTTCAATAGTTGAACAATAGAAGGATTCTTGATCCTTCCTACGGAGAACAAAATTTAAGAGCCTCCTAGGTTTCTAGAATGTCCCATGTGGATAATAAGGAAACTAGATAACACCATATTTGAAATAGCATTATTTTATTTCAAATTAAGGTTTCTAGGGTTTTCCTATAAACTATAAGCAGGTCTCCTTGGACTCCCTATTTCATCCCATGCATACCAAGAGTTAGAAGAGTCAAAATTATGCTTCCATCTCCTCTCTCCTCTCAAGTCTTCAATTGTTAGGGTTTGGGTACAAACCATTAGAGACATCATAATTTCTATGTTGGCTTTCCAAGAAAACTGAAGAAAGGAATTCTTGATTATTTACAGTAATAATCAAAGAGGTATGTAAAACCTAATCCTTTTAATTTTGATTATAGTACGTTTTCCTTTGGGTTTATGATGCTTAATTGTTTATTGCTTTCAGTAGAGAAAACTTAGATCCAAAGTAGGTTGCATGTGAACTTAAGGGTTAAGTTGTTTTCGCCACATGTATTGATTATAACCTATAAAACCTATCAGTGATATTAAAGCCACAGTTTTCCATTGATTATGTATAATGCTGAATAGATCAAAATTATAGTTTATTGAAATTAAACCCTAAGGGATTGAAATTTTGAAAAAAAGATTAGGGTTCTTGAAACCCTAGCCTCCACCCCATAAATTTCGAAAATGGCTAAGGTTTGTTTGGGTTTATCTAGTTTCCTTAATTATTGTTTTAAAAGCCTTAAAATAGAACAATTAAAATTGGATAAATCATGCCCTATTTTTCAAAAAATAGATAGGGTTATGGATTATGATTAAATTTGAATTGTTTAATAGTAAATAATTATTTAATCCATAAATGATTTAAATTAATTTAATTAATAGTTAATGAAAAGATAAATATTAAATCATAAATGGTTAAAATTGAATTGAATTAAAATTTTTAATTTAGATAATTAAAATTTTAAACCTTGTATTTTGAAATGTTTTAAAATACACCTTACACACACATACACACACACACACACACACATATATATATATATATATATATATATATATATATATATATATATATAAAATTAAAAATAATTGCTATATGTATAAGAAAAGTCTATCAAATCAATAATATTCATCATGTGTTGAGGAGGGTCATTAGCCGAACGAGTTTGAAAGGACATAATCTCGATTCAATAATTTTTCTCGTGTATTTAATCACAAGTTATTATATGTATGTAATCATATATGATCTAAACGAAAATCGTAATAGTCTTAAAAGCAAGAGCATGCATATAGAGAACGTCCAAATCTATCTTCAATTGAAAAGTTATGATTTTTAGCAATTTCAGCATAACAGTATGCAATATAAAAACCGAATTTGAGATCGGTCGATTATTAGGAAAGATAATCTAAACAAGAGTTGAAGATCTCATTAATAGGAGTCCATAGATATAAAGATAATCGAGAACGGATGTTGGATGAGAGAGTTATGAATTTTTAACAGACTTTAACAGCCTAAGTCAGTTAAAAATATAACTTTAAAAATAAATTCAAAACTAGCTGGCGGAGTCTAAATTAAAGTTGTAGATCTCGTCGATAGCTACACGTGGAAATAAATCCCATCAAAAATGGAGCTCGTATGAAGAATATCTAGCTTTTCTAAGAAAACAAAATTTCCCGCGTGCAGCCCCGCGCCCAGACGAAGGTCGTGACGCGCCTCTGACCTCCCATAAGATCATGCCATGTGTCAGCACCCATAGTTTTCCACGTCATCGCTACCGACCAAGGGCGCAACGCACCCATATAGGGTGTGCGGCGCACCCCCCCCCCCCCCCCCCCCCCCGCCCTACACAGCCAATAAATACTTCAATTTTGCTGCTCATTCTTCCACACCTTTCTTCATAACTCTCTGGAATTCTCTCCTAGATTTTAGCCCTTTTCTCCTTATTTCCTAGCCACCATAGCAAGGCCCTATGCCATCAAATAAAAGGCGATTAGAAGCTCCCGGATCAGAGTTATGTCCGCATAATTATCCGGCTTCGCTAGAAACTCTTTGTATGTTAGGTTACACTTATGATATGTGCATAATTAGTTAATTATTTAACGTATATTCTTAGTTATTTTTGATTAATTATGAGAATAATGTGGACAAAAGGTACTTAAAATGTTGTGAATTGTGTTTTCAGTCCAAAAGATATGTTTGGAGGCAAAAAGGAGAAAAGGAAAGCAAGTGAAGATAAAAGAGTGAAAGAATGAGTCCTACTCGGCGAGTAGATCGACCCTACTCGGCGAGTGCCCGACGATATGCCAGAAGATAACTACAATTGCAAATTCAAGACGGATAAGTATGGACCTACTCGGCGAGTTGATTCTGCTACTCGCCGAGTACCCCCTGTTTTGGGATATCTATAAAAGACGAATCCTTGTTCCAGGAGGAGGCATTCCGGGCGATTTATGAAGGATCAGCTGCGACTAAAAGGTTCAGAAGGCGCTAAGGAACCCTAGGCTTCAAGAGTTGGAAGAATTCAAGCAATTAGGTTAATTCTACCACTTAGACTTAGGAATTAAACATGTTTGCTTTCATAAACTTTGTTTTTATGCTTGTTTCTACTGCAACTATGAGCTAAACTCGTTTTTGTTTCTGTTTGGGGAATACCAAAGAACTCCTATGGTTTAATTATTGATTCTTGTTTAATTGTCTATTGGTGATTTATTAAATTAAGTTTGTTAAAGAACCTTATGTATTAATCACTACTATTTTCTGTTAATTGGAAGGCAATTAGGTTGCATGAACATCACTTAATTGTTAACCTCATATGTCTATGTGAATGCTAAAACGTATGCTTGGAAGTAATGAGTATGAAACTAAGATTAATAAGAAAATAGGAAGATTAATGTGTGAGCTTGTTTGAGAAACCATCAACAAGAGGTTAATTGAATTAATAACTTAATTGACCATTACAAATCTTATTTAATCCAAATAATTAATCTAGGGAATTAATCAGTTTAAACACTTGATCAATGCTTAAATTAGTTAATTGTCTAAGGGTTAGGAGTAATGAACATGAACCTAACTATTATCATTGGTAACCAATAGCAATTAATCCACCTTAACTTAAATAACCATAGGAGTGAATTGGTTGAACCTAAATAGAAACATCTTTATCAAATTTGGTGAATAGTTGTTGCTTTAGTTAATTAGTTAATTTAGTTTGTTTAAGTTTCTAGTCTTGCAAAACTAGAGAAAAACCCTTTACTTTTATTATTTGTTTTAGTTAAAATTAGCTATTAGTTTAATTGTCCGTTCCCTGAGTTCGATACCTTACTTATCAATCTATACCACTTAAAGACAGGTTCACTGTCTTTGTGTGCTCAAATTACTAATAAAAAGTAGGGATAAAACTAGTTGGTTTTACACACATCAAGTTTTTGGCGCCGTTGCCGGGGAACGGTTCTAAATAATTAAGCTAATTCCTAATTTTTTTCGATCCTTTGTGTGAGTTTACTTGCATAAAGTTCATTTATTGCAATTAAGTAACTAGTAATTAGGTTTTAGTATCTGTTTTAGTTAGGTTAAAACTTAAATTTTTTTTGAAATATCACTAATACTCGCCGAGTGCACTCGCACCTACTCGGCGAGTAACAGTTTAGTCAGCAAATTTTTTTTACAATCTTTTTGTTCTTTTTACGTTTTTTTTATTTGATTAATTTCAGGACTCTCATGACCAGAGGAGCAAACACACCACTGGTACCCCCGTTTGAAGATCCCGAAACCGAATTGAAAAGAAACAAAGGGAAGGACGTGGAGAGTTCAAGCACACCAAAGAAATCACCATTGTCCAACTTGAAGACTGTTTTTGGGAAAAAGAAGAGCAGTAAATCAGGAGCTTCTAGCGCCTCCTTGACAATTGAGGAGCCAATTCAAGAAGATATTGGATACGAGACCGAGGAAGAAGAGGAGGCAACATACGAACAAGAAACCGAATCGGAGGAAGAGTTAGCATTCACTATGGCTAACATTGATGAAATTCCCATGGGGGAATGGAAGAAGAGGATGCGCGACGACCATGGCCCGGGACTTGTGCAACCCGCAATTCCCGCAACTGCTACCTTCGAGCTAAAAGGTCATATCCTAGCTGCGCTCAAGGAAATACCTTTCTATGGGAAAGATCATGAAGATGCCTACAAACATTTGGATGAAGTAAATGATGTTGCTGATTATTTCAACATTCCAAATGTAACCCGCGAAACTCAACTACTTCGGATGCTTCCGGTAACCTTCAAGGGTGCTGCTAAAGACTGGCTCAAATCACTTCCCCCCGGGTCAGTCACTACTTGGGCCAAAATGAAGGAAGAATTTATAGATCACTTTTGCCCACCATCCAAAATAGCCAAACTCAAGAAGGCCATTGCAAACTTTGAACAACAAGATGGAGAATCTTTATATGAAGCATGGGAGAGGTACAAAAGTCTGCTACGAAATTGCCCACACCATGATCTAAACAGCCAGCAAGAAGTTTCCATCTTTTATGATGGAGTCAATGTCACAACCCGGCAGTTGCTAGACTCACAAGGCCCACTTACAAAGAAGCCACCCCCGGTGATTAAAGAATTGATTGAAGAATTCTCTAAACACTCTAGAGAATACCACAACCCTAGGAATGATGTCACGAGGGGAGCCGCGTACGCTGCTACTGAAGATTTATCCGCGGTCATGGCCATGTTAAAAACCATGGATAGGAGAATGGACAAAATGGATCAAACTATTCATGCCATACGGGTGGGTTGTGAAAACTGCAATGGACCTCACCTCACTAGAGATTGCGATTTGGATGAGAACGGCAACAAAAAGGCATAGGTATGTTATTCGAGTGGTGACCGGTATGATGAAGATTGGCGCAAACAAAAGAAGGAGTGGCTGCCTTACGAAGAGTATAAGAAGGCCAAGGAGGAGAAGTACAGACAAAAAGGAAGAGGCTTTTACCAAAAAGAGGAGCCGGTGCAAGAGAGGAAGCCAAGCTTGGAAGATATGCTAACTAAATTTGTGGCCGCTTCCGAGAAAAGACATAGTGACCATGATGCTGCTATCCAAGAAACAAGAACAATGCTCAGGAACCAGCAAGCATCCATCCACAACATAGAAACACAGCTTGGGCAACTTGCTCAACAACTAAACCAAAGGTCACCGGGTGAGCTTCCTAGCAAAACCGAGAACAACCCACAAGGCGCGCAAGTAAATATTGTTACCACAAGAAGTGGGAAGATTATTACTCCCCTGGCCCCCATTCGAACAGAAGCGAACAAGGACTCACAGAAGGAAGGAACGGAAGTACAAGTCGAAAATCAACACTCACAATCTGAGAGTCCTACTCGCCGAGTAGGACCGATGGACTCGGCGAGTACCTCTGCTAAAACAAGTGATCAGCCACCCTTGAAACCATACCAGCCTCCAATGTCGTACCCAGCCCGAGCCAAGAAGGAGAAGCAGGAAGAGGAATATCAGAAGTTTCTTGATCATATTAAAACTCTTCAAATAAACATTCCTTTCATTGAAGCCGTCATGCAAATGCCCAAGTATGCAAAGTTCCTTAAGGAACTCCTCACTAACAGAAGAAAGATGGAGGAAGTGCAGAAGGTAGTGCTTAATGAGAATTGCTCCGCTGCAATGCTAAACAAATTACCAAAGAAGAAGGGTGATCCGGGGAGCTTAACTATGCCTTGCCAATTTGGCAACTTGGCTGCAATTCATGCCTTAGCTGATTCTGGAGCAAGTGTGAACCTTATGTCATACTCGTTCTTTAAAAAGCTGGACCTCCCGGAGCCAAGGCCAATTCGAATGGCAATTCATTTGGCAAACAAGACAGTTACTTTTCCAAGAGGCATTTGTGAAGATTTGCTAGTAAAAGTAGACAAATTTGTCTTCCCGGCTGATTTCATCATTCTCGACATGGAGGCGGACCCGCAAGTGCCAATCATCCTTAGAAGGCCCTTCCTCAACACCGCTAGCGCTATCGTAGACATGAGAGATTCTAAGCTCACATTGCGAGTTGGGGACGATTCAGTGACATTCGGGATAGACCAAGCCATGAAGTACTCAAGGAGTAGTGACGACACGGCTTTCTCAATCGACATGCTTGACGAAATATTGGAAGAAGACATACCTAAAGATTCCGGCAAATTTGCAGCTTTGGATGAAGAATTTGATCCAGAAAAGGACTTACTAGAGATTGAAAGACTGTTGGAAGAAGCAGAGTATGAAGAAATAAAGAAGCAAGCAGAAAGAACTACTCGCCGAGTAGACCCGATCTACTCACCGAGTACATCCGAAGAAAAGCCAGAAGTCGTGAATACAGCCACCAACTCGCCGAGTACCAAACCTGCACTCGGCGAGTCCGTCACTATGCAAAACAAATTGGAGCTCAAAACACTACTTGATCATCTGGAGTACGCCTTTCTGGAAGAAGGAAATCAGAAGCCTGTGATCATAGCCTCGGACCTATCCAAAACAGAAAAAGAGGAGCTTGTACGCGTGTTGAAGAAAAGGAAAAGAGCCATCGCATGGAGCATCTCCGACATCAAAGGAATAAGTCCATCCTACTGCTCTCACAAAATCAATTTAGAGGAAGGAGCAAGGCCGGTGGTGCAACATCAAAGACGATTAAACCCGAACATGCAAGAAGTCGTCAAGAAGGAGGTGGTCAAGCTTTTGGATACAGGAATCATCTACTCCATCTCCGATAGTCCATGGGTGAGTCCGATCCAAGTGGTGCCCAAGAAAGGAGGAATGACGGTCATTACCAACGAAAAGAACGAGTTAATTCCAACGTGAACGGATGCCAAGCCAAGACTAATACGATGGGTGCTGTTTCTTCAAGAATTCGATATAGAGATACGAGACAAGAAAGGAATGGAGAACATAGCGGCCGATCATTTATCTAGGCTCGAGAATCCGACATTACAAGAAGATAAGGATGGAGACGACTTTCCGGATGAATACATTATGGTGTCCGTGGGAGAGGAGCCATGGTTCGCAGACATAGCTAACTATTTAGCTACCAATTACATCCCGAAGGATTATAGTAGTCAGCAAAAGAAGAAATTCTTTGCGGAGATCAAATATTACTTTTGGGACGATCCATACCTCTTTCGAAGCTGTGCGGATGGAATTATACGAAGATGTGTGTTCGGAAAGGAGAGTCGACGAATACTAGAACATTGCCATAGCGGGCCCACGGGAGGACATCACGGAGCACACTATACCGCAAGGAAGATCTTTGACATTGGATTCTATTGGCCTACAATCTTCAAAGATGCAGCCCAATATGTCAAAGAATGTGATGCTTGTCAAAGGGTGGGAAACATTTCATCTCGAAATGAGATGCCACAACATAGCATTCAAGTATGTGAGGTGTTTGACGTGTGGGGCATTGACTTCATGGGACCTTTTCCCACCTCCAAAGGAAACAAGTACATCCTAGTGGCGGTAGATTATGTTTCGAAATGGGCGGAGGCGCAGGCTTTACCTACAAATGACGGACGGGTAGTGGTACGATTCTTAAAAAAACTATTCTCCCGGTTTGGTGTTCCCAAGGCCCTAATTAGTGACCGTGGCACACACTTTGCCAATGATCAATTGGACAAGGTGCTCAAGAAATATGGGGTGACCCATAAGTTCTCCACATCATACCACCCACAAACGAGTGGACAAACGGAAGTGACCAATCGAGCTTTGAAGCGTATCTTAGAGAAGTCGGTGGGAAGCAACCGCAAGGAATGGTCGGATAAATTGGATGACGCGCTATGGGCATTTCGTACCGCTTTCAAAACACCTATTGGTACTACACCATATAGGTTAGTTTATGGAAAGCAATGCCATTTACCGGTTGAAATCGAGCACAAGGCATATTGGGCGCTAAAGAGGTGCAACTTTGACATGGAAGAATTGAAGACCAACCGTCTAATGCAAATGAATGCCCTTGAAGAACTCCGAAATGAGGCTTATTCTAGTTCATGGCTCTATAAAGAAAAAACCAAGAGATGGCATGACCAACGAATCAAAAGCAAAGACATCCATGAAGGCCAAAAAGTACTACTCTTCAATTCCCGATTAAAACTTTTCTCGGGCAAACTCAAATCAAGGTGGGATGGTCCCTTTTTGGTCAAGACGGTGTTTCCTCACGGGGCTATAGAATTGATCTCAAAAGATGGCACACCATTTAAAGTCAATGGCCATAGAGTGAAGAAATATGAAGAAGAAGTCCCCCGAAATGAAGGATTGGAGGAGCTGCTGCTGTGCGGAATCGCAAACACGTAGAAGGGGCGGAGTCTAGCTAATGACTCCATCAAAAGAAGCGCTTCTCGGGAGGCAACCCGAGTTTCACGTTTGCATTTTCTTTCCTTTTCTTTATTTTTCATATTGTTTTGTTCATTCTTCTTCATTTATTATACTTCTCTAAGTGCTTGAGGACAAGCTCTACTGGAAGTATGGGGTGGAAAGGCTAAACAAAGGAATTAATATAGTAAAATTGGCAAATTTACAAAAAAAATTTCAACCTGAGACATATACTCGGCGAGTATATCGATTATACTCGGCGAGTAAATGTTCGCTTACAGCCAAATGTCCATAACACGCGTATCTACTCGGCGAGTAGATCCATTCTACTCGGCGAGTATCCGGTTTAACCTCAGTAAATTAAAACCTGTAAAAATTACTATTATTCAACATTTCATCTCCACACTCGCCGAGCATCTTCCCTCAGCCACCTCTCAAGGGTTCTTCAAGATTTATTCAATTTTTTTCCCCTTTCTCTTCATTCAAGCAACAAGGTGACATCTTTACCCTTTAACTTTATGAAAGGTCCAATCTTCATCACATATCTCCCCATATTTGGTATGATTCCGGATTTGGGGAGTTTTTCCCAATTTTTAGGGCTTTGATTTACTCATGAATTAGAGCTTGTTTGGAGTAATTTCTTCAAGAACTATGGTTAGATAAGTAATTACAACAAAACCCTATGAACAAATTGGACTATTACACAGATTACACAGATCCGATCTCGATCTGTCAAAAAGTTCATACTACTCGGCGAGTATGTTCGTGTACTCGGCGAGTAGGCCCCAATCAGATCAAAAAAAAATTTCCTATTTTAACTATGGGGTGTTGTTTGTTGCTGTTTTTTGGTATGTTTATGCAGATATCATGGCAAGGAGAGGACAGTCATCACGTGGAGGAGGCCATGGTGATATGCCATGGTTAGCCTTTCAACAAATCACCTCTAAATCCTCCAAAACTCGAGCCCTAAACAGGTTGGAAGCACTGCGACAGAAAGAAATTCACTTGCCCACTGCAGTGGATTGGGGATGGATGGGTAATGTCGGCTTGGAAGAGGAACTTACTCCATATTTGGTGAAAGATTGTAACTTGGGTTATGCCAACATCACTTGTGATGGTTGGTTGCAATTGTTTAAAATACAAGAGCCAGTATACACGGAGTTGTGCTGGGAATTCTTTGCTACCATTTCATTCTGAGGTGGTAGTGAATATTACAATCCAAACACGATCTCATTTTCTTTGGGAGGAGAGTTGCGACAATGCAGCATGGTTGAGTTCTCTTGGCGGTTGGGCATCTACGATCAAGATATGTCGATGACGGACTACTTTGAAGCCTTCTTGGAAAATACCTACAAAGAACTTCCTGAGGGGGTGGTGGCGTCGACATGGTGGAGTACAATTGCTAACCGGGTCTATATACCTTCCACTGCTCAAGAAGGGCATATTCGTTCTCCAATCCATCGACTCATTCACCGATTCGTTGCAAGCACGATCAACATGCGAAAGGATGGGGATAAAGTTCCCACCCTTGATATCTTTTATATGTGGAGTATCATCACCCCCGATGTCTTCTGCAACCTCCCATATTGCATTGCTAAATTTCTTGCGGAGGGAGCGGTTAAGGAAAAAATCAACTCGAAGATCAATGGGGGTATGTTCATTACTCGGCTTGCGCGATCATTTGGAATTTTGGAATTACCGCAAGCTCAAATGCTGACGATTATCCACCCTCCTCCGTTCAACACTGCACTTTATAGGAGGGCTCGGATAGTGGAAAAATTTGGTGATTCTTTTACTATTCCGAATGAGGACGAGCCGGCGGTCCCCGAGGAGCCGGGAAGGCGGGTTAGGCCAAGAAACGAGCGGGTACGAGAAGACCCACCGGTGATTCCGGTGGAGGATAACGAGGGATGGAATCAAGTGGAGTATCGACGATACTTGGATGATATAGGGCGAGGGGTTAATTACACCAATCAATCCTTCGACTATCTTTTCCAACAAATGCATATTGCCCCGCGACCGGGACCCGGCTATCCTTACATCATGAACTGGGACGAAAGGATGCAAAGAAGGGGTGGAGAAGGAGGTAGTGGAGCTGAAGGAGCAGGGATGGACGAGGAAGAATGAAGATTTTATTTGCTTTTGTTTTGTTTGATTATGATGTTTGTTTTAAGACAATTGTGGATATGTTGAATTTGGCTATGTGGTTTGAATATTAGTGTTACTTTTAGTTTTCTTTTCAGGTATTGAAGCTAGGAAGCATACTATTTAGGAATGGTCAAGAGAGGAATGAGAGTCTTTATGAGTGCTTGTGGAGTCTTGTTCCTAGGATCGAGTCCGTACGAATCAAGAGTTTATTAAAGTGTTGTTGTTTAGGAAGTTTACTGGAGAGTGCATTTATATCAACACTAGAGTAAAGAGAGACAGCGGTTAAAAATTCTGGAAATACACGCTATACTCGCCGAGTGCACTAATACTACTCGGCGAGTACATCTGCTTCTGCCCGAAATACGTTGCCAGTCAACTTCTACTCGCCGAGTTTAATCGCCTACTCGCCGAGTAGCCTGCTGCGAGAGGAATTTCTTATTTGTTCTGGCTAGTTTTTCTGCGCCATTCATACATTCTTTATGAGTTACTACTGAAGATTGTGCAACAACCCTTTTTCCTTGGAGTTTTCGAGCTATCAACCACACGAGACGTATGACACCCGTGCCATGGATGAGCTGTTCCCATGGTTAAAGTCACTAGAAGAAGGAGTTGAAGAGGAGAGTGTCAACCTAGCGACTGCTACCCCAGGGGAGTTTGTTCCAACTTTCTCTCTATTTGCATTTTTAGTTGTTATAATATGCAATGAGGGCATTGCATAAAATAAGTGTGGGGTAGGGGGTTAGTCACATCTTAGAACACTTAGAATCTTAATTTAGGCTAATTTTTAATGCTTAGGGCTTAAATTAGAAAATTTTGGTAAAAATTAGGATTCCATATTAGAATTGTGTTAATAATTGCATGAGAACCCAAATGTTTAGTTGAGCCTATACATGTTCTAGTGCATTTGTGGCTTCCTTATTTCAGGGAAATCATAAGACAAAAACACGACCTTGCTCGGCCTGAGGGATGCAATATGTTTAGCAGCCTAAACCTGAAATGTATCCAGGAAAGTTTTTATCATTAGCCAATAAAGGTTGAGATTGAGCGCCCCTGCTTAAGCATGTAGGGATTTTAGGAAAAAAAAATATATTGAGAAATACATGAAAAAAAAATAGAAAAAAAATTACAAGAAAAGTTGTAAGAATTTTGGAGCAAATGAAGTGAAAATCAAAAGATCAAAAATTCCAAGAAATCCAGAAAAGTTGAGGATACCGAAAGTCAATACAAGTTGGTGAATTCAAAGATATCAAAGATGAAATGTACAAAGAAGTGAAGAATTCAAAAAAATAAATAAATAAATAAATATTCCATAGTGGTATCGAAAAGTTGTAATTTTAGAATATGTATGCTTGGGTTGCTCAATTAAAAATACCTTGAGGGTAAAGAGATTTTCTGAGGATGGATTCGGAGGGTTGCATAAAATGAGCATAGTTCGGGGTGAGTGGGCAAATGTTTATGAGGATTGTGAGTATTTGAAGTATGGGGGGTTTTAGGAATTTTAGACACAAATGCATGCGTTGCGGTCTTGGCATAATGGCTGGGTTGGATTGGAGTTATTAATGTGATTTTAATATGTTTAAAATTCAGTTTTGCTTGAGGGCAAGCAAAAGTCAAGTGTGGGGTATTTTGATATGTGCATAATTAGTTAATTATTTAACGTATATTCTTAGTTATTTTTGATTAATTATGAGAATAATGTGGACAAAAGGTACTTAAAATGTTGTGAATTGTGTTTTCAGTCCAAAAGATATGTTTGGAGGCAAAAAGGAGAAAAGGAAAGCAAGTGAAGATAAAAGAGTGAAAGAAGGAGTCCTACTCGGCGAGTAGATCGACCCTACTCGGCGAGTGCCCGACGATATGCCAGAAGATAACTACAATTGCAAATTCAAGACGGATAAGTATGGACCTACTCGGCGAGTTGATTCTGCTACTCGCCGAGTACCCCCTGTTTTGGGATATCTATAAAAGACGAATCCTTGTTCCAGGAGGAGGCATTTCGGGCGATTTTTGAAGGATCAGCTGCGACTAAAAGGTTCAGAAGGCGCTAAGGAACCCTAGGCTTCAAGAGTTGGAAGAATTCAAGCAATTAGGTTAATTCTACCACTTAGACTTAGGAATTAAACATGTTTGCTTTCATAAACTTTGTTTTTATGCTTGTTTCTACTGCAACTATGAGCTAAACTCGTTTTTGTTTCTGTTTGGGGAATACCAAAGAACTCCTATGGTTTAATTATTGATTCTTGTTTAATTGTCTATTGGTGATTTATTAAATTAAGTTTGTTAAAGAACCTTATGTATTAATCACTACTATTTTCTGTTAATTGGAAGGCAATTAGGTTGCATGAACATCACTTAATTGTTAACCTCATATGTCTATGTGAATGCTAAAACGTATGCTTGGAAGTAATGAGTATGAAACTAAGATTAATAAGAAAATAGGAAGATTAATGTGTGAGCTTGTTTGAGAAACCATCAACAAGAGGTTAATTGAATTAATAACTTAATTGACCATTACAAATCTTATTTAATCCAAATAATTAATCTAGGGAATTAATCAGTTTAAACACTTGATCAATGCTTAAATTAGTTAATTGTCTAAGGGTTAGGAGTAATGAACATGAACCTAACTATTATCATTGGTAACCAATAGCAATTAATCCACCTTAACTTAAATAACCATAGGAGTGAATTGGTTGAACCTAAATAGAAACATCTTTATCAAATTTGGTGAATAGTTGTTGCTTTAGTTAATTAGTTAATTTAGTTTGTTTAAGTTTCTAGTCTTGCAAAACTAGAGAAAAACCCTTTACTTTTATTATTTGTTTTAGTTAAAATTAGCTATTAGTTTAATTGTCCGTTCCCTGAGTTCGATACCTTACTTATCAATCTATACCACTTAAAGACAGGTTAACTGCCTTTGTGTGCTCAAATTACTAATAAAAAGTAGGGATAAAACTAGTTGGTTTTACACACATCAACTTACTATGCTTTAAGTGTAACTTTTAATTATATTTAAAGTTGTTGTTATGAACTTATAATTAAGATTTATTAGTGATTCCAAGTCATTATATTGATTGATCTACTTACGGGGATGATTTCCAGATGGACCCTACCTCCGATATGATCCTACCTGGTTGTTCCTTACTTGATAGATCTTGATGTAGACACTGGGATTAGTGAGGAATCTAGACTATGAATTATAGTCACCAGGATTGTGAATCTAGGCTAAAACTTAGTGTTATGCATTTAGGTCTTTGTGAAGTGTGAAGGCAAAACGTTGCCCTAACTTCAAGTCACCTACTCTGTCTAGGTGAGTTATTCTCGCTATATTGTATACTCCAGTGTGTATTCTTGTATGTTAGGATATAGTTACCCTGTAGTGTGCACTTAGGCAATTAGACTAGGATAGTTCATTTCCTGTTACATGGACTGTTGTTATATGTTGATATGTATATATTGAGTTGAGGGCAAACCAACCTTGTGTTGAAGGCCAATAGACTCGAGCAGACTAACTTTATGTTAAAGGCTAAGGGAAAGCAGACAAACCACATGATGAAGGCTCTATAGGGCGGACTAGCTATATACGGAAGGCCAAGGTGCGGACCATCTATAAGATGAAGGTCATAATGTGTATGCATTGTATATATGTTGTGGTATTGGGTATCTTAAGGGAATTCACTAAGCCTCGGCTTACAGTTGTTGAATAACTGCTTTTCAAGTTGTTCTTCGGATCGAGGAAAGGCTTACGCATAACTGTACTTGCATCGAATACAATAAATAATAATTTAAGACTTCTTCTAAGACTCTCTTTTGTAATTATATTTGTAATATAACGTGTGTAATACTTATAATCGAATAAATGAAAATGAAATTTTTTCCTTGAAAATCAGGACGTTACTAGTTGATATCAGAACCCTGGTTTGAGAGAATTGGATGAACACTCGTGGAATTTCAAACTCAAAATAAGGATCTGGTTATCTTAATAAATCTTTTTATAGAAGAAATGGTACGAAAAAGAATAGATGTGATGCATACAGTTAGGCGGAGCTTAGAAAGGAAAGTGATTCAAAAATATTTATAATGTTATTATCTGCTGATATATGATTTGTTAGAAATGCATGCTAGTTTAAGGATAAAGATCTTTTTTGGAATTATTAGTTAGAATTGGCTGATATTTAGGATGCATTGTAACCTTAGGAATTACTTTTATGTGCTACTTGAAGCTTGGACTGATATCGTATAATTACTAAGTATACACTTTTGATCTGTACATAATTAGGATTCTATAGCCTCAGAATGTTTAGTCCAGCCTTACTTCATGTTCCTTGTTTGGTTGGGGGCTTAGGGTAGAATTAATTATTTGACTGACTATCCCATCCTGGATTTCGTATGAATTTCTTACACGAGGCGACTATCTGATATTAAGAACAACTTCCTATAATGCAAGAACTCGGATAGAAGAAATCCTAGTGAAAAGTCTAGGAAAACATGTAGTTAGGCCCTTGTAACACCAGGTGTGTGAAAAGGCCTATCGATAAAAGAGTGTGGTGGCTTAGAAACTTTGAGATAATTCTTGGATCTAGTATGGATAGGTGTGAAAGGTAGTATGGGCATGTACTACCAGAAGCACAAGATCCATACATGAATCAGGAAGAGTCGCAAAGTTACTAAGGAACTGGAAAGGATTGAGTGATATTCCCAGATAACTCAATAAATTTGTATTAAACTATTCCTATTTCCATCTTGAGAATGGTAATGATCACCCTAGCAAGCGGTTTTGGTTCTGGATCAGACGGGTCGGGTCCAAGCGAGTCTGACATACATGATTGGATTGAGACAGCAATAGAAGCAGCTATAAAAGATAATCCTAGAATTGTTCGGAATTATCAAAACCGAACTAATCACTCTGTTTGATGAAAGGTATATTTCTGTTGCTAGTACTGTTGTCACCACTGCAGCTGTTGTCGTTATAGCCTCACCTGGAGATAAGGAAATGCCTTATTGGGAATTCAATAACACAAATCCCCTAGATTTTGATGGTGTTAGATGCAATGAGATGGACTTAGATGTAGAAGGATACTTCTACATTTTCTCTTTCCTAGATAACCTAAAGTTTATCTTTGCACAAAATCTCCTCTGTCATAAGGCGGAGGACTGGTGGAACTTTGTCACAAAAGATTACTCACCGGCAGAGAAGAACGCGGTGACCTGGGAACAGTTTGTGGAGAAGTTTAAGGAGGAATATGTTCCACTGGTGGAAAGCAAACGACTAGCTCATGAATTCTTGTCGCTCAAGCAAACGACCGAAAACGGTGACGGAGATCACCAAGATGTTTATGGAGAGACCCTTGTTTTTCCCCGAGTATGCATCCTCAGAACAACTAAAGATGCCAAGGTACCTGAGTATGCTCAAGGCTTATATTAGGGAATTTGTGTCAAGCAATCGATACAAGACTCTGACAGAGATGCAAGAGCATGCTAGGAGGTGAGAGATTGAGTTGGAAACCCAAAAGAATGAGAAAAGGCAAACTTTGTCTCCATCACAGCTCGTGGCCAAGAAGTTCAAACCCACTAGTTCAAGGTTAGAAGTTAGAAGGTATGCACTTGCATCAAGTGTGGAAAGTTCCACGAAGTTTTTGTTGAACAGGACCAGGATGCCAAGAGTTTCGCAAGGAAGGACATTATACAAGGGATTACAAACAGAACATGCATGGTTGTTTCAATTGCAACAAGTTAGGTCAACTAATGGCCAAGTGTCCCCTTATGAAAAAGACAATTGCAATGCAAGCTTCACTACCTACAACCCTAAGGAGAACTGATGGACGCCATGATAGGGTTGATGCCCCAAAGGCTAAGGGGCGAGCCTTTCAGCCAACGGCAAAAGAAGTTAAGGTGGCACCCAACTTCGTAGTCGGTACATTTATAGTAAACTCCATGTTTGCTTTAGTATTATTTGATTTAGAAGCAAGTCATTCTTTCGTATCACTTAAGTTTAGCAAAGGCTTTAATAATTGAATAGGAGATTTAGATCACCTTTAAGAGTATAAATGGTCGACGATCAAATCGTTAAAGCATCTAAGATTTACCGTAGTTGTACTTTAAGAATCTATGACAATAGTTTCCCAATAAATCTTATCCCAATCCTTATGCGAGAAATGAACGTAATAGTAGGAATGGAATGGTTGGACCACTTCGAAGCCTTGATCGACTGTAGGCGGAAAGTGGTAAGAATTCATACCCCAAGTGGGGGAGAACTAACCATCCGAGGAGAAGGCTCGAAGATCGGTTCCACGTTTTGTTCCGCCGCAAGGACCAGGAAATACTTACAACATGGTTGTGAGGGATTTTTGGCATATGTGATTGACACTCGAGAAGAGAAGAAGGAAACCATTTTGGAAGTACCAATAGTTTGTGAATTCCCTGATGTGTTTCCCAAAGACTTACCTGGTGTGCCTACAGAACGTCAATTAGAATTTAGGATTGCCTTAGTTCCCAGTGCAGCACCTATAGCCAAGGCACCTTATCGTTTCGCAACCCCAGAGATGCAATAGTTGTCTAATCAACTTCAAGAGTTGTCTAATCAACTTCAAGAGTTGATGGACAAAGGATTCATTTGACCTAGTAGTTCTCCACAGGGAGCATTGATTTTGTTTGTTAAGAAGAAGGATGGGTCGCACTGAATGTGCATTGACTACAAAGAACTTAACAAACTTACAGTGAAGAATCATTACCCATTGCCTAGGATTGACGACTTATTCGATCAACTCCAAGGAGCATCATGATTTTCCAAGATAGATCTACATACCGGATACCACTAGATGAGAGTAATAGAAGAAGATATACCAAAGACAACCTTTAGAACTCGTTATGGCCACTATGAGTTTGTAGTGATGCCTTCCGGGTTCACTAATGCACCAACCGCATTCATGGACTTAATGAACCGAGTATGTAGACCTATGCATGATCGTTCGATAATCATGTTTATTGATACATATTAGTATTTTCAAAGACTCAAGAGCAGCATAAGTGTAACGACGTGAAAATTTAAAACATTTTTCATTTTTCAAACATAACATATCTCATATAAATTATCTCAAACTCAAGTGTATCAATGTTATCACGGTAAAACATATCCCAGAATCTCAAATACAAAATCCTATGTCAGTGTGTACAAATCATGCCGGTGCCTTCCTGCGATCCTCGCTAGTACCTGAAGCACATATCACATTACACGGTAAGCATAAATGCTTAGTGAGTTCCCCAAAATACCACATACAACACATAAGCCACTCGAGGCTATAACTCGATAAGACCCTCTGGTCAATGTGTCTTAGCGGGACCCTCCAGTCCCGTAGCTCGTTGGACCCTCCGGTCCGGTCTAGCTCATTGGACCCTCTGGTCCGGTCTAAATCGTTGGACCCTCTGGTCCGGTTTAAATCATTGGACCCTCTGGCCCAGTCTAATATCATATAGCATACATAAATCACAATGCACGTAATCTCAAGCAAGCATATAACATATAAGACCCTCTGGTCTGCACATAGATACCACTCTAGGTAATGTATAGTGAGAAGACTCACCTCGTAAGATGTCTAGAAAACTCTCATGCTCGAATCCCCGATCTAGCCTCCGCCTAACAAAATGATAACATCTCTAATCAATACACTCCTTACATCCTCCTCTCTAATAATGGGTAGATGACTATTCTACCCCTCCCTAACCTCTCTTAAATCAGTTTGACCAACCCTAAGGTCAACTGAAGTCAACTCAGTCAACGGTCCAACATTGACCAGACTCGCTGAGTGCACTTGGGTGACTCAGCGAGTCCATGCGTGTCCTCTGACTCCTCCTAAGGCCTCACTCGACTCGTCGATTTAACCTCTCAACTCAATAGGTTACCATGGTCACGAATCGCGGGGCAACCCGATCCGACTCGTCGAGTCCTCTTATGGACTCAGCGAGTTTCCTCCATGGCATTACTCATTTGACCTTCTGAGGTCAGATCTGTTTCTCTAACTTATAGATCTGGCCTTCTAACACCCAAAAATCACGTAAAGGTCTGAACTTGGTGTTCATGCATGGTGTATCTTGCATTATATACCATAGAAACCCCATTATTTCTTCCTAGCTTTATACCCTAAGGTTTACTCTATTAAGGCTTCATACTTTCAGGCTCTCTGGACTTAGAAGGGTCCAGATCTATAACACAAACTTGCAAGAGGGGTTTGAGGCATTCCAAACCCCAAAAATTGAAGTGATTCAAGCTCTAATCCCAAAAAATGGAATCCACACAATAGGGAAGAAAAGGGGTTCGATTTGGTACCTCATAATGAAGCTCCTTGCTTGAACAACTCAGAACAACAACCTACTCTAGTCCCTCTTGCTGGAACTCTTCTCCTCTCTTGCAAAATCGCACCAAATAGCTCAAGATAGCTCTTTCTCTCACTCTACACACTCAAGCTCACTAGGGTTCTCTCTTCTAGAAAGGTAGTCGCAATAGAAGGCCATAAGTGCCTTTAAATAGGGCTCGGGCCCAAAGATTTTGGCTTTCTACCTACAGCACGGACTCATCAAGTCCATTCATTAAACTGAGTCATCAGTCGTGACCTTACTCAACGAGTTGAGGCGTCAACTCGTCGAGTTACTCGTCATATCTCAAAAATAAATACTCAAATTGTCATACCTGGAAATCCGAATGTTACAATTCTCCCCCACTTGAATTAGATTTCGTCCTCGAAATCGCTCCTTGACCACACATAGATTGAATCCAACAACCCGAAAGGCACGACCGAAAGGATCTCATACCACACCGATATCTTTCTCCATGGACACCTGAATCCGCACAGAAATTCCCAAGTCTGGAACAAAACCAACCCTTCTGTCGCTAAGATACCCCTTTCTGACATTCCCAAAATCTGGAAACTCTAATGGCCTGGCACGCCGCCAGACTGCCCACTCAAGCTATCACCATGATATATGTTCCTCAAACACCAACCCTGATAACTCACTGCTCCATTGATTCTCACAAGATAAAGTCCAACAATCGGTGACCAATCACTCATACCAAACGTACAAAATGATTTGAATCACGCCCCAAGGAACGAAAGGGCTCACACTCCACCAGGGTCCCATCCACTGAACTATAATCAGAACCTATCCGAACAATAAACTCTCATCACCCTGTTCTCAGACACAAGAGAAATAATCATTCTCGCTCGGAAGTCCTCAACCTCTAAAATCGTAATCCTTCACTTCCTTACATATATTTCTTTTATCATTTAGCACCTGGTCTACTTTCGTCCCTACAGTCGGACCTCCAAAGGGTACCCACTACATGCCCCAACACGTGCCACCACCTTCCTTCTTACAACAACTAACTCGGTCCATTGTGACACACAAGTCATGAAGTTATCTTTACTCCAAACGAATACTACAATCCCAACTGAAGATCAACTTAATCCCAACCTCTTTCGTCTACTGCTCACAGTTCCATGCATCTCGTTGTACCTCCCGTACCTGAGTACTGACCTACCCAGGTCTAAGACATCAGATGACAAACAATACCCCTCAACATGGAACCCACCTCAGAATCCAAAATCTTATCTCGCCTACCCACACAGCACCAGAGCCAAACTCAAACTCGAGAGTTTGGTCTGAATCGGAGTTAGAACCACTCGTCCCAATGAAGCACTCGACTCATGACTCATGACCCGCAACCCACGCGTATACCACTTCTCCACTTCCCTTTGGTTGCGACAACCATAGCTCAATTCATAATATAACGATTCCCGACAAATATGGAGACCCCAGTCTCGCCCTTGGTTCAACCACTAGGCTCCCAAAAACTCAAATATTAGGGCTACCCAAACCTAAAACTCTTCTGTGTCATGCTCTGATTAGAGAGTACTTCATCACAACACTCTTTCGCTGACTAGTGAGTACTACGGCTCCCCGTAGTATCACAACGCCCTCTCACTAACTAGTGAGTACTACGGATCCCCGCAGCACCACAACAACCTCTCACTGGCTAGTTAGTACCACGGCTCCTCGCAGCATCACAACGACCTCTCACTAATTAGTGAGTACCACGGCTCCCCGCAGCATCACAATGACCTCTCACTGACTAGTGAGTACTACGACTCCCCGCAACATCACAACGCCCTCTCGCTAACTAGTGAGTACTACGGCTCCCCGTAGCATCACAACAACCTCTCACTGGCTAGTGAGTACCACAGCTTCCCACAGCATCACAACAACCTACTGCGTCCACCAACTCATTGAAACTGCAGCTCCCAGCAGTCTTACTGCACTTGCTCTTACCACTTCACAATCTCATCCTCAGGTCGACGCCACACTGCGATCATTAACTCATGCCCTACGGACCAACCATAGGTGTACATACTTACCCAAAATGCATCACTATATCTGACGACATTTGTCATAATAAAACACCCTTCCCTGTTGCAATCCACATTCTCTAATAATCTCGCTTGATGTCAATTGGCTGAAGGGCTCCCACTGGAACCATAGATACTTGATACATCACTTGCCATCTCAACTCAAAACTCAAAATAATCCGAGATTTAGGACATTATACTCGGATACCCTGGAATACTCCATCTCCCAATTTGAAACATAGAGAAATCGCCAATGACTCAGAGCACGAAGATGACCCTCCGAAACTCTTTCCTCTATTGCTCAAAACCGAGCGAGATTACGCATGTCGACCCGGAAATTGGCTGCCTGATCATCTCTTACCCTTTCCAAAGAGCATAGAATAATCCATTCATCGAACCAAAATTTCCCAACTGCCGAAGTATCCTTACGAGCCAACCACCTCGAAAATTATTATCTACTACAAGGCCTCTGATCAACGGCCACCTGCCGTGCAGACACTCATACTTTCTTGAACACGTACAACATGCATTAACTCCCTCTGCAACTCACCTTGACCACCAATAATCCTGGTCTCATGAATCCAAAGTGCATATCTCTATATCCAGCTCCCTAACTACTCTTGAACAAATCTCTGATCCTATCAATAAAATACTCGGTTCTCCCCCACTTAGGGTTCGAACCATCACCAATTGACGCACCAATAATCTATTCCACCGACTGTTTCCACCAGGAACATCACACTTACTCTTGGAAGGTGTTGTGCAATGCTCGATGATCTCCCCGCTAGAGATCAAGCAACTCCAAATACCCCAAATCACAGATGGAATCCTCAGAAACTTCTCATCATGACTGCCTCTAGTCATTCCGAATCTTATACCATCCCATTACCGAACATCTAAATTGTCTAGTAGTAACCCCGACTCTTAATCTGAAAATAATGACCCATCATACTCCTCATCCTCAACTCCTTAACCAACGTTCCATCATGTGGATTGTAATGAGGAGACCTCATTACCACACTCGATACTCATCATAGACAATAAGAGCCACCGCCCTAATATTCTCTTTTTGATCGTCCACCGCTGCAACTAATACATGCCCTACTATACTCAAATACGGTGTATCCTTGTCCTTAACCATCTCGGTCCCCATTGACAACCTGCTCATGCCCTATCATTACCTCTCGGCAGACATACTGTCCACATACTCTGATGGAAGGTCGCCATCAATGCTAACCCGCAGGGTTTTACCCCCAAGCTCAGAAACCAAAATCTCAACACCTCTTATGTTTCCCACAGGAAACAAAAATAACACCACTCAGGTCATAGAAGGTGACCTCTCCACTATCAGCTGATTGCTCAACTCAGGCCGCAATCCTCCATAAACTCCATCTCTACTTATCCTTAAGTCTTGCAACTCCATCTGAAATCTCACCAAAAATACCTTGGAATCATCTCGACTTCCCTCACAAAGGATGCTTCGCTGGAACTTGTTCCTCATGGCCCTCTGACCTCATACTCCATCGCATCCGATCTCGGTCTAACCAATGACAACGGAATAACTGGTAGAACTAGTGACACTAACCTCTACGGGTTATGGTACTCGAACCATGTGGCCACCTCTTGATCTACTATAAATCATGTTACCTGGTCCACGTTATCTCTTCTTAATCTGCTATGGATCATGGTACTCGAACCATGTTCTCTTTTCTCGGTCTGCTACAAAGCATGGTAATCGAACCATGGCATCACCAATCAATCTGTCACTTAGCATGGTACTCGAACCATGACATCACCTCTAAATTTGCTATCAATCATGGTACTCGAACCATGACATCACCTCTCAATCTGCTACTTAGCATGGTACTCAAACCATGATATCACCTCTCAATCTGCTACCAATCATGGTACTAGAACCATGACAACACCTCTCAACCTGCTACCAATCATGGTACTCGAACCATGACACCTCCTCTCAATCTGCTACCAATCATGGTACTCGAACCATGAAATCACCTCTCAACCTGCTACCAATCATGGTACTCGAACCATGACAGCTCCTCTCAATCTGCTACCAATCATGGTACTCGAACCATGACATCACCTCTCAACCTGCTACTTAGAACCTCCATAATACTCCCTGCATCAAGCACGGGTCCTCTGCTTTCAGTAATACAGGATCATACTACCTGTCACATCTACCCATACTTTCCACACGGACCATCCCAGATTTCCTAAGTAGTTGCGCAACTTTCTCGTTCGTCCAACCTGATACACGTGTTCGCTCCCCAGCGAAATGCCCTACCCTGTTAGCGCAATCATCTGACTAAGGTCACTCCCTAGGCTCTTCCTAGGTTCTCACACTTCTCCGCCATCAGATGCTGAGAAACTCCTATGATGTCAGTCATCTACCTCCTAAATATCGTCATATTCACTTGGTAGCTAACTCCCATCATCGGGAGCTCCATAAAGCATGAAGCAAGCAGCATTTGGGCATCGAATACACATGTAAAACCTACTCCAGGTTACAACTCTATTGCTCTACTCATACTCAACAGGTGTCACCGAACTCAAGCAACTCTACCTCATGCGGGCATCTAACTACTCTCTCAGTAGGCTCCTCCAATGCTCATCTAGGTGTCTCTCTTAGATTACTCCTCTACTTGAAACTCTATATATGTAATATTCATGCTAGACACTCTTACTTAGCGCATACTCGAAAGCAGATCACAGATAACAACAACTCCTAGGCTAAGGCATCACAAATCAGGCCACTCTAGTCCTAAAATATGAAATACCTAGCCTATCCTCTAGCATGCAGAATATCACAAAATATCTCATAACACAAAAATAGGATATTTTGGGAAATCACCGTTCGGGCTCTGGCTGATTGTACACACTGCTCTTAATCGTTTTCTATTAGAAACTCTTGTTCGTTTTAGAAAAATCATTTCTTTGAAAATTTTCTCAAATCCTCAGTTTGAGTCTATGTGACATCCCCATTTTCACGGCCAGAAAATACCAATTTTGTTTATGCTTCTTTTAAAAATCAGAGTAACATTTTAAATAAAAGTGTTGCGGAATTTGTCCCAAAACAAAATATGATAAAGATTTATCAAAAGCATTTCCATAGAAATGTATTTCATTAAAAGACTCGGGATGTCATGTTCGATACATATCATAAGTATAACATCACAGCATAGGCCTTAATACATTATTCCGTATTTACATGCCTAAAATCCATTAATCTCTCATCCCAAGACATCACATCTATGCTCATGCGCCACTACCTGTAATACAAGAAACTGAGTGGGTCAGGCTTGGGAGCCTGGTGAGCACATAGGGTTTTCAACCCCCAATAAATAAGTTTATTAACTTTATCAAACCAAACAAACCCGATTACGCGTTCCCATTATCCTCACTTTACGTCCCTACAACATCTAACACAAGGGACCTAGTTTAAGGACTATCATCGGGATGGACACTACTCCTAAGGGGATTCCTCAGCAATAAATGTCCTTAAGGCAACCATGTGGGGGATGGAGTACACCTGGTAAGCACACAGTTCAAATAAACACCCACAGGTTGCGATCCTGCTAGTGTTCCACTGGACGGTCTAGAATAGTCCGTGGTCGTCATCTATACTCCGCTAGATGATTGGATCATCAATAACATCTATAACGAGGCCTCTCATTATTTCATTTTATCACACAAAAACTATTACATCTACCCATGTTCTACCCAACACATTTTGTAGATATAAAAATACATATACAGTTTAAATCATTTAAAACGTGTATAAAATCGTTCATCCATCATAGATAGCAAGTATATAGATAATATGTACACACACCACATAATTTATATAAAATACTTCATATCTATGTGTAAGCTGAAAGTAACTATGCACTCACCTGAAAGGTGGTGACTCATCACTCGGACAGAGCTTCGATACTCTCAAAACAATTTTTCTTCAATAAAATCTAGTACCAATTACCACTAGGGTTTAGTCTAACGATAACCGCGACAAATTAATAGTCTGACTATTATTATTATTATTATATAAGCGTTAACTAACACTCAATATAACTCATAATAATAGCCCAAATAATTATTTTAAGGACCTAATAACATTACTATAATTATTTGAAAGCTATATTAAAAATTGCGTAAGCGTAGCTCACTTACAGCGGATTTTAAAGAAAATCGGGCTTTGCTCGGAGCAGCGTTTCCGAAATCGAAAGACCCTTTTTCTCGGGACTCCGGGAGCCTCGGGGCTTCCCTCGGGTGCTAGGGGTTTTATCTAGGGTTTAGGAGGGTTTAGGAGAGTTAGAGAGAGAAGTGAGAAATGTGTGAAAAAGTCGGAACCCTCGCCCCCCTCCTTTTATACCCAGCAAGGCCTCGGATTACGCTGGGCGTAGTTCTTGGCTATGCTGGGCGTTCCTTGGATAAGGATGCCAGCTCGCACCAGCTGGCTCGCACCCACTCTCAGACCCGGACAACATCAAGTACGTCGTCATACCCAGCTTCGGACGCGGGGCGTAATGCGAGACTTCGTGGCGATCATCAGATGCGAGGCCATGCTCAGCAAGCAACGGCTGGGATTTGGCCACGTCACCATTTCCTTGCAGATTTTGCAATTTTCCTTCCTGACTTCAAAAAAACCATAACTTTCGCACACGAGCTCCGTTTTCGACGTTCTTTATATCCACGCGTAGGCGGGAACGTACTCTACAACTTTAGTTTAGACTCCGTCGGCTAATTTTGAGTTTATTTTAAAAGTTATATTATTAACATGTCGGGACAGGATTGGTCCATTAAAAATTCTCAACTTCTTCATCCAACGTCCGTTATCGTCTGTCTTTTTATCGTTACGCTACTCTTAATGAGATCTTCGATTCTCGTTTAGGTTGTGCCGACTAAAAACCAGTCGATTAAATATTCGAATTTCGGGTTGTACACTGCTAAACCGAAACTTCAAAAAATCATAACTTAATCCACGACTTTTGTTTAGATTGCTAAGGCTAAAACTCTCTCTATCGTAAATTCACTATTTACGTTTCCCGGTATTGTGTCGGTTCCGTCGCGAAGCTTCAACGGGTCATAACTTCTTCGTTATAACTCGGATTTCTACGTTCTTTATATCCCCGAAATCCTTATTTCGACCACTACAACTTTATGTAAAGATATCGGGCTTGTCTCACACTTTAATTTTGATGCTTATTTTTATCTTTTATTAATTATACATTTATAAATAAGTAATAAGCGTACAAATTCACATAATTCACATAAGACTCAAATATTTCATCTTTATTACTTCAAAAAGAGTTACAATAGTTGACCTAGACTATTACATCGTCTAAAATACTTAACCCCGAAACCCGGGCGTTACAATTCTCTCCCCCTTAGGATGATTCCGTCCCGGAATCATGCATCAGCAAACAGATGTGGATAGCGACTCATCATGTCATCCTCTGTTTCCCAAATGAGATTCGGCTCATTCGAATGTTTCCATTAGACTAGCACTAAGTCGACCATCTTGCATCGTAACTTCTTAGTCTTACGGTCAACAATTGCCTCAGGCTCTTCGATCAGCCTCTTATTCTCATCCATCCTTAACTCTGAGATTGGAATTATGTCGGGAACTTCTCCCGTGAATTTCCTCAGATAGCACACATGGAAGGTGTTACCAATACCATCGAGTTATTCGGGCAATTCCAGCTTGTAAGCTTGGTTCCCAATCTTTTGAAGAACTTTAAACGGTTCAATAAACCTTGGACTCAGCTTTCCTCGTTTCCCGAATCGTATAAGTCCCTTCCACGGCGAGACTTTAAGTAAAACGGAATCCCCAACTTCAAAAGTCATTGGTCATCTTTTCTTGTCAGCATAGCTCTTTTGAAGATCCTGAGCTGCTAACATCCTTTCCCTAATCACTTTCAACTTCTCAGCAGTCTCATGGACTATCTCGAGGCCCATAAACTGCTTTTCTTCGGCTTCAAGCCAACAAGACGGCGTTCGACACTTCTATCCGTACAAAGCTTCATAAGGTGTCATCTTGATGCTCGAGTGGAAATTGTTGTTGTACAAAAATTCTACTAGAGGTAAGTGCTCGTCCCAGTTCCCTTGGAACTCGAGGGTACATGCTCTCAGCATATCTTCCAGTGTCTGAATCGTAGGGATGGCAATTCTCGACACGACACACGACACAACCTGCGACACGACACAAAATAAATGGGTTTGGGTTGAGTTTTTGAACCCGCTAACCCGCCAACCCACCAACACGTTTATTAAACGGGTCATAGATGGGTTTCTCAAAAAATAAATGGGTTGACCCGCCAACTCGTTTATATTCTTAATAAAAAAATTATTTTATTTTTAAATTTATTTATGTATCAAGTATTAATATTTAATAAGTATTATATAATATATACCATTGATTCATAGACCATTTGACTGCTTTGACATTTTGACTCGCGGTGGATGGTCTAAGGTCGTAAGTCGTGACCTATAAGCCTAAGTCTGTAACATGTTTCTATGAATGTTTTTAATTTTCATTTGGATGTTTAAGACTTAAATGTCTAAAATTCAGACCCACGAACCCAAATCTAACCCACGAACCCGCCAACCTGTAAACCCGTATAAATAAATGGGTTGGCGGGTCATATATGGGTTTATGTTCCAAACCCGCCAACCCGTGGCCTGTATATTTAAATGGGTCATGTTTAGGTTGAAATATTTTGACCCGCCAACCCGCGACACGCCAACCCGAACACGACACGATTGCCAGGCCTACTTAATCGTTCTTTCGCTCTGACCATCAGTCTGCGGATGGTAAGTCGTACTCAAACAAAATTTCGTACCCAATCCTTCTTGCAGACTCCTCCAAAACCTCGACGTGAAACGACTATCACGATCTGATACAATTGTAAGAGGAACACCATGAAGTCTTACAATTTCCTTCATGTAAGCATTTGCGAGCTTATCCATAGACCACCTCTCGTTGGCTGCTATGAAGTGTGCACACTTAGTGAAACGATCTACGACTACCCAAATCATGTCGTGACCATTCTTCGTCCTGGGCAGTTTAGTCAAAAAATCCATGGTGATGTCTTCCCATTTACCCATGGGTACAGGTAAAGGTTCTAAACTCCCATACGGTTTCTGATGTTGTGCCTTAACTCTTGCACATGTCACACACTCAGCCACATACTTCGCAACATCGAGCTTCATCGTCGGCCACCGGTAATAAGGTTTTAGGTCCCTATACATTTTAATACTACCGGGATGAATCTAGTACATGGTATTGTGTGCTTCTTCCATCAGAAGATCTCTTATTCCTCCCGTCTTAGGTACCCAAATCCGATCTTGGAATACCTTCAGTCCTTGACTGTTTGTACCGAACACTAATGGTTTGCCCAAACGTTCTTCCTTTCGGTCATTCTTCTCTACAGCTTCTTCTTGGGCTTTCCTGATGCTTTCCACAATTGTCGACACAACTTCTATTCTCAATGCTCTTGGCCTTTTTCTTTCAAGATTGACTTTCCGACTAAGAGCATCAGCGACAACATTGGCTTTACCGGGGTGGTAAAGTATCTCACAGTCGTAGTCTTTGAGTAACTCTAGCCAGCGTCGTTGCCTCATGTTCAATTCTTTATGATTAAAGAGATACTGGATACTCTTATGATCATTGAAAAGCTTGCACTTTGTGTCGTAGAGGTAATGCCTCCATATCTTTAGAGCAAAAACTATCGCTGCCAACTCCAGATCATGAGTGGGGTAGTTCTTTTCGTGCTCTTTCAATTCTCGGGATGCATATGCTATCACCTTTTCTCTCTGGGTGAGAACACAACCCAACCTGACTCCAGATGCGTCACTATAAACCGCGAAGTCTTCAGCTCCATCGGGTAGAGAAAGTATCGGTGCTTCACATAACTTCTTCTTTAGCTTCTCGAATGCCTCATCGTGCTTCTCACTCCACGTATATGTAGCTCGTTTGTGAGTCAAAGTTGTCAATGGAGCAGCTATCGAAGAAAAGCCTTGGATAAATCTGTTGGATTAATGGCTAAGTCCGTAACTATAATTGGTAAGATTTGACTCGACCCAGCATGGTCCATTTGGGTTGCATGGCATCATGCACTTGGATAGACTAAATGAGAGAAATAAGACACTTATGGTTATTAATATATTATAAGTTCTAGTATATTAATAATAAGAATAATAATATTTAATTAGTATTGATCAAGAATTAATTTAGAATTAATTATGTGATCAAAAGAAGACTAATTAAATATATGGGTTGATTGTGCAAATCATCCATAACTTATATAGTGGGCCAAAGCTCCATGGATAATCAAGTTGGGTTAAACCCATAGGATGCTTCATGGATGCTCCATGGAGGTTACATAACCCATGGGTCATGGAAATGAAAGGTCATGACAATTAGGGTTTACATGGTGTAACCCTAATTGTAACACACTATATAAGCATCATATTGTTCACCAAAATTGGCCACTAGTGTGTGTAAAAGAAGGGCTAGCCGATTTCATGAGTTGTAGATTTCTTTCAAGTCATTCCAAATGTATTTGGTGTTGTGTGAACCATTTAAGGTGTCACACTTGAGGCACTAGGCACTCAAGCTTCATGAAGACATTCTACATCAAAGAGGTATGTATTCTATCTTGTTATATTCATTGTTTTGTATGCTAGATTAGGATAATACCTTGGAAGTTCATATTTGCATGTATAATAGAGAAAACATAGACCCAAGGTATTTAGGGTTGCATGTACACTTAGGAGTGTTAGAATGCTCAAAACCCAACAGTGGTATCAGAGCCTAGGCTTGTTTTCAATTATACTTGATGCAAATTACTGAAAATGCTGAAAAACTCGATTTTCTGGATTTCTGGGCACTGGACTCGCCGAGTCCACTGATGAACTCGCCGAGTTCATGAGTAAAATCATCCTACTCGTCGAGTAGGTTCATGCACTCGAAGAGTAGGAGCCCCAGACAGCATATATTCGACTTTTTTGGCTGGAATTGGATTAGGAACATTACCCTAAGATGTTTTTGGACTTATAAACTTGTTTTGATGTGGTAATGTTCATGTTAATCCAATTTCAAAGATAATTGTCAACAGATTCATGTTTTGTATTAGTTTAAGGTTTAGACTAATTACATGAAAAAGTTTGATTTGAATTATCTTGTTCTTATGAGTTGCTTAGATTAATAGGAAGTTATGTGAAATTGTTGTTTTCAATCCATTTTAATCTAAGAGTTGATTCTAAAATGTGTTTTTGTAACTTGTACTCAAGTTATATGAAAAGTCACATTTAAGTTTCATAAAACTCATAAAAGTTGGCAATGGTTACAAAAAATGAAGTGTCTTGTCCTCAAGTTATGGAGGGTCAAAAGTCACTTCATTAAGTAATAAAATATGTAACCTTAATTAATTCCATAAGTTACAAAATAAAGAAAAAGTTACATTCCTTAATAATTTAAAGTCTTCCATAACGTGTCCTCAAGTTATGGAACTTGAAGAGTTTTTTAATTAAAACTATTTTAAACACATAAGTTATGGAATTAATTAGTTTTGAATAGTTTCAAAACTTGCCCTCAAGTTTTGGAATTTGAACAGTTTTCTCTTATGAATACTTTAATTCCATGTTAGCCCTTCGAATTTTAAAAGTTAAAATTCAATCTTACCGTTAGTAGGCCTCATTCACGAAGCCGGTCTATAAGGGGGGTATAAGGTTACTGCCTATAAAATGGCAGTTTAATGGGTATCCACTCTCACCCACCGCTTCCTTGACCGGTGGAGGGTCGTTAGCTGAACGGGTATGACAAGGACTAGAATTCTCCCTTCATTAAAAGTATTAATGGTAAATACTAAGTAACTAAACCTTTTATAAATACCCAATCTTAGTTACTTAGGAAAATATGAATAAGGTGCTAATCCATGAAATTACACTTTGCACTTTGTTTAAGTCGGTTAGTGGAGCGTGTGTGGTTAACTGGCACACTAAATCGTATTTAACAACGTAGGCAAAGGGTAACCTAATGTTTATCATAGTATCAATGGAGCGTGTGTGGTTAACCGGCACATCGATTGAGGGGTAAACACTTAAGGGTACCAAGTAATTTGCATGGTTACTTCACACCTTGTTTTGTGATCCTCGGCATCCCAGTCACAAAACCTGAAGGGAACACTAGAGATTGAAACATGCCATTGAACAGTTCAATGAATCTCAAAGATCTAGGAGTTTCAAATCCAATTAAAACCTAATAATACATTTTGTTTATCTTGGTGGAAATTGGTGAATCGTCATTCACCTACCTTCAAATATTTTATAGCTTGGATTACGACATCCCTCTTCTAAGTTATAAAATAGTTTGTTGGGTCCTAGCCTTAATATTTCATATTGGGTGTCATATTAAGGACTTTAAATCAACTATCTTGAATATCTCCCAAAAGATGTCTAGTTTAGACATTTATGATCCTCCCAAATCTCTTGAAACAAGTTTTCCTAAATGAAGATGATGTCCCATGGAAATCATACTTCTTTCAATTCCTCGAATTATTCTCCCTAACCCACAAGTTCAAGGTCACTCAAGCCCTATTGTTAAGGCAAGGTATAGATGTGGTCACATCTTGGAGATGTAGTCACATATTGACAAGCCGGGAGAGTTGAGTGTCAAAGTCTTGAGAAAGTTGGTGGTTAAATCACTTTTCTAAGTCACAAAGTGAGCTCCTTTGGGACTCCTATGAAACTGACTATGACAAGACCCTTAATGATCTTATCTATTTGCTTAGATCACCTTCCTAAAACTTTATGGACATTGACAGTAATGACATTGGATATCCAGTAAAGCTCTCTCTTCCCAATGGAAAGGGATCGGCCATACTCAACCTGGTTGACCAAATGGTAAAGAGACAGGCTAAGTCTTTGATAGTCCCATGTTCCATTACTAAAGTGTCCATATGTTATATTGCCAAAGGAAGGCACATTGGTTGCAAAGCTGCCAATTTACCTAAGGGTGTTAAAGTCAATAAGTTTGACTCTACTTCAGGTAAAGTCCACTATCTAACTCTGCTAAGTTTCTATTATGAGATTCTTGATATATGATGTGACTGGGTCACATGTTGATGTTTTAAGAATCAAATAAAAGTAAAGAAACTTAAAGAAAGAATATGATGAATCTGATCGCGTAGATGGATTTCTATCGCGTAGTTTGAAGATTGGATTCTTGAGCTACTTCTTAGGAGTTATGAGATATTGCTTAGGAATAGATAACAAAAAGTTTTCATATGGATTTTAAGGATAAGTTCTTCCGCAAAGTTTTTTAAAATAAAAGGAAAATTTCTGATTTTATTTATTTTAAAATATCCTTACAATGGCATCTGAGAAAATTTTTGTTGCTTATAAGATTCCATTAATAGCAAGAGTGGAAATATGAAATTGATTCTTTCATTTGTGGTAATGTCTAAATTTACCAAATAAGGAAAGATTCTCATCACCCAAGTTTCAGTAGGATAGAAACTTGGAATCATGCAAGTTGTATAGCATGATGAATGAGAACTTTCGAGCATTGGAAAATTAAGACTAATTACTTGTTCACATGGATGTATGAGTCATGTAAAGGACTAAGGGATCGAGTACACATTCTTGTGCACTGATTAAGTCCACCATAAAAGATCGATAAGACTATTCGTCATGATTTACTTAAGTTCAGTAAATATGGTTATACTTACAAGTTTAAGTATAATTCTGAAACATTGGAAAAGTTTCCAATGTAAGGCAGGGCGAATAAGAAGAATCAAATTAGGCAGAAGGATAAAACTTTCTCAAATCTGAAAAGATGGGAGAGTACTTTAGTATCAGTTTTTATGATCATCTTAATGATTTAGAGACCTTATCACAATTCATCCTCTAAGTGCCTTCTTATAGCTAAGAAGAGGAGCTATGAATTGTTGAAGTGGTTAAATCAAGAAGATGATTCATACTTCGTTCCAAAAACAATTCTTAGAGTCATACTCCAAGATTTTAACTTGAGTGACATGTCTTATAGAAGGCTTAAAACACTTTTCAAATGTAAGAGTAAAATCTTTCTACTCTTGTACATTTGAAATTGGTAAGTTGTGATGTTTTAGATAAAACAAAGACCAAATTAGGCCAATTTTTTGTGAAGTGTTTGTCTGGATTAGAATCCACAATATCTCTTGAATAACTGACAAGAGATTCTTATATGTCAAGAGGACAGTGGGAGTCTTAAAAGTCTTGAAAGTCTCAAGAACTAATCAAGAATAAAACCTAAAGTTCTTCACTAGCACACGACTTGAGGTTCATAACCTATCGTGTTGACATATTTTGTGCCCATTCCAATTAAAGTTGGCTTTGCATATGAGTTCTTAGAGTTCTCAATTGGTTGCACAACAACTTGGAAGCAAATGTAGGCCCTTGAGCTGCCAGGTGGCAAGAAATTAAGATTGAGTTCAGTCCATATGAGTTTGGATTTGTCATTATCCTTGTCTTGTGACTATGGTTTTGGCAATTCACATGGATAGGAACTCATACACCATGAAAATCTAAGTGTCATAAGGTTTCTCCCCGATTCATGAAAATGATGGTGAGAAAACACTTTAACTAAGTAGATTTTAGCTAGATAGCAATTGCGATATTTGCATTCTCAAAGTCGTTAGTGGAGCGTGTGTGGTTAACCGGCACACTAACATGGACTTGTGAGAAGTGGCAAAGGTCTAAACAATCAAGACTATGATTATAGCATCCCTATTCATAGTTCTTAAAATTGTTTAGACACACCTATGAGCTATCTAAGATAAGGTGTATGATTATGATAAAGTTTTATCAAAGCAATATAGTATCAGAAATTTGAACTTTGGTAAAGTCAATAAAGTATTGATTTCTAGAAGTCCAGCTGATTTCTAAGTACATGTCAAAGCTAGTGGGAGCATAAGTGTTATGCTAATAATCATCATGTTAGTGGGAGCATGATAATTATGATAAAGGTTGCAAGTTAGCAATGTTAATTATAGAAAACAAAAGTTTCAATTGGGAAAGAGTTGTTTTGTTATAATTAAGGGAGAGGAAATTGTACTTCATCTCAAATCTAAAAGCTTAGATTGAGGTTTTAATCATATTTAGTCAAGGATATATATATATATATATATATATATATATATATATATATATATATATATATATATGAATTTCATGTTGGAATGGATCAACATAAGGAAATTCTGTATATGGGTCCATTATTTGCGTTCTAAAATTCGATTATGATTACGGCATCCCTTTTCATAATCTGAATTATGAGAACTTGGCAAATAGAAATGGAAATATTATAGCAAAAGACCGGTTTAGTCTTTATGTGAGACATCATGAATCGTGTCCCATATGCTTTGGATATAGGATCGATTACATGTGCTATATTCATCCTTTCTAAAATTTTCCAAATGCTTGGGGCATTAAGAAGGAAAAAGGTCTAGAATTGGATATGACTAAAAGGATTAAACAATTGTCGAGGACAATCCAAGGTTTACCAAAGATTGGTTGCTCAAGGACAATTGGAAGTATAGTGATAATTCTTGAAGGACCATATTGACAAAATCTGTAAGGAGGCAACTCTTGTTCAGAAGTGATAGTCAAAATGGAATCTGGAAATGTTTCAAATCTGTGTAAGATTAGGAAACTTAATGCAAGAAGGATGTTTCCAAGGAGATTATCTCCTTTGGAATGCTCTGTAATGGTTGTTGTCAAGTGTTTCTGACTTTGTGCATAATCATTACAAGAAGATCAATGCATATAAGTTTAGAATCTAACAGATTTCAGTAAATGGAATGAATTTGGAATTCTTGCATTTGCAGTAAGGATTTGGGACTGTGAAAGAGGATCATTGGAGTTATGCTCAATTGATCTAATTCACAAAGTAAAGATCATAGACAAACATAGTATGCATACTTGGTGTGTGGCATGACTAGTGTTTATAAAACATAGTGTACATGCTTGGAGCATGGGACAACTATTGTTTTAATTCAAGAATAAAGTTGACAGATGAAATAGTATACAATGAATAATGTGTAATCATATGGAGATAAATAAAAGGTGTTTTATTTATATTCATAAGTTCTGAGACCATATTGAATTCGATTATTATTGTGTTTCACTTTGCATGTTTTGACTTCCTGAATGACTAGGTCATTGTTCTAGATGACTAAGTTATTCAAACTATCCACAGTCGGTCATATGTTGGAAGTAGATATGAATCAAGACTGTCATGGGTTGGCTTGTAGAGGTCTAAGATGGTGGACAAAGGGCTACAACACTCATGAGTGCTCATAAGTTCTGAGTATTAGATTCAACCCGCGCTCATTGGAATCACCTCATGGATTTTATCACGAGTGATCATGAGACGATAATATCTTATATTCTTCAAACCTAGAGATATGACTTGTTACTATGAGTTGGTTGTACATTGATTGCACGAAAACGCACTTGGTAACTCGGTGTTATAAAACGTGCCTTTGTGTATGATTCAACAAATAGTAGAACAAGCCATATGAGTCGAAGTTTATCTATTCCTTTTATCTTCGGGATAAAAGCGATATCTGTGGGCCCCTCGATGATTTGATGATGACAAATAGAAGTGCTCGGCCGAGCCAGGACTGATTTGATTTGTTCAATTAGTCAGTCGTCATAAATCGGAAATCGGAAAACAACAAATGGACAGAGAGAATGATTATAATCCATGTATCAGTCCATATGATATCTAGAATGGAGGAATATATGATTCCTTATCTAATGGACAAGTCATTGACAAAGGTTAGAGTTCATCTATAAGGTCAGAGTTCGACAGAAGCTTTTGAGAGCTACGATTGCCAGTCGGTTCTTGAAGTCATACGCAATAATAGTTTTAGACTTATCCAAGTGGGAGACTGTTGGATTAATGTCTAAGTCCATAACTATAATTGGTAAGACTTGACCCGACCCGGCATGGTCCATTTGGGTTGCATGGCATCATGCACTTGGATAGACTAAATGAGAGAAATAAGACACTTATGGTTATTAATATATTATAAGTTCTAGTATATTAATAATAAGAATAATAATATTTAATTAGTATTGATCAAGAATTAATTTAGAATTAATTATGTGATCAAAAGAAGACTAATTAAATATATGGGTTGATTGTGCAAATCATCCATAACTTATATAGTGGTCCAAAGCTCCATGGATAATCAAGTTGGGTTAAACCCATAGGATTCTTCATGGAGGTTACATAACCCATGGGTCATGGAAATGAAAGGTCATGACAATTAGGGTTTACATGGTGTAACCCTAATTGTAACACACTATATAAGCATCATATTATTCACCAAAATTGGCCACTAGTGTGTGTAAAAGAAGGGCTAGCCGATTTCATGAGTTGTAGATTTCTTTCAAGTCATTCCAAGTGTATTTGGTGTTGTGTGAACCATTTAAGGTGTCACACTTGAGGCACTAGGCACTCAAGCTTCATGAAGACATTCTACATCAAAGAGGTATGTATTCTATCTTGTTATATTCATTGTTTTGTATGCTAGATTAGGATAATACCTTGGAAGTTCATATTTGCATGTATAATAGAGAAAACATAGATCCAAGGTATTTAGGGTTGCATGTACAATTAGGAGTGTTAGAATGCTTAAAACCCAACAAAATCATCGGTAATATCCAGCTAATCCTAGAAAGCTTTAGATCTCCATGGGACTCTTTGGACGTTCCCACTTCATTACAGCCTCGATCTTTGCGGGGTCAACCATTATCCCTTCTTGGTTAACCACGTGACCTAAGAATTGGACTTCTCGGATCCAAAATCACACTTGGAGAACTTAGCATAAAGCTTCTCCTTCTTTAACACTTCCAACACTTCCCGTAGATGCTTGCCATGCTCCTCTTGGCTTTTCGAGTAGATCAAAATGTCGTCGATGAAAACTATCACAGATTTATCGAGGAATGGTTTACAAACCATATTCATCAAATCCATTAATGTTGCTGGAGAATTGGTTAGTCCAAACGACATAACCAAGAATTCATAGTGTCCATATCTCGTTCTGAATGCAGTCTTCTCAATATCCTGCTCTCTTACCTTCAGGTGTTGATATCCTGACCTAAGATCGATCTTTGAGAAGTAGATCGAACCTTGAAGCTGATCGAATAGGTCATCAATCCTCGGCAATGGATACTTGTTCTTCACCGTTGCCTTATTCAGCTCTCGGTAGTCTATGCACATCCTCATGCTTCCGTCCTTCTTCTTTACGAATAGCACCGGAGCTCCCCAGGGTGATGAACTAGGTCGGATGAAACCGTTGTCCAACAGCTCCTGAAGTTGCGTCATAAGCTCCTTCATCTCCGTCGGTGCTAATCGGTAAGGTGCTTTTTCTATCGGTGTCGTTCCTGGTAACAAGTCTATACGAAACTCCACTTGCCTATCAGGTGGTAATCTAGGAAGATATTCGGGAAAGACTTTCGGATAATCACATACGACCGGTATATTCTGCACCTCCTTCTTTTCCTTCTTAGCATCAATCACAAATGCCAAATATGATGCACATCCTTTGGATAAACATTTTCTGGCTTTCATCGGGGAGATGATTCTAGAATTCACTCTACGTTTGTCCCCGTACACCATAAATGACTCATTTCCAGGGAGATTTACCCTAACTATCTTCTTTCGGAATAATATCTCAGCATCGTTGGCGCTAAGCCAATCCATACCCAAAACGATGTCGAAACCATTTAACTCTATGGGTAATAACTCTTCGTGGAATTCATTTCTGTTTAGGTCGATGACTACGTTCTTAATACGATTACTAACAGGTACGAACTTGCCACTGGCAACTTCTATAATCAGGGCATTATCAAGTTTTTCTACAGGTAGTGCTAGTTTCCCACCAAATTTACACGACACAAAGGAGTAGTTGGCTCTGGAATCAAATAGTATATTGGCAGGCAAACCATTTACAAGAAGTGTACCTGAAGCGACATCTGTTGCCTCCTTTGCAGCCTCGAGCGTCATCTGGAAGGCTCTCACCTTCGGCTTCGGTGGAATGTTGGGCCTTCCTGCATCTTTATTCTTTGGGCAATCCTTAGCAATATGCCCTTCTTCACGGCACTCGTAGCACACCCTCTTGTTGATGGTGCACTCATTGGCATAATGCCCCGTTTTCCCACACTTGTAGCAGGTTACTTCCTCGCTACATTTTCCCGAGTGCTTCTTCTTGCACTTCTCGCACCATTTCAATTCATTTCCTCCTCCCCCGAGCTTCTTTGAACCGAACTTGCTCTTTTTTCGTTGGGTTTAGCAGACCCTTCGAATTTCCTCTTCTCGCCAACCTCAACCTTGCTGGCAGTTCTTCCCTTAATCATATCCTCTACAGACTTGGCAGCCCAGATAGCTGCCTCTAGAGTATGCGCCTGACGCACTGCCACCGCGTACTCCCATGGGAGTCCCTTTGTACTTATCAATTTTCGTCAGCTCATCCAGAACAAGACGCAAGGAAAACTCCATCTTTTCTGTGAAGTTGTTCGTGTATTCATCGATTAACATGCTTCTTTTCTTCAGGGTTAGGAATTGGTTCTCTAGTTCGAGCAAGTTTTGAGCTGAGTAGTACTTTCATTTGAATTGCACCAAAAATTTTGCACATGTCAGTTGCAGGGGCTCATTGGGGCTCAGAGTCTTCCCTAAGTTATTCCACCAACGTACAATGCCTCCTCGAAACTGATGTACTACAAACGTGGTCTGTAGTTTTCCTTTGCAACCGCACGTCATGAAAGCTAACTCCATCTCCGAGATCCAATCCATGACCCCGATCGGATCTTCCTTTCCAATGAAATTCGATGGCTTGCAAGTCAGAAAATCCTTATACTTGCATTCATTCCGCTCGACTTCATCATCTTGGTTGTTTTGTCGAACTATTGGTTGGTTGACTTGACCAACGGTTCCACTGTAGTTTCCCTCCTCAGTCCGCCCTTCGTTCAACTCGGGCTGTTTGATCTGTATGGTCGCTTCCTCTCGATTTTGCTAGAGCAAACGTCTGGTTTCCTCCATTTGACGATCCAACATTGTCGGGCTCATCGATTGTACTCCGGCCATCGTTATTGGCTCGGCAGCGGCTACCACAACCGGTATTTGCTCAATCACTGGGGGTTGGTTTCTATTCCCATTTGCATTCACGTTTCCATTACGGGTCCTTGCCATCTTAATCTATACACCGAATAAGGTGAATTTAGATCTTTATTTAGGATTGATGTTCGAATCATCCTTATCTCTCTGAAATGTTTACATGTTAGTTCTAATATCGTAGTCGTACATTTAGAATCCTAAACACATAAGGTTTCCAGATCCGGTCGGTACCAGACCATAGATCCGAACAAATAACAACATATTAGGCACATAACATTTAGCACATAAAAGAATTTTGGGCAATAATTCCTAAAATAAGCTAGTGCTCACACCTCACAATCATCGCTTAGCATTCTAAGTTTAAGTCTAGAAATCCTACAAATTCCTAGTTCGCTTAAACTAATGCTCTGATACCAACTGTGACATCCCCATTTTCACGGCCAGAAAAGACCGATTTTGTTTATGCTTTGTTTAAAAATCATAGTAACATTTTAAATAAAAGGGTTGCGGAATTTGTCCCAAAACAAAATATGATAAAGATTTATCAAAAGCATTTCCATAGAAATGTATTTCATTAAAAGACTCGGGATGTCATGTTCGATACATATCATAAGTATAACATCACAGCATAGGCCTTAATACATTATTCCGTATTTACATGCCTAAAATCCATTAATCTCTCATCCCAAGACATCACATCTATGCTCATGCGCCACTACCTGTAATACAAGAAACTGAGTGGGTCAGGCTTGGGAGCCTGGTGAGCACATAGGGTTTTCAACCCACAATAAATAAGTTTATTAACTTTATCAAACCAAACAAACCCGATTACGCGTTCCCATTATCCTCACTTTACGTCCCTACAACATCTAACACAAGGGACCTAGTTTAAGGACTATCATCGGGATGGACACTACTGCTAAGGGGATTCCTCAGCAATAAATGTCCTTAAGGAAACCATGCGGGGGATGGAGTACACCTGGTAAGCACACAGTTCAAATAAACACCTACATGTTGCGAGCCTGCTAATGTTCCACTGGACGGTCTAGAATAGTCCGTGGTCGTCATCTATACTCCGCTAGATGACTGGATCATCAATAACGTCTATAACAAGGCCTCTCATTATTTCATTTTATCACACAAAAACTATTACATCTACCCATGTTCTACCCAACACATTTTGTAGATATAAAAATACATATACAGTTTAAATCATTTAAAACGTGTATAAAATCGTTCATCCATCATAGATAGCAAGTATATAGATAATATGCACACACAGCACATAATTTATATAAAATACTTCATATCTATGTGTAAGCTGAAATTAACTATGCACTCACCTGAAAGGTGGTGACTCAGCACTCGGACAACACTTCGATACTCTCAAAACAATTTTCCTTCAATAAAACCTAGTACCAATACCACTAGGGTTTAGTCTAACGATAACCGAGACAAATTAATAGTCTGACTATTATTATTATTATTATTATTATTATTATTATTATTATTATTATTATTATTATTATATAAGCGTTAACTAACACTCAATATAACTCATAATAATAGCCCAAATAATTATTTTAAGGACCTAATAACATTACTATAATTATTTGAAAGCTATATTAAAAATTGCGTAAGTGTAGCTCACTTACAGCGGATTTTAAAGAAAACTGGGCTTTGCTCGGAGCAGCGTTTCCGAAACCGAAAGACCCTTTTTCTCGGGACTCCGGGAGCCTCGGGGCTTCCCTCGGGTGCTAGGGGTTTTATCTAGGGTTTCGGAGGGTTTAGGAGAGTTAGATAGAGAAAGAAACTAAAGAGAGAAGTGAGAAATGTGTGAAAAAGTCGGAACCCTCGCCCCTCTCCTTTTATACCCAGCGAGGCCTCGGATTACGCTGGGTGTAGTTCTTGGCTACGTTGGGCGTTCCTCGGATAAGGATGCCAGCTCGCACCCACTCTCGGACCCGGACAAGATCAAGTACGCTGCGTGTACCCAGCTTCGGACGCGGGGCGTAATGCGAGACTTCGTGGCGATCATCGGATGCGAGGTCGTGCTCAGCAAGCAACGGCTGGGATGTGGCCACGTCACCACTTCCTTGCAAATTTCGCAATTTTCCTTTCCGACTTCTAAAAATCATAACTTTCGCATACGAGCTCTGTTTTCGACGTTCTTTATATCCACGCGTGGGAGGAAACGTACTCTACAACTTTCGTTTAGACTCTGTCGGCTAATTTTGACTTTATTTTAAAAGTTATATTATTAACAGGCCGGGACAGGATTTGTCCGTTAAAAATTCACAACTTCTTCATCCGACATCCATTTTCGTCTATCTTTTTATCGTTACGCTACTCATACTCAACAGGTGTCACCGAACTCAAGCAACTCTACCTCATGCGGGCATCTAACTACTCTCTCAGTAGGCTCCTCCAATGCTCATCTAGGTGTCTCTCTTAGATTACTCCTCTACTTGAAACTCTATATATGTAATATTCATGCTAGACACTCTTACTTAGTGCATACTCGAAAGCAGATCACAGATAACAACAACTCCTAGGCTAAGGCATCACAAATCAGGCCACTCTAGTCCTAAAATATGAAATACCTAGCCTATCCTCTAGCATGCAGAATATCACAAAATATCTCATAACACAAAAATAGGATATTTTGGGAAATCACCGTTCGGGCTCTGGCTGATTGTACACACTGCTCTTAATCGTTTTCTATTAGAAACTCTTGTTCGTTTTAGAAAAATCATTTCTTTGAAAATTTTCTCAAATCCTCAGTTTGAGTCTATGTGACATCCCCATTTTCACGGCCAGAAAATACCAATTTTGTTTATGCTTCTTTTAAAAATCAGAGTAACATTTTAAATAAAAGTGTTGCGGAATTTGTCCCAAAACAAAATATGATAAAGATTTATCAAAAGCATTTCCATAGAAATGTATTTCATTAAAAGACTCGGGATGTCATGTTCGATACATATCATAAGTATAACATCACAGCATAGGCCTTAATACATTATTCCGTATTTACATGCCTAAAATCCATTAATCTCTCATCCCAAGACATCACATCTATGCTCATGCGCCACTACCTGTAATACAAGAAACTGAGTGGGTCAGGCTTGGGAGCCTGGTGAGCACATAGGGTTTTCAACCCCCAATAAATAAGTTTATTAACTTTATCAAACCAAACAAACCCGATTACGCGTTCCCATTATCCTCACTTTACGTCCCTACAACATCTAACACAAGGGACCTAGTTTAAGGACTATCATCGGGATGGACACTACTCCTAAGGGGATTCCTCGGCAATAAATGTCCTTAAGGAAACCATGTGGGGGATGGAGTACACCTGGTAAGCACACAGTTCAAATAAACACCCACAGGTTGCGATCCTGCTAGTGTTCCACTGGACGGTCTAGAATAGTCCGTGGTCGTCATCTATACTCCGCTAGATGATTGGATCATCAATAACATCTATAACGAGGCCTCTCATTATTTCATTTTATCACACAAAAACTATTACATCTACCCATGTTCTACCCAACACATTTTGTAGATATAAAAATACATATACAGTTTAAATCATTTAAAACGTGTATAAAATCGTTCATCCATCATAGATAGCAAGTATATAGATAATATGTACACACACCACATAATTTATATAAAATACTTCATATCTATGTGTAAGCTGAAAGTAACTATGCACTCACCTGAAAGGTGGTGACTCATCACTCGGACAGAGCTTCGATACTCTCAAAACAATTTTTCTTCAATAAAATCTAGTACCAATTACCACTAGGGTTTAGTCTAACGATAACCGCGACAAATTAATAGTCTGACTATTATTATTATTATTATATAAGCGTTAACTAACACTCAATATAACTCATAATAATAGCCCAAATAATTATTTTAAGGACCTAATAACATTACTATAATTATTTGAAAGCTATATTAAAAATTGCGTAAGTGTAGCTCACTTACAGCGGATTTTAAAGAAAACTGGGCTTTGTTCGGAGCAGCGTTTCCGAAACCGAAAGACCCTTTTTCTCGGGACTCCGGGAGCCTCGGGGCTTCCCTCGGGTGCTAGGGGTTTTATCTAGGGTTTCGGAGGGTTTAGGAGAGTTAGATAGAGAAAGAAACTAAAGAGAGAAGTGAGAAATGTGTGAAAAAGTCGGAACCCTCGCCCCTCTCCTTTTATACCCAGCGAGGCCTCGGATTACGCTGGGTGTAGTTCTTGGCTACGTTGGGCGTTCCTCGGATAAGGATGCCAGCTCGCACCCACTCTCGGACCCGGACAAGATCAAGTACGCTGCGTGTACCCAGCTTCGGACGCGGGGCGTAATGCGAGACTTCGTGGCGATCATCGGATGCGAGGTCGTGCTCAGCAAGCAACGGCTGGGATGTGGCCACGTCACCACTTCCTTGCAAATTTCGCAATTTTCCTTTCCGACTTCTAAAAATCATAACTTTCGCATACGAGCTCTGTTTTCGACGTTCTTTATATCCACGCGTGGGAGGAAACGTACTCTACAACTTTCGTTTAGACTCTGTCGGCTAATTTTGACTTTATTTTAAAAGTTATATTATTAACAGGCCGGGACAGGATTTGTCCGTTAAAAATTCACAACTTCTTCATCCGACATCCATTTTCGTCTATCTTTTTATCGTTACGCTACTCTTAACGAGATCTCCGATTCTCATTTAGGTTGTGTCGGCTAAAAACCGCTCGATTAAATATTCGAATTTCGGGTTGTACACTGCTAAGCCGAAACTTAGAAAAATCATAACTTAATCTACGACTTTTGTTTAGATTGCTAAGGCTAAAACTCGCTCTATCGTAAATTCACTATTTACGCTTCCCGGTATTGTGCCAGTTTCGTAGCGAAACTTCAACGGGCCATAACTTCTTCTTTATAACTCGGATTTCGGCGTTCTTTATATCCCCGAAATCCTTGTTTCGACCGCTACAACTTTATGTAAAGATATCGGGCTTGTCTCACACTTTAATTTTGATGCTTATTTTTATCTTTTATTAATTATACATTTATAAATAAGTAATACGCACACAAATTCACATAATACTCAAACATTTCATCTTTATTACTTCAAAAAGAGTTACAATAGTTTACCTAGACTATTACATCGTCTAAAATGCTTAACCCCGAAACCCGGGAGTTATAGTCTAAATTTACCCGAAGGTGCATCCATATCCCTCAAACCAAGGCTCTGATACCAACTTGTAACGACGTGAAAATTTAACACAATTTTTCATTTTTCAAACATAACATATCTCATATAAATCATCTCAAACTCAAGTGTATCAATGTTATTACGGTAAAACATATCCCAGAATCTCAAATACAAAATCCTCTATCAGTGTCTATAAATCATGTCGGCGCCTTCCCGCAATCCTCGCCAGTACCTGAAACACATATCACATAACACGGTAAGCATAAATGCTTAGAGAGTTCCCCAAAATACCACATACAACACATAAGCCACTCGAGGCTATAACTCGGTAAGAACCTCTGGTCAATGTACCTCAGCGGGACCCTCCAGTCCCGTTGCTCGTTGGATCCTCCGGTCCGGTCTAGCTCGTTGGACCCTCTGGTCCGGTCTAAATCGTTGGACCCTCCAGCCCGGTCTAATATCACATAGCATACATAAATCAGAATGCACGTAATCCCAAGCAAGCACATAACACATAAGACCCTCCGGTCTGCACATAGATACCACTCTAGGTAATGTATAGTGAGAAGACTCACCTCGTAAGATGTCTAGAAAACTCTCGTGCTCAAATCCCAGATCTAGCCTCCGCCTAACAAAATGATAACATCTCTAATCAGTACACTCCTTACATCCTCCTCTCTAACAATGGGTAGAAGACTATTCTACCCCTCCCCGACCTCTCTTAAATCAGTTTGACCAACCCTAAGGTCAACTGAAGTCAACTCAGTTAATGGTCCAACTTTGACCAAACTCACCGAGTGTACTTGGGTGACTCGGCGAGTCCATGCGTGTCCTCTGACTCCTCCTAAGGCCTCACTCGACTCGTCGAGTTAACCTCTCAACTCAACGAGTTGCCCTTGGTCACGAATTGCGGGGCAACCCGATCCGACTCATCGAGTCCTCTCATGGACTCGGCGAGTTTCCTCCATGGCATTACTCATTTGACCTTCTGAGGTCAGATCTGTTTCTCTAACTTATAGATATGGCCTTCTAACACCAAAAAATCACGTAAAGGTCTGAACTTGGTGTTCATGCATGGTGTATCTTGCATTATATACCATAGAAACCCCATTATTGCTTCCGAGCTTCAAACCCTAAGGTTTATTATATTAAGTCTTCATACTTTCGGGCTCTCTGGACCTAGAAGGGTCCAGATCTATAACACAAACTTGCAAGGGGGGTTTCAAGCATTCCAAACCCCAAAAAATGAAGTGATTCAAGCCCTAATCCCAAAAAATGGAATCCACATAGTAGGGTAGAAAAGGGGTTCGATTTGGTACCTCAGAATGAAGCTCCTTGCTTGAATAACTCATAACAAAAACCTCCTCTGGTGCCTCTTGCTGGAAGTATTCTCCTCTCTTGCAAAATCACACCAAATACCTCAAGATAGCTCTTTCTCTCACTCTACACACTCAAGCTCGCTAGGGTTCTCTCTTTTGGAAAGGTAGCCGCAATTGAAGGCCATAAGTGCCTTTAAATAGGGCTCGGGCCCAATGATTTAGGGTTTTTACCAACAGCGCGGACTCGTCGAGTCGACTCACCGACTCGTCGAGTCCATTCATTAATCCGAGTCATCAGTCGTGACCTTACTCGACGAGTTGAGGCATCAACTCATCAATTTACTCTTCATATCTCAAAAATAAATACTCAAAATGTCATACCTGGTAATTCGAATGTTACAATAAGGAACATCTACGAGAAGTACTCAAGGTCCTAAGAAGGGACAAGTTGTACGCGAAGTTCTCCAAATGCCAGTTTTGGTTAAGATAGGTCTAGTTCCTCAGGCATATTATCAACTAAGATGGTATTTTAGTAGACCCAGCCAAGATTGAGGTAGTAATGCGATAGCCAGTCCCCACCACCACCTTAGAAATTTGAATCGTTCTGGGATTAGCAGGATATTATAAAAGATTTATCCAATATTTTCCAAGAATACGGTACCAATAACCCATTTAATGAAAAGGGAGGTGCTTTTCGTTGGGGTCCTAAGCAACAATTAGCATTTGAAACATTGAGATAAAAATGATGTGAAGCTCTAGTGTTAACCCTCCCAAAAGGTGTTGATGACATGGTAGTTTATTGTGATGCATCAATCATGGGTTTCAGAGCCTTCCTCATGCAATGAGGTTGAGTAATCGCATATACCTCAATATAATTAAAGCATCACGAGGCTAATTATCTGACACATGATTTGGATTTAGGAGCAGTGGTATTTGCCTTCAAGATTTGGAGGCATTACCTATATGGAGTACGGTGCACCATCTACACAGAACCCAAAAACTAAAGACACCTAATGGATACGCCCAAATTGCACACGAGACAACATTGATGGTTAGATGTAGTAAAAGACTATGACTGCGAAATCCGTTACCATTTGAGTAAGGCCAACATAGTAGCTGATGCATTAAGTCAGAAAACAACCAGTACGCCAATGAAGGGCATTTTCTTAAAGATGACCATGATCACTCCAGTGCTAGAAATGTTCAAGCAAGCTCAAAGTGAGGCAACCAATGAAGAAAGCCTAAATAGCGAGAGAATCGTTAGGCAAATCTTGTCTTTTGACATAGATAGTCGTGGATTGTTAACCCTATATGGCAAAATTTAGGTTCCATACTCAGGAAGAACTCAACAGATACTGATGGATGCGGCACACAATTCCAAGTTCTTAATTCATCCAAGAGCTACAAAGATGTACAGAGACCTTAGACACAGTTACTCGTGGCCCTGTATGAAAAGAGATGTAGCACGGTACGTCGAAAGTTGTTTAACTTGTCATAAGGTCAAGGATGAACACCAGATTCCGCATGGAAAATTGCAACCCCTGGATATCCCAATGTGGAAGTGGGAAAAAATAACGATGGGCTTAATCACCAAATTACCAAGGACTCCTCGTGGTGTAGACACTATATGGGTGATAGTGGATAGATTAACCAAGAGTGACCACTTCGTGCCTATTCAAGAAAGTTCCTCGGCAGAGAAACTTGTTGAAGTGTACGTCAAGGAAGTAGTCTTTTAGCACGGAGTACCAGTCTCGATGGTCTTTGACAAAGATGTATGTTTCATTTCTCAGTTTTGGAGGAATTTACATGATGATTTGCGTACCCGGTTGCATATCAGCATGGCTTATCACCCTCAAACTGATGGACAGAGTGAAAGAACAATACAAACCCTTGAAGACATATTGTGAGCATGTGTACTAGATTTCAGTGGAAGATGGGATTCATGTTGGGATTTGTGTACTAGAACAATCCTATGGTGCACATGCAACCCTAGATGCTTTGGACCTATGTTTTCTCTAATTATACATGCAATTTCAATTTTCCAAAACATACATCCTAACTAGCATACAAAGTTTGATAATTGAATCATAAACTAGTTAGATAACTTACCTCTTGTTGTAGCTAGTTGTCTTTGGCCTTTAAGAACTTAGCACCTCAAGGGTGATGCCTTAAATGGTTCACAAACACCGTGAACAATGGAGGAGTTGATAGTGTTGGATTAGTGTCCAAGTCCATAACTATTTTGGTATGTACTTGACCCGATGGTGCATGGTCCTTTTGGGTTGCCTTCACTAAAGCAACTTGATAGGATGAATTATGGAGAGAAAGGATTAAATATGATTTATTAATATATTATGAGAATGATATATTAAAGGAGAAATCATATTGTTTAATTAATATTAGTCAATAATTAATAAGAATTAAGTTTGTGACTAAAAGACATTAATTAAACTAAAGGACTAGAACTGTCAATTGTATGATAGTTGAATATTGAGCTAATGGACTCCATATTAAAGGGGTGGACAAATTCTATGGGGAAACCCATTAGAAATCGTCCCAAGGCCTTTAAGGAAGGAGCCCATGGGTTGCTTAGGGCTTAAGCATCCAAATTAGGGTTTCCTTGTTAGATAACCCTAATAGCCTCACTATTTAAAGAACATCTATGCCCCAAAAACGTGGCCAAGCTTCCTTCTAGGGTTTTCACACGTTTTGGGCAGCCTTCTTCTCTTCTCCTCTTCATCCTCTTGCTCTTGGTGTTTGTGAGCCATTAGAGGATTGACATTTGTGACTCTAAGCTTTCTAAAGTCAATACAAGAAGGATTTGAGATTGTTATTGCTACATAACAATCAAGGTATGATCTAAACCCTAATTCATATGTTATATTGGTTATCATATACTAGATCTAGGGTTTATAGTCTTGGATGAATTGCATGTACAATAGAGAAACCTAGATCCAAGCATTAGGGTTTGTATGAGCACATAGGATGTTCTTATGGCTAAAACCCATCAGTGGTATCAGAGCCTTGATTGGTTTCTATTGTATTGATGCATTGTGTGTTAATTAAAGTTGCAAAATCGATTTTTGGCCAACCTTCCTGATGAACTCGGCGAGTACCACAGTTTACTCGGCGAGTTGGCCTCAACTCGGCGAGTCCAGTGTTGTACTCAGCAAGTTCGAGCGTCAGAAAGAGGGGATTTCGGGATTTCTTGTTGTTTTTCTCATGGATACTTGCCTTATCTTAAAATCCGATTTTATACATATTTATGAGTATATCCTTGATTAAACAAAATATAATTACCAATTGATTAGATAACATGTGGGGTTTACCGGCACATCGAATAGGTGACTGTAACGTGTGGGGGCACCACGTAAGTTTGCATGGTTATTCACACCCGCTTTGTGATCCTCGGCATCCCAGTCACAAACTAGAGGGGCATATCGAGATTTAAAGATGCCATTGAAATGTTCAATGAATTTCATAGGATCTAGGAGTTTTCATAAATTGAAAACTTAAATTTCTTTTTCGTTTTTCGTTGGTGGCAATTAGTGAATCGTCATTCACTTACATTCAAATGTTCTGCAATTTAGGTTACGGCATCCCTCTCCCGGGTTGTGGAATATTGTGTTGGGTCCTAGCCTTAATATCTCATTTGGGTGATTTATTAAGGACTCAATCAATCAACTGACTTGAATTCGTTTTCTCCCGTTTTGTAGATGTCAAAGTACGATAACTATGGTCTTCCCAATTCCGGTGGAACAAGCATTCCACATGAAGATGATATTCCACAATTCGATCGAGGAACAAGAAATCATGCATCACTTCCTCCTCCTCCTCAAATTATTCTCCCTAACCCACAAGATCAAAGAATTGAAAGGTTCAATGTCACTAAAGCCCTATTGGAAATGAAACATGAAGATGGTAAACCCGTGTGTGCCCACGTTCTAGAAATGAAATCACACATCGATAGGTTGATAATGTTGGGTGCGTCATTCCCTGATAAGTTGGCTGTGAACTGGGTTCTGCAGTCACTTCCTGAATCATATAATGAGTTCAAAAGAAAGTATTATATGATGGATCATGACGATAACCTCAACGACCTAACTTACATGCTCATTGCTGCTGAATCAGAAATGATTTAGCAAATCAATGGAGCATATTTGTTGGGAAAGTCAACCAACCATGCTTCCGAGGACGTTCTAGGAGAATCGACCTACATTTGCTGCCAAGAGAAAGGGCGTTGGATACAAGTCTGCCCTAAGAGCCTGAAGAGTCCAGAAGATGGGAGAGTCAAAGAGTATGGTTGCGCTTCAGGTAAAATCCACTATCTAACTCCATTAAGTTCCTATTCGTTGATTCTTAATACATGATGTGATAAGATTGCATTTGAATGTTTTGCAGGATCAGTGAAAAAGAGAGGAAGCTTAATGGAAAATCAAGATGAGTCTAATCACAAAGAAATGGATCTCGATCGCATGGACTTGAAGATTAGATTTTGAGCTTAGAAAGTTATGATAGAGTTGTTAGGAACTTTTCTTTTGGCTACATAGTTTTTCAGTTGATTTTGCATTGTAATGACAAATGTTTTTCGCTGCTTTTATGAATAAAATAAATTTTAGTTTGACTCATTTATTTATTTATTTATTTTCCTTGCAATAAAATCATTATGAAAAATTGATGTTCGTATATTTCTACAACGAGTGGATGTGATTCTTAATTATGATAATTGTGGAAATGTCAAGAATTTACCAAATAGGGAGAGTTTCTCATCGCCCAAGTTTCAATTGGACAAAAACTTGGAATCATGCAACTTGGTTGCATGATGGATGAGAAATTTCATATTTGGAAATTAGACTAATTCGTTGACAAAGTGTCAAGTGAAGGAATAGGAGATCAAGTACACAAAGTTGTGTGTTGATCAAGTCCACCACAAGGGTAACAAAGATATTCGTCATGATTTACTAAAGATGATTATACTTATAAGATTAAGTGTAATTCTGAATTGATTGAAAAGGTTTAAATCAATAGCAGAACGAATAAAAGAATCAAGTAGGCAGAAAGGTAAAAGTTTCTCTATTCTAAGAAGAAAGGAGAGTACCTTTTATACTTTATGATATGTCTTAATGATTAAGAACCATATTTTAATTGATCCTCTAAATAAGTCATAGTACAAGTGTATGTATAAGAAGAGGAATCAAGAATTGAAGAAATGGTTAAATCAAGAAGTCAATCATACTTCATTCCAAAACAAGTCTTAGAGTTCATATTGTAATATTGAGTGACAAGTCTTAAGAAGGTTTATAACATTCATCAAATGTAGAATTTGGAAAAAGGCTTTCCTATTCTCGCACATTTGAAATTGGAAAGTTGTGATGTCTTGGATAAGACAAAGACCAACTAGGACCAATTTTATGAAATGTTTTGTCTTGATAAAGGCTACACTAACTCTTGAATATTTGTTTGTCAAGAAATGTTTATTGACAAGAGAATCTTATATGTCAAGGAGTCACTGGGAGTCTTAATGGTCTTGAAAAATTTTAAGAACTAATCAAGAATAAACCTTATCGATTATCACTAGCACACGAATTGAGGTTTATAACCTATCGTGTTGACACTATCTTGTTTTTATGACATTCCATTTGAGTTAATTATGCATGTGGGTCCTATGAGTTCTCATTTGAACGCATAAAAAGGCAAACACCTTGATCAATGGAAAGTACATTGATAGGAAAGGGTGAGCTGCTTAACTACTTGGAAGACATGGTGGGCAGCCGTGTTACCATAAGGCAAGAAATCAAGATTGAGAAGGTTCGGTCCATATAAGTTTGGATTTGTCGCAAACTTTGGTTTTGACAAATTCACATGGATAGGAACACATACACCATTAAAATCTAAGTGTCATAAGATTCCCTCCTTCATGAAAATGACTGTGAGGAAATGCTTTCACTAAGGAAGATTTTAAGAAGATAGTGATTGTGAAAATTGTATTCTCGAATTCGATTATGATTACGGTATCCCTTTCCATGATTCGAATTATGAGAGTTGGCAATTAGACTAAATTGTTTAAGACACACATATAAACTAAGGCAAAGGTGTATAAGTTTAAGAAGCCTTGATAAAAGATTATCAAAGCATTGGGTATTAGAAATATGAACTTAAAGAAATTCAATAGGCATTGTTTTTCTAAAAGTTAAGTTGTTTCTGAATACATGTCAAAGCTAGTGGGAGCATAAGTGTTATGTTTGTAATAATCATCGTGATAGTGGGAGCATAAATGTTATGATTGCATGATTATTAAGGCAACTATTGCAAGTTAGCAATATTAATTATAGAAAACAAGAGTCATACTTTGCAAAGTTGTAAGGGTTGAATAAGTTGTTTTGCATAAGTTGTTTTGCTATAATTAAGGGAGAGAATATCATGCTTCATTTCAAATCTAAAGGCTTAGGTTGTGGAATATTAATAATATTAGTCAAAGGATACATAGTGTGTTCTTAAATTTCGATTATGATTACGGCATTCCTCTTCATATTTCGAATTGAGAGAACGTAGCACGTAAAATATTATGGCAGAAGATTGATAAAGTATCGAATCTTTATGTAAGACATTATGCATCGTGTCCCATATGCTTCGGGTATAGGATCGATTGCAAATGCTATAATATTTGACCATTCTAAAATTTTCCAAATGTCTAGCGCATTTAGAGGGAAAAGGACAAGAATCGGTTTAACTAAGATAATTAAACAACAATCAAAGGACAATCCAAAGTTCGCCGAGAATTGGTCGCTTGTGAGCAGTTGGAAGTATAGTATTAGATGGACCATATCGACGTTATTATGAATAGAAAAGATTCTATTGAGAATGAGTTGCCATATGGTAAATATGGAAAGGTTTCCATATTGGGAATTGGATATTGAAAATCTATGTCTAGATTAGAAACTTTTATGCAAAAAGGATGTTCAAAGGAATGTACTTTTGAGTGAGAAACATCACGTCTATAGAATTGTATTGTAACAATCTCGAATAGAGGACTTTGTAATTTTATTGGCAATAGTCATTGTGACTTTTGTGTCATGGCATTACGAAAGGATCATTGCATAAAATGTTAGAATCTAACATATTCTATAAGTGGCAAGAATTTGATATTCTTTCACTTGTGGAAAGGATTAGGAGTTGTGAAATGAGTATGATTGGAAATGTGTTCATTTCATCTATTTCACAAAGTAAAAACTGTAGGTAAATATTGTGTGCATGCTAAGAGCATGGGACAAGTGTAGTAATAATTCAAGTAAGAAGTTGATTACCCGAAACAACAAATAATGAGTAATCGATATGGTGATAAATAAAAGGTGTTTTATTTATACTCAAAGGTTTGAGGTCATATGGGATTAGTATTATTCTTGTGTTTCACTTTGCATGTTTTGACTTCCTGAATAATTTAATTGGTTGAGAACAATCAAATTATTCGAACGGGCCACAGTCGTTCATATGTTGGAAGTAGGTATGAAAGAAGACTGTCGTGAATTGGTGTGTGGATTGTCTAAAGAGCATTAGACATAAGCAAATGTTTGCTGCAACGTTCATGAGTGCTTCTGAATATGATTTGAGCATTGGATTAAACCCACGCTCACTTGGATCACTTCATGGATTTTATCACGAGTGATTGGTGAGACGATAACATCTTATATTCTTGAAACCGAGATGTGTGAGTTGTATCTTGCGAGTCGGTTGCACATTGATAATATGCAAATGCACCAGTAACTTGGTGTTATAAAACATATTGTTGTGTGTGATTCGGTGAGTGAGTGCAAGCGAGCATTGAGCCAAAGTTTATCCGTTCCTTTTATCCAAAGTAGGGTGAAAGCGATATCTATGGGCCCCTCGATGATTTAGTGATGACACCTAAGTGCTTGGCCAAGCCAGGACTAAATTGATGTGTTCAAATTGTAGTCTGTTGTTAGTCTTCATAAATCTAAATTCGGGAAACAGCACATAGACAGAGAGAATGATTTAGATCCATGTCTCAGTCTATACGATATCTGGAATGGAGGAATATATGATCCCTTATCTTAAGGACACGCGTATCTGATAAGATCAGAGTTGACAGCGGCTTTGGAAAGCTACGATTGCAGATCAGGATCTGAAGTCATACGCAGAATAGTTATTAGACTTATCCAAGTTGGAGACTGGTGGATTAGTGTCTAAGTCCATAACTATTTTGGTATGTACTTGACCCGATGGTGCATGGTCCTTTTGGGTTGCCTTCACCAAAGCAACTTGATAGGATGAATTATGGAGAGAAAGGATTAAATATGATTTATTAATATATTATGAGAATGATATATTAAAGGAGAAATCATATTGTTTAATTAGTATTAGTCAATAATTAATAAGAATTAAGTTTGTGACTAAAAGACATTAATTAAACTAAGGGACTAGAACTGTCAATTGTATGATAGTTGAATATTGAGCTAATGGACTCCATATTAAAGGGGTGGACGAATTCTATGAGGAAACCCATTAGAAATCGTCCCAAGGCCTTTAAGGAAGGAGCCCATGGGTTGCTTAGGGCTTAAGCATCCAAATTAGGGTTTCCTTGTTAGATAACCCTAATAGCCTCACTATTTAAAGAACCCTTATGCCCCAAAAACGTGGCCAAGCTTCCTTCTAGGGTTTCCACACGTTTTGGGCAGCCTCCTTCTCTTCTCCTCTTCATCCTCTTGCTCTTGGTGTTTGTGAGCCATTAGAGGAGTGACATTTGTGACTCTAAGCTTTCTAAAGTCAATACAAGAAGGATTTGAGATTGTTATTACTACATAACAATTAAGGTATGATCTAAACCCTAATTCATATGTTATATTGGTTATCATATACTAGATCTAGGGTTTATAGTCTTGGATGAATTGCATGTACAATAAAGAAACCTAGATCCAAGCATTAGGGTTTATATGAGCACATAGGATGTTCTTATGGCTAAAACCCATCAGATAGAGAGGTTACTAGCATACAAAATTGGTTATGAACTCCATGAACATACTAGTCACAAAACTTGTGCAACGTCTTCCACCTATTTTAGGTTATAGGGTGTCATATATATAGTGTAGGAATCTAATAGTCATGGGTAAACCTTAATCCATACACTTGGGCTTATTATCCATTATCCATGTGGAGTAACTTTTCATGGACTCTAGCATAAACTTAGTCCATCATGAATCAAAAGCCCAAACCATATATATCACTAATTTACATAATTAGTCCACTTTAATTTAATTAGTCTCTTTTGATCACTAAATTAATTCCAAATTAAGTCTTGATCAATACTAATTAAATCATATGATTTCATATTAATATATTAGAACTTATAATATATTAATAAATCATAAATAACTTTCTTTCTCACATATCCATCCTATCAGATTGTTCTGGTGAAGGCAACCTAAATGGACCATGCTACTCTCGGGTCAAGTACATACCAATTATAGTTATGGGCTTAGACACCTAATCCAACAGTCTCCCGCTTGGATAAGTCTAATAACTATTATTACAAGTACGACTCCAAAATCCCGACTAGCAATCGTAGCTCTTAAAAATCGTTGTCGAACTCTGACTCAGTCAAATGATGTGTCTATTAGATAAGGGATCATATATTCCTCTATTATAGATATCGTATGGACTAAGACATAGATTATAATCATTCTCTTTATCCATATTCCGTTTCCCGATTTACGATTTTTTAGGACCGACTAATTGAACAAATCAAATTAGTCCAGGCTTGGTCAAGCGCTTAAGGTTGTCTTCACTAAATCATCGAGGGGCCCATAGATAATGCTTTTATCCCTATAAGGGTAAAAGGAATGGATAAACTTCGACTCATATGCTTGCTCTATCTACTCATCAAATCACACACAACAATATGTTTTATAACACCAAGTTACTAGTGCGTTTATATAATATCAATGTACAACCGACTTGTAAACTGCAACTCATATCTCTCAGTTTCAAGAATATAAGATATTATCGTCTTACCAATCACACATGATAAAATCCATGAAGTGATTAGATGAGCGTGGGTTTAATCCAATACTCAAATCTTATTACAGGAGTACTCATGAACACTGCAACAAACTTGTGCTATTTCTAAAAACCTAGACAATCTACAGTCAGATTCATGATAGTCTTGCTTCAATACCTACTTCCAAAGTATGATCGATTGTGGATAGTTTGAATAATCTTATTATTCGGGAAGTCAAAACATGCAAAGTGAAACACAAGAATAATCGAATCCAATATAGTCTCAAAACTTTTGAATATAAGTAAAACACCTTTTGTTTAATCACCATATTGATTACACATTATTCATTGTATAATGTTTCGATTTAATCAACTTAATACTTGAATTAAAACAATAGTTATCCCATGCACCAAGCATGCAAACTATGTTTGCCTATGGTCCTTTCTTTGTGAAATAGATCAATTGAAAATATTTTCAATGATCCTCATTTCACAATTCCAAATCCTTATTGCAAGTGTAAGAATTCAAAATTCTCACTACTATTAGAATGTGTTAGATTCTAAATTATCATTGTAACGACCCAAAAATCCATACCAAAAATTTCATTTTTAAAACATTACTTGAACCAAATTTGTCAAACTATAACATAAATCAAAACATGAAATCGGAGTGTTAATTCTAAACATATTCTTATTATCAGATTAAAACATCCCAGGCTGACTAAACAATGGTGTATGTCATGCGATCACCCCGAGCTCTTCCCTCCGCTACCAGAAGTACCTGAAACCAAAACTAAAAATCATAAGCATGAAGCTTAGTGAGTTCCTCAACCTACCACATACCATACTCATAATCACATACTAGGCCTCTCCCCTGCTGCATCGGGACTAGCCTGGCATCGGACTTGCTCCGGCATCGAGCCTCTCCAGGCATCAGACCTCGCCTGGCATCAAGCCCCGCTTGGTATACAGATCTGTCTCACTTAGGCCTCACCTATCTCCGGTCCTCGCCCGCTAAACATATACAAACATATAACATATTGCCTAACACATAAGCTATAGTACTCTACTGCATTACTAATCAAAGGTCTCGCCTGTCTTGGGCCCCACCCCTGTCTACTACTGATGAGTCATGGAACCCCGTCCACACTCCTACTGATAATGAGATACGGTCCCCAGACCATACTTACTCTTTCCCTAGCTCAGGCCTCGCCCCTGATCTGCTACTAATGAGAAACGGAACCCCGTCCATACTCTGTTGATGGTAAGATACGGGACCTCGCCCACACTCACCTCCCTACCAAGTACATACAAGTATCACATAGACAACAAGTATAATCTAACATGCAACTATCCTCGGGCTTACCCCGACATCGGATCTTGATTTGGAATAACAACACATAAACCTTCCTCAGGCACCCGCCTGGCATCGGACCTTGGTCCGGAATAACATACTAGCATACAGTGCCTAGGGCTAACCCCCGGGTCTTCCTACTCATAACTACAAGGGCCTGCATTGTGGTCGTAGACCCATACACACAAATGGAAACTCACCTACACTGCTGAACTCTGCTAATAACCCTCTGGCAGCTATCCGACAACTCTTCGAACCATTGCTCCTCTAGCTCCCCGAGCTACCAATACCAATAATAAAACTTAGCCTAATTGTCCTCTAGAATTCAACTAGGTCAACTCTGGTCAAGTCCTTCTCAAGGTCAAAGTCAACCTTCCAGTTGAATCGACTCGCCGAGTTGTTCTACCAACTCGCCGAGTCCATACTCCTCAAATCTCAAACAACCCCAACTCCACTCGTCGAGTCTATCGAAAACTCGATGGGTTCTCCTTCACTAACACTTCGGGACCATCTTCCACCGACTCGCCGAATTCATCCTTGAACTCGTCGAGTTCATCATCATCGTATGAATGTCTAAACGATGACTCCCCAAGTTGTATGAACAACTCGTCAAGTTCATATTCATAACTAAGGATATAATCTTGGACTCGCCGTGTTCCTCCTCGAACTCATCAAGTACTATGATCTTCATGTCCATTATGGAACCATTCTGGCTGAATCCTTTACTAACTCCACTCACTGATCCAAATCATAAACAAAAGGGTTTGGGTTTGCGACCCGACTCGCCGAGTCCATGAACGGGCTCGTCGAGTCCACTTTATGACATCTCTATTCTGACGATTACAGTCCATTCCAACACTTCCAACTCATAGATTTGGACTCCTAATGCTAGAATTGCACGTAAAGTTGCTAACTTTACGTGCATGTAAGGTGTTATGAGGCTAGAACACTTAATCCAAACTACAATGAAGGCCTAGGTCATGAAATGGGACCTTAGCTGGATAAAGCCAACAACTTTGAGCTTCTAAAGCTCAAGAGTGTCCAGATCTGTTGTCCAATCCATCCTCAAAGGCTTAATACTCGGAATCTACTTGGAAATGATCCAATTGTGACAAAAAAGCAAGCTACAAAAAGGGATCTATCAATTGAAAGCTTAAGGTTCAGACTTTTTACCTCCTAATAGTTGCCAAGTCGATATGGAGGCTGGATCTACTCTTCCTTCCTTGCTCCTTTCTCTCCAAGCTTCCAAGACACACTCTAAAGGCCCTTAATCTTCTCAAAAGCTCAAACAATGGGGTTGGGTGGCTAGGGTTTTGGGTTCTGGACAAGAGAGGCTATAAATGAACCCTAGGGAAGAGAATAAGATGCTTAAATAGGGTACCAAGTCCTGGAATTAGGGCTTCCTAACCCAGACCTGACTCGCCGAGTCCACTCCCAGACTCGTCGAGTCGGCCACTTAATCTTGCACACTGATCCCGTTCCAACTCGTCGATTTTTCCTTGGACTCGACAAGTTGACCCCCCCCCCTTTGACTTAGGGTTTTCCTTTCCTTTCTTGGCCTTTCTGATACTGGGTGTTACAACTCTCCCCCACTTAAACTAGACTTCGTCCTCCAAGTCCGTTGCGGCCAACTATCCTGCAATCTGCTTACAACCTTCATACCTAATGAATCTAACACCTGCTGACCACTTCCATTGACCTTCCGCCTGATCATTCAGACTAACACTAGCCCTTGCAAATAACAATCCTCAAGTGCACTCTGATCCCGATAATCCTGAGAGTACAACTTACTCAATTGACAATCCTTTCGGTACTCTCCGAGTACTTATGTTGGACATCCTAGGGGTCCACCCCCTTTTTCATTGCGCATTTACTGGCCTTCCCAAGGAAACGTTCCATAACTAATCATTTCCTCTATCTCTATGAAGGACATATCCTTCAAGGTATCCATTACTCCAGTCACTCCCAGTGTTGGTCACTACTGCTGATACATACTGAATACTTCTTACGACTATAACTTAGTGTTGAGTACCCATCCCAGCGAATGGATCAGATAATCCTTCGAGTAAAAGATTCACCCCTACAACAGTTAGGACTCAGACAAGAGCTACGCAATAGGGTCAAACCCTTCCTCTGAGATTATTTAACCCTGCTGTGAGGGGCGTAGCACCCTCGGTCAATTAGCTGCCTCATACCATACTTCTATTATCACCACTGTCCCTGTCTGAAGGTTATGTTGTCTCTCATCTGCCTTCCGGATGAACCGAGACCACCCTGGTCCCAACTGGTTTTGTCGATAAATGGGTTACCGGATACCCACCGGTTACTATACCTAGCACAAACTCTTAGTCGCTCCCAGCGACTTCCAAAGAAACTTCAGCTATCTAAACTTTTCTATATATCCTGCCACTCTAACCTTACAAGTCTTGGGATCCTCGATCCCCTATCTTGATCCTAAGGTCCCACCTATGTTGCTATAATCTCACGGGTCTCGCCTATGGGTCTCACCCGGCTATATCCTAAAGCGGTCTATCCCTCTAGTTTCACTTGCCTAACTATTGTCGCACGGGCCTTGCCCACGAGTGTCACCCGACTGTATCCTGGAGCGGCCTCTCCCAAGGTCTCACCTCTCTAGGGCTATGCAGGCCAAATCCATACTAATCTCAACGAACTACCCTTTCCTGATCCCTACCTTGCTTACTAAGAGATAAGGACCTCGCCCAAACTCCGCTAACTAAATTGCTATTGAATGCTACGGCTTACCCGCAGTCTTACATCACTTCCCTCACTGACTCGCTGTTAAGGAATGTTGCGGCTATCCCGCGGTCCTACTACACTCTCCATGCTGTCTCTATCACTTACTACTACTCCGAGGGCATCCTGACTCACCCGAGTCCTGCTAGCGATCCTTCAACGTAATTTCCAGAACCAACCCTCAGTTATCAATGCTACAACTACCTTGTAGTCTTACATCCTTGCCATACTCGCGTTCTGTCGAGAAAATATTCAGCTTGGTTTCCCAAACCAATCGTCTACTAATCCTAAATACATGAACCCGACGTTGGGAAGTTTCCCAAACTCCCAACTCCTGCACTTCTCCACCCAAACAACCATTCGGGCTGCTTTCCCTTCCTACTCAAAGATTACTAACCCTTTCTAAGTTTAGCATGCTACCGACCCTAAATACTTGAAGGGTTCTCCCCCACTTTGATCCGGCTAATCCCTTACAGTTCACAACTTGAAAAGGATTCCCAATCATTCCTATCATATGAAGGGTCGATCTGTTGTCACCCAACGTTTACCTCTTCTAGTTCTCCAACTAGCTTTTTACCAGACCTGAACCAATCTTGCCAACTAATAGAGCACCTTTCAATCCCCAATTACATTTGCTACAGTGACTGCATCCTGAGAACCTGCGCCTAAGGTAAACATTTCCACACTACTACCCTATCGTCCATGGCATGCAGATGGAATATAACTCAATTACAAGCAGATAATATAATATTCAAACAATATAATTACTCACATCGATGCAGTACCATAACCATAAAATCATGAATAAAAGTTGACAAGAAAGTAAAAGATACGCACCTCCAACATCATGTGTTGCTCGAGGCTCCACTGTAGATAACTGAAAAGCCCTACTCCTCGTCGTAGGCGCCTCCACTCGGCCCTGACGGCCATCGGTGATCCTCAAAGTGACAGGGGCAGGTGCTATCACCTGTCCTGTCGAGAACAAACTCGGGCAATGGGACTTCTTGTGGCCCCACTGATTGCAATGGTAACATATCAGATCTGACCCATGAGTGGTGGTAGCAATACAATCTCTACTGAAATGACCAGTCCATCCGCACTTGAAGCAACCAGAATCACCACCACTACCACTCCTACATGCACCCGCGTGCGTCCTGCCACACTTCCCGCATCGGCTGCAGCTCTGACAATCCCTCGATCACGAATCTGACCCCTTGGGCCTCTTTCCCGGACTCGTGGCTACTTGAATCTCATACAACTTCCTCTTCCTGATCTGCTCCAGGTCAATCTCCCTCTCTCTAACCCGTGCAATCATATCCTCCAGCGTTTTGCAGTTGGACCTGCTCACAAATTGCGTGATGTCACTCCTCAGCATCTCGTGATATCAGGCTTTCTTCATCTCCTCATCCGCCACATACTGCGGAACAAGGAGATCCCTCTCCCTGAACTTGGCGGTGATCTCCGCCACAGTCTCAGTAGTCTACTGAAAATCCTGGAACTCCCGTGCTAACTGCTGCACCTCGATAACTAGTGCAAACTCAACTCTGAACCTGACGGAGAAATCACTCCATGCCATCACGTCCAACGCGACATCATCCCCCAAGGCATGACCAAGCTCCTCCCACCAATCCCGCGCTCTGTCCTTCAGAAGACAGGAGGCAAGTCTGACCTTGTCCCCCTCGGGACACCGGCTCGTGCGGAAAGCGTTGGCAACATCGGCCAACCATCTGCTGCTAGCAATGGGGTCCCTATCCCTATGATAATCTGGTGCTCCACAAGCTCTAAGATCTCGGAATGTCAGGTACGCGCTCCTACCAAAGCCATCATCTCTGTGCGAAAGGCTCTAAGCCTCTCCTCCAAAATCTCTAGCATACCCTCCTTGACCATGCCAAAGATTACAGGAGTCTGGTCTAAGATATTGCGCGTGATCTCAGCTGATACAAACTCTCTCAACCACTCCTCGAGTTGCTCGGTCCCTGAACCCAAGCCTGATCCCTCTCCGACACCTAATCCGCCCACTGGTCTCTCACATAATGTCACCATACTGAAAACACATCATAATAACTATCAAAACACTCATCATTGCTGAGGGATCATTCATACACACACTACAAGTTTCCCGGTCTCATCTCGGCCTTTCCTGAATCGAGTACGGATCCTCTGCTTTCAGTAGTACAGTCCCATACTACCTTCCACATCTATCCGTACTTTCCTTAAGAACTGCTTCGACTCCACCAGGTCCCTTTTCTACTACTACTGCTCCCAGCACTAAACTCATCCTAGGCTTACCCTAGGGTGACCTCCAACCCGCACCCAGTCTTCAGCTACTAAAGGTATATTCATAACGCCAATTAGCAACTACCTGAATACCATCACATGTGACAAGGCTCAGATAATCCTTTGAGTAAAGGACTCATCCCTACAACGGTTCGACTCAGACAAGAGCTGCGCAATAGGGCCAAATCCAGCACTCTGAGATTATTCAACTCTGATCACATGTGACTTGACGTATTCACTTAGTTGCTAACTCTCATCACTCGGAGTCCCACAAAGCACAAAGCAAGTAGCATTCAGACAAAAGGGAAAATTCTAACCAGAACATACTCAAGCAATTCTATCCACATAACAAGAATCTGTACTAACATGTAATTTATAAAGCTCATACACATACAACATGCACATAAGGCATCTTTCCTAGATCCTCAGTCCTAATCTAGAATGATGTTCTACTAACTGATAATCATACCGTAAACTTGTATGTGTATTTTGGGGTACTTACTTGAGCTCGGCTAATTGCATGCACCACACCCTTTTTTCTTTTCAAAATTCTTTTCCGCTTTTCTAAAACTCTTTCTTTTCCCAAAAATCCATCTTTACAAAAATTGATTTTCCTTTGAAATTTTCTATACCAATTCCTCAGTTTGAGTTCGGACACACCCGAAAGTGTGTCCAAATCCCTCAAACCAAGGCTCTCATACCAACTTGTAACGACCCAAAAATCCATTCCAAAAATTCCGTTTTTAAAACATTACTTGACCAATCATAACATGAAATCAGAATGTTAATTCTAAACATATTCTTATTATCAAAGTAAAACATCTCAGGCTGACTAAACAATGGTGTGTGCCATACGATCATCCCGAGCTCTTCCCTCCGTTACCGGAAGTACCTGAAACCAAAACTGAAAACCGTAAGCACGAAGCTTAGTGATTTCCTCAACCTACCACATACCATACTCATAATCACATACTAGGCCTCTCCCCTGCTGCATCGGGACTAGCCTGGCACCGGACTCGTTCCGGCATCAGGCCTCTCCCGACATCAAGCACCGTTCGGTATACAGATCTGTCTCACTTAGGCCTCATTTATCTTCGGGCCTTGCCCGCTAAACATATACAAACATATAACATATTGCCTAACACATAAGCTATAGTACTCTACTACATTACTGATCAAAGGCCTCGCCTGTCTTGGGCCCCACCCATGTCTACTATTGATGAGTCATGGAACCCCGTCCACACTCTTACTGATAATGAGATACGGGCCCCAAACCACACTCACTCTTTCCCTAACTCAGGCCTCGCCCCTGCTCTGCTACTAATGAGATACGGAAACCCGTCCATACTCTGTTGATGGTAAGATACGGGACCTCGCCCACACTCACCTCCTTACCAGGTACATACAAGTATCACACAGACAACGAGTATAATCTAACATGCAACTTTCCTCGGGCTTACCCCGACATCAGATCTTGATTTGGAATAACAACACATAAACCTTCCTCAAGCACCCGCCCGGCATCGGACCTTGGTCCGGAATAACATACTAGCATATAGTGCCTAGGGCTAACCCCTGGGTCTTCCTACTCATAACTACAAGGGCCGGCATTGTGGCCGTAGACCCATATACACAAATGGAAACTCACCTGCACTGTTGAACTCTGCTAATAACCCTCTGGCAGCTATCCGACAACTCTCCGAACCGTTGTTCCTCTAGCTCCCCGAGCTACCAATACCAATAATAAAACTTAGCCTAACTGTCCTCTAGAATTCAACTAGTTCAACTCTGGTCAAGTCCTTCTCAAGTTCAAAGTCCCGATGAAAGTCAACCTTCCATTTGAATCGACTCGCCAAGTTGTTCTACCAACTCGTCGAGTCCATACTCCTCAAATCCCAAACAACCCCGAATCCACTCGTCGAGTCTAGCGAAAACTCTACGGGTTCTCCTTCACTAACACTTCGGGACCATCTTCCACCGACTCGCTGAGTTTATCCTTGAACTCGTCGAGTTCATCATCATCGTATGAATGTCAAGACCATGACTCGCCGAGTTGTATGAACAACTCGTCAAGTTCATCTTCCTAACTAAGGAGATTTTTTTGTACTCGTCGAGTTCCTCCTCAAACTCGTCAAGTACTATGATCTTCATGTCCATTATAGACCCAGTCTGGATGAATCCTTTACTAACTCCACTCACTGATCCGAATCATAAACAGAAGGGTTTGGTTTTGCGACCCGACTCGCCGAGTCCATGAACGGGCTCGTCGAGTCCACTTTGTGACATCTCTATTCTGTCGATTACAGTCCATTCCAACACTTCCAACTCATAGATCTGGACTCCTAATGCTAGCATTGCACATAAAGTTGCTAACTTTACGTGCATGCAAGGTGTTGTGAGGCTAGAACACTTAATCCAAACTACAATGAAGGCCTAGGTCATGAAATGGGACCTTAGCTGGATAAAGCCAACAACTTTGAGCTTCTAAAGCTCAAGAGTGTCCAGATCTGTTGTCCAATCCATCCTCAAAGGCTTAATACTCGGATTCTACTTGGAAATGATCCAATTGTGACAAAAAAGCAAGCTACAAAAGGGGATCTATCAATTGAAAGCTTAAGGTTCAGACTTTTAACCTCCTAACAGTTGCCTAGTCGATATGGAGGCTGGATCTAATCTTCCTTCCTTTCTCCTTTCTCTCCAAGCTTCCAAGACACACTCTAAAGGCCCTTAATCTTCTCAAAAGCTCAAACAATGGGTTTGGGTGGCTAGGGTTTTGGGTTCTGGACGAGAGAGGTTGAAAATGAACCCTAGGGAAGAGAATAAGATGCTTAAATAGGGTACCAAGTCCCGAAATTAGGGCTTCCTAACCAAGACCTGACTCCCCAAGTCCACTCACCGACTCATCAAGTCGGTCACTTAATCTTGCACACGGATCCCGCTCCGACTCGTCGAGTTCTTCCTTGGACTCGACGAGTTGACCCCCCTTTGAATTAGGGTTTTCCTTTCTTTTTCTTGGCCTTTCTGATACTGAGTGTTACAATCATGCAATAACTCCTTTTGTAATGTCTAGGTACCAAAAGCCGTAGAGACTTGACCAACGATATTACAAAACTTTTCCACTAGAGATTGATAACAAAACAATTCCAAGGAAGCGAAGTCTCAAATTCAAAGTACATTGCTTTGAACATCCTTCTTGCATAAAAGTTTCTAACTTACACATAGATTCTTAATATCCAACTCCCAATATGGAAGCATTTCATATTTGCCATATGATAACTCATTATTAATATAATCCAGTCTATTCATAATAATGTCAATATGGTCTATTCATTACTATGCTTCCAACTGCCCATAAGCGACCAATCCTTGGCGAACCTTAGATTGTCCTTGACAATTGTTTAATCACTTTAGTCATATCCGGTTCTAGGCCTTTTTCCCTCTTAACGCCCTAGGCATTTGGAGAATTAGAACATGAGAATATTATAGCATATGCAATCGATCATATACCCAAAGCATATGGGACATGATTCATAATGTCTTACATAAAGACATGATACTTTACCGGTCTCTTGCTATAATATTTCTATATATAGAATTTCCAATGTTGAAGCATTCCAACACGATATTCATACATATCCTTGACTAAATTTGATTAAAATCGCAATCTAAGCTTTTAGATTTGAAATGAAGTATAAGTTCCTCTCCCTTAATTATAGGAAAACAACTTTTCAAATTCTCAAACTTTGTGAATTGGAACTTTTGTTTTCAATAATTAACATTGCTAACTCGCAAAACTTACCATAATTGATTATGCGCCCACTAGCATAAAAATTATTACATTATGAGCATAACACTTATGCTCCCACTAGCTTTGACATGTACCCAGAAATCAGTTGGACTTCTAGAAATAAATACTTATTTACTTTCATTAACAAAGTTCAGATTTCTGATATGAGATGCTTTGATAAGACTTTATCTAGGCTTCTCAAAATCATACACCTTTCCTTAGATAGCTTACATATGTCTCTTAACAATTTTAGAACTTACAGCAATAAGTCTCAAATTTTTAGACCTTTTGCTATTTCTCACAATTTGAACTATGAACATGGATGTCGTAATCATAATTGAATTTTAGAATGCAATTAACACAACTGCTTCTCCTTAAAATCTACTTAGTGAAAGCGTTTCCTCACACTCATTTTCATGAATTGGAGAGAAACTTTATGACACTTAGATTTTATGGTGTATGTGTTCCTATCCATGTGAATTTTTCATAACCATAATCATAAGACAAGGTTAGTGACAAATTCAAACTCATATGGACTGAACTTGATCAATCTTAATTTCTTGCCTCTTGGCAGCACAAGAGCCTACCATGTCTTCCAAGTTGTTTAGCATACTAATCAAGGTGATTTGCCTTATGCAAACATTTGAGAACTCATAGAACTCACATGCATAGTCAACTTTAACTGGAATGGGCACAGAAACAAGAATATGTCAACACGATAGGTTACAAACCTTAAGTCGTGTGCTAGTGATAAACAATAGGTTTTATTCTTGATTAGTTCTTGAAACTTGCCAAGATCATCAAGAATAACACTTCACACAATTGGTCTTAGTTGGTCTTTGTCCTTACCAAGACATCACAACTTACCAATTTCAAATGTACAATAGTAAGAAACATTTTAATCCACATTTGATGAGTGTTATAAACCTTCTTAAGATATGCCACTCAGGTTACAATCTTGGAGTATGACTCTAAGACTTGTTTTGGAACGAAGTATGATTCACCTTAATTTATTTAACCATTTTAACAGTTACCGATTCCTCTTCTTAGCCATACAAATGCACTAAGATGTCCTTAGAGGATCAATTGTGATATAGTTTCATAATCATTAAGATAATCATAAAACATGATACGCAAGTACTCTCCTATCCATTCAAATTGGAGAAACTTTTACATCTCTGCCTAATTTGATTCTTCTTATTTGTCCTGCTATACGTTGAAACTTTTTCAATGATTCAGAATTATACTTAAACTTGTAAGCATAACCATATTTACTAAATTTTAGTAAATCATAACAAATAGTCTTATCGCTTTTTGTGGTGGACCAGACCAGCGCACAAAAAAGTGTACCTGATCTCCTACTCCTTCACTTGACTCACATATACATGTGAACAAGGAATTAGTCTTAACTTTCCAAAGACGAAAATTCTCATTCAGCATACAATACAAGTTGCATGATTCTAAGTTTTAGTCCAATTGAAACTTGGGTGATGAGAATCCTTCCTTATTTGGTAAATTTTGGCACTACCACAAACGAAAGAATCAAATCCATTTTTGAACATTGCTAGTATATAAACATCAATTTTCACAAATGTCATTGCAAGGAGATATAAAATAAGATAAAAACCAAATTTTATTTATTTATAAAATGCAGGAAAACTTTTCCTTACAATTCAAATACAAATGAAAACTATGTTACAAAATATTTCTAAGAAATTTATCATAACTCTTAAGCAGTAGCTCAAAAATCCGATCATCGAACCATGCGATTGAAATCCATCTTCACGATTAGATTCAGCATACTCTTCTTTTAAGCTTCCTCTCTTTTCTTCGATCCTAGAAAACATCAAAATGCGACCTTGTCACATCATGTATTAAGAATCTCCAAATAGGAACTTGATAGAGTTAGATAGTGGACTTACCTAAAGTAGAGTCATACACTCTGACTTTACCATCCTTATTATCCTTCAGTAGATACGGAAGTTTCACAACCAATGCCCCTTCTCTTGGCAGTAGAAGCAAACAGACTCTTTCGGAATAGCACACACAACCAATGCCCCTTCTCTTACCAGTACGCCAAATCGTTTCTAATTCAGCAGCAATTAGCAAATAGGTAAGACCGATAAGGGTCACGTCGTGGTCTGTCATATAGTAATCTTTAATGAACTCACTATATGTCTCAGGAAGTGATTGAAGAACCAAGTCAACAACCAACTTCCTCGAGACAACGACACCTAACATTCCCAGCATGTCAATGTGTGACTTCATCTCCAAGACATGTGCACACACAAACCTTCCATTATGGTGTTTGCTTGCCAATAAGGTTTGAGTAACCTTGAACTTTTCAGTTCTTTGAACATGTGGGTCAAGGAGAACTATTGGAGGAGGTGGAGGAAGTGAAGCATGATTTCCATCTCCACGATCCAATCATGGGACATCATCTTCATGAAGAAATGTTTTTCCAAAAAATTCAGGAAGACCATAGTTGTCTGAACTAGACATCTACAAGGGAGAAATTCAAGTTTAGTTGATTTAAGTCCTTAATAAAACACCCAAGATGAAATATTAAGGCTAGGACCCAACACAATATTCTACAATTTGGAAGCAGGATGTTGTAATCCAATTGCAAAATATTTAAAGGTAGGTAAATGACGATTTACCAATTTCCACCATGACAAACGAAAATGAATTTTAGGTTTTAAATGGATTAAAACACCTACATTCTTTGAGATTCATTGAACTTTTCAAAGGCATGTTTAATCTTGATTATGCCCTTCAAGTTTGTGACTGGGATACTGAGGATCACAAACAAGGTGTGAATAACCATGCAAATTAGCTTGGTACACTCGAAGTCATTTATCACCTAATCAATGTGTCGGTTAACCACACACGCTCCATTGATCTATGAAAAACTACGAGCTACCCTTTGTCACCCTTACTAGTCCAATGTTAGTGTGTCGGTTAACCATACACGCTCCACTAACGACTTGGCAAGGTGCAAAGTGCAATTTCATGGAATAGCATCAAATTCACATTTTTACTAAGTAACTAAGATTAGGAATTTATAAAACATTTAGTTACTTGGTATTTTCATTATAATTTTAATGAGAGATTGTGTCATATCCTATCTGTTCGACTAATGACCCTCCACTAGTCAAGAGTGCGGTGGGTAAGAGTGGATACCCATTCAATCGCCATTTTATAGGCAATTTCCTTAAACACCCCATATAGACCAGCTTCGTGAATGGGGCCTACTAACGGTAAGACTGACCTTTTAACTTATATATATATATATATATATATATATATATATATATATATATATATATATATATATATATATAATTATTAAAAGTTTAATATTATAATAGTATAAGGGTGTATTTTAAACTTTTTAAAATGCTATATGGTTTAATCTATAAATAAATTAGATTTTTAATTTAATTAATTTAAACCATATGATAATGGATTTATTAATTCTCTTTTAATTAAACACTTTAATTAATTTAATAAATTCCATAAGGTGTAATTGAACTATTAAACCAAACATCAAGCTTCCATAAAATTCAACATTAAAAAAAACTATTTAATCAATTTTTATGTTATGAACCTAAGAGTTACACCTTTTAATTACAAGAGTTTCTTAATTTGAGACTTTTAAATACCAAAACATGAGCGCAAGTTTTGTAACTCTTGAAAACCTTTTGGTTTTCCATAACGTATGAGTTAATGTGGTTTTTATGAAAAAACTTTTCATGTTCCATAACTTGAGGACAAGTTATGGAAGACTTTAAAAACATTTAAGATCAATTTTTTTCAAGCAAAATTATCATATAATTTTCATGATCTAAATTAACCCACAAGTCAAGACAATTCATATCAACAATTTACAAATAATTATCTTACTATCTTAAAATTTGAAAATTGACCTTTAATTGGATGAGGATAATCATTACCAAATCAGAAAATACATTTTTAATGATTACAAAACAGTTTGTGGTAATGATCCTAATCCAATTATGGCAAAAAAAAAAACTCAAAATTCTGCAACCAGAAGCACCTACTCGACGAGTGCATGAACCTGACTCGTCGAGTCAGCCAGTGGACTTGGCGATTTCATCAGTCAGAGGACAGAAAATTGATTTTTCCAACTTTGAAAATTAATAAGCATCAAGTATAACAGAAAACAATCCTAGGCTCTAATACCACTATTGGGATTTGTGTACTAGAACATTCCTATGGTGCACATGCAACCCTAGATGCTTTGAATCTATGTTTTCTCTAATTATACATGCAATTTCAATTTCCAAAGCATACATCCTAACTAGCATACAAAGTTTGATAATTGAATCATAAACTAGTTAGATAACTTACCTCTTGTTGTAGCTAGTTGTCTTTAGCCTTTAAGAACTTAGCACCTCAAGTGTGATGCCTCAAATGGTTCACAATCACCATGAACAATGGAGGACTTGAGAGAGAGGTTACTAGAACACAAAATTGGTTATGAACTCCAAGAACATACTAGTCACAAAACTTGTGCAACTTCTGCCACCAATTTTAGGCTATAGGGTATCATATTATAGTGTAGGAATCCAAGAGTCATGGGTAAACCCTAATCCATACACTTGGGCTTATTAGTTATTATCCATGATCCATGTGGACTAACTCTTCATGGACTCTAGCATAAACTTATTCCATCATGGATCAAAAGCTCAAACTATATATATCACTAATTTACATAATTATTCCCCTTTAATTTAATTAGTCTCTTTTGGACACTAAAATAATTCCAAATTAAATCTTGATCAATACTAATTAAATCATATGATTTCATATTAATATATTTGAACTTATAATATATTAATAAATCATAAATAACCTCTTTCTCAAATATCCATCCTATCAGATTGTTCTGGTGAAGGCAACCCAAATAGACCATGCTACTCTCGGGTCAAGTACATACCAATTATAGTTATGGGCTTAGACACCTAATCCAACAATATGTACCTACCATTAGCAGAGTTCTCATACAACAATAGTTACCATTCCAGTATTGGTAGACCTCCCTTCGAGATGCTTTATGGGAAAAAGTGTCGGACACCCATATGCTGGGGAGAAGTTGGCCAGCGAGTCATGAGAAGTGCTGATGTGGTGATCAAGACTACAAGACTTATCCACCATGTAAGAGAAAGACTACAAACTGCTCAAAGTCGGAAGAAGAGTTATGCAGATCAACAAAGGTCAGATCTTGAGTTCCTAGTCGGAGATCTCGTACTACTCAAGGTATATCGGGGAAAGTAAGGCCCTAGGTATATCGGACCCTTTCGAGTTATCGATCGGGTGGGAAAAGTTGCCTACCGTCTGGATCTGCCAGAAGAGCTCAGTCAGATCCACAACATTTTTCATGTCTCCCAATTAAGGAAGTGCATTACAGATGAATCAAAATTGTTCCTTTGGAAGACATTCACGTAGATGAGTATCTGAACTACATGGACAAACTAGTAGTAATCCAAGACAGGAAGACAAAGACCTTGCGCAACAAGGTGATCATATTGGAAAAAGTTCAATGGCAACACCGAAAAGGATTGGAGTGTACTTAAGACCCAGAAGAAGAGATGAAAAGAAACTATCAAGCGTTACTTAGTTAGATTTCAGGGACGAAATCTTTGTAAGTTGGGGAGAGTTGTAACACCCCATTTTCTACTACTTCTGTAGATAGTAATAGTAAGCAGTTATTATGAACTACAAAGTAGAAATACATTACTTCTATGCCAAAATAATCCTCGTCATTATGTAGAAAACATCAATACGATTTTTGTATATGCATAGAACGCGTAAATCCGACTCTGTATGAAGAAGTTATGCTTCTTCGAAGTTCGCGATTGAACCGACACGGCTATGTGCGTCGTAAAATACCAATCAAAGATATATTACTTACTAGCCTTAGTGATCTAAATGAAAGTTATAGTAGTCATAAAACTGAGAGCAAGCATATAGAGAACGTCTAAATCTGGATTCAATTGAGGAAGTTATGATTTTTAGCAGTTTCAGTGTAGCAGTGTGCAACACATAAACCGAATTTGAGAACAGTCGATTTTTAGGAAAGATAATATAAACAAGATTTGAAGATCTCGTTAATAGGAGTCCATCGATATAAAGACAGTCGAGAACGGACGCCCAGACAGAGGGCATGGCGCGCCTCTAACCTTAACAGCCTAAGCCAGTTAAAAATATAACATTAAAAATAAATTCAAAATTAGCCGACAGAGTCTAAATGAAAGTTGTAGATCTCGTCGATAGCTACGCATGGATATAAAACCCATCAAAAAGGAGCTCATATGAAGAAGAAACGGATTTTCTAAGAAAACAAAAAATTTCGCGTGCAGTCGCACGCCCAGACAGAGGGCATGGCGCGCCTCTAACCTCCTATAAGATCCTACCACGTTTCACCACCCATCGTCTGCCACGTCATCGCTACCGACCAAGGGTGCGATACACACAAACAGGGTGAGCGCCCCCCCCCCCCCCCCCCTTCACAGCCTATAAATACTTCGATTTTGTTGCTCATTCTTCCACACCTTTCTCCAAAACTCTCTAGAATTCCCTCCTAGATTTTTGCCATTTGCTCCCTAGTTCCTAGCCACCTTAGCGAGGCCATGCAGCATCAAAGAAATGACGATTAAAAGCTCTCGGGTCAGAGTTATGCCCATATAATTATCCGGTTTCGCTAGAAACTCTCTGTAAGTTAGGCTACACTTACTACGCTTTAAGTGTAACCTTTAATTATTCATAGTCATTGTTATGAACTTATAATTAATATTTATCAGTGATTCCAAGTCATTATATTGATTAATCTACTTAAAGGGTGATTTCTATTCTGGGTTTAGTGAGGTGTTTAAAGTGGGATTTCCAAACAATATACTCTGTATACCAGACGAACCCTACCTCTGATATGATCCTACCTGGTTGTTCCTTACTTGATAGATCTTGATGTAGACATTAGGATTAGTGAGAAATCTAGACTATAAATTATAGTCACCAGGATTGTGAATCAAGGCTAAGACTTAGTGTTATGCATTTAGGTCTTTGTGAAGTGTGAAGGAGAAGCGTTACCCTAACTTTGAGTCACCTACTCTGTCCAGGTGAGTTCTTCTCACTATATTGTATACTCCAGTGTGTATCCTCTATATGTTTGGATATAGTTACCCTGTAGTATGCACTTAGGCAATTACACTAGGATAGTTAATTTCATGTTACGTAGACTATTGTTATATGTTGATATGCATATATGGAGTTGAGGGCGGACCAGCCTTGTGCTAAAGGCTAATAGACTCGGACGGACTAGCTTTATGTTAAAGGCCAAGGGAAAACGGATCAGCCACGTGCTGAAGGCTATATAAGGCGGACCAGCCATATGCAAAAGTTCAAGGTGCGGACCAGCTATAAGTTGAAGGCCGTAATGTGTATGCAGTGTATATATGTTGTGGTATTAGGTATTTTGAGGGAATTCACTAAGCATCGGCTTACAATTATTGAATAACTGTTTTTAAGGTTGTTCTTTAGATCGAGGAAAGGCTCTTGCATGACTGTACTTGCATCGAAGTCCATAAATAATAATTTAAGACTTCTGCTAAGACTCTGTTTTATAATTATATTTGTAGTATGATGTGTGTAAGACTTATATTCGAATAAATAAAAATGAAAATTTACCTTGAAAATCGGGATGTTACTAGTTGGTATCAGAGCCCTAGTTTGAAAGAATTTGATGAACACTCGTGGGATTCCAGACTCAAACTAAGGATGGATATCTTAACAAATCTTTTTATAAAAGAAATGGTACGAAAAGGAATAGATGCTATGGTACGAAAAGGAATGTTATTATATGTTGATATATTATCTAATTTATGACTTATTTAATTGATTTAACTAATTTATATCTGTTTAAATGTTCTATAAAACCCCCTCATTTAACTACTTATTTTTTAAAACATCGAATTTTAATACAAAACATTTTAATAAATATTGCTAGACGTTTAATATTTTCATAAATACTATATTTTAACATTAATATTTAAATAATTGATTATAATAAAATACATTGCTTTAATAAATACTAACACTAAATGAAGGAGATAAAATGAAACACTATTAAAGATAAAAGGGTTAAGTGTTCATCCTATCAAACTATATTAACCGCTCAATCTATATATTGAATAATCAATAAAAATTATATATATATATATATATTCTAATGGTAATAACTCATCTTACTAGGGGTAAGCATTTGGACCGGACCGGACCGGCTCTTAGGCCGGACCGGTTTCGTAGAATATTGTGGACCGTGGACTAGACCAGATGAGACTTACCGGGTCCAGGTCCAGCTATGGGTTATCCGGTTCTTAGACTCATTTGGACCGGTACAACTTTACATACATACGGTACAACTTGTTAAAACACGTTTTTGGGTTTGATGCAACTCGTTAAAATGAATATGTTGTTGGGTTTGATATGTTACAACTCGTTAAAATGAATATTTTTTGGGTTTGATACGGTACAACTCATAAAATTGAATGTGTTTCCGTTTCTTGTGCCATTTGGACCGGTCAAACTTTGATTGTTTATATTTTATACTATTTGTTTGAAGGATTGTAACTCATTGAATATAACACCAAAAACAAAAAAAAAATATAGTCTAAACTCATCTACAAACTCTAAATTACACATTGGAAAAAAAAACCGTATGTCAAATTGACTTAAAAACAAATAAGATATACTTGTTTAAAGAATTTCACAAAATACAAAAGTTTAAATTTCTTGCTGAAAAGCTGAAAATTTTCAGCTTTGATATCTCATCTTTGAAGGATTGTAACTCATCAAATATAACACCAAAATGAACAAAATTATGGTATAAAATCATCTACAAACTCTAAATTACACATTGGAATAAACTGCATCTCAATCCGACTTAAAATGAATGAGATATGCTTGTTTAAAAATTTTCACATAATACAAAGTTTGTTGAAAATCTGAAATATTTCAGTTTTGATATCTCATCTTTGGAGGATTGTAACTCATCGAATATAACACCAAAACAACAAAATTACAGTCTAAAAGCATCTACAAACTCTAAATTACACATTGGAAAAAATCGCATGTCAATTCGAGTTAAAACGAATGGGATATACTTGTTTAAAGAATTTCACATAATACCAAATTTGTTGAAATGTTTAAGCTTTGATATCTCATCTTTGAATGATTGTAAGTCATCAAATATAATACCAAAAACAACAAAATTATAGTCTAAAATCATATAAAAAAAACTCTAAATTACATGTTGGAAAAAATTACATGTCAATCTGACTTAAAACGAATGAGATATGTTTGTTTAAAAAATTTTATAAAATACAATTTTGTTTTAAAATAAGCCGGTTCAAAACTGATTTTTATTCGGAACCGGCTAAACCAGATCAATAAAACCGAAAACCGGTCCAAAAATAAAAAAAAAAAAATTGTCTCATCAGATCTAAAAGTCCAAATGTTCACCTTTACATCTTAGTGCTTGCCTAAATAGTAAAAAGCTCTAAAAATAGCTTTTCTTGAAAGATGCTATATCAACCTCGAAAAAATAAATTGTGGCCGTATGATAAATGAGATTAACGTATTTAATCCTTATTTTTATTTATTTATTTATTTATTGGATAAACCTCTAGAAGTAATCCCATTTAAATTTCGATGCAAACTAGGATTCAAGAGATTAATTCGCCCTAATTGTCAACGATTCTAAAAGATTTTAACTAAACCATCGATTTTTCAGCACAGATTCTTCCTATAAAACCAGATTACAGAGAGTTTTGTTCTTGATGTGATGGTCATAATCCGTTGGAGGAGGGTTGAAGTCTGAAACTTTAAGCGGTTCTCATGGATTTTACGGATTCAGCTCCACTTTCCTCTGTCTCAACCCCTCTTCACTCTGGCTCCATTCCAAAAGAGGTACCTCTCTCTCACGAAAATACTCTTCACTTTAATCCATATCGGGAAATTAGATCAATTTTGTTTTGCTTTTCTACTTTTTATTTGCGTTTCTTGTATTTGCGTTTTCATCGCTTTGAATTTGATTGACATAGGTCAACGACAAGAATTTTAGAACACTTTTGAAACTTGTTTTTAGGCAATCAAATACGATTTTGGTGATCCACAAGCAATTTTGAGCCATCGATAACTTTAAATAACTGCAACTAATTGCATCGTGATGTTGTTCTCCATTGACCTTTGTCTTCCTGCCTACCTAATCTATCATTTTACTCACTGATTTCCTTTGGTTGCTACTTCCTTCTTGTTTGATCTTTATGATTTAATGTAGGGTTTATGATTTAGATGTATTCTGCCCCCAGTTACGAGTTTTGTTAACCATATAACCCACAACAATAGGAACATTCTGATGCCAAAATCTTGTTATTGGTATTCATGAATTCATCAATCTGTTTATTGTTCTTTTTTTTGTTTAGGAGGATCAATATGTAGCATCCATAAGTGATGTACATGAAATAACCTGCTGGGGATGTGGATTGCGCCTCATTCTTTCACCTTATACACCTGTTTTCAAGTGTGGTTGGTGTGGAGCCATAACTAATCACAATGCACATAAACAAAATGATAAGCACTTTTGGTGGAGACGATTGAGAGACCGGTGTTTTGTCATTATTCTTCTGCTATTTATGCTCTTCATTATAGGTAACCTTCATATCCAGATCTCATTTCCTTTACGAACTATATAATATAGTGAAACTAAACTTTAAAGTTACAAACACAGGTAGTGGTGTTTGGGCTATTTATCCTGTCATATTTTCAGTGAGTTATTTATGTGGTGTATCCCATTTGACAATAACGGGTGTCTTGTCTTTAACCACACTTTCAACTTATGTACTGGCGGCATTCCGGTCACCTGGTGCACCACCACCTATAGCCTGGGGCAGCTACCCTGTAGTGGGAAGAGGTGGACTTGATCGTTACAACTTTTGTCACTTTTGTTCAAAGCCAAAGTCACCTAATGTTCATCACTGTCGTTCCTGTAGAATGTGTGTTTTAGACATGGATCATCATTGCCCATTTGTAAGTCTTCATACTCCATCTACTTTGTAAATTGACATCATTACCCTTTGAGTCCTAATTTTTTTATTTTTTACGAATTTGCCCTCATTTACTTATGCAGATTGGGAATTGTGTTGGTGCGGGAAATCACCGAAGCTTCATCCTGTTTCTAATCTCAGCAGTCGTGAGTACTTTCTATGTTTCCATTGTATCTGCATACGTGGCATTTAAAATCTGGCCACCATTAAGACACATTCCTACAACTGTTTTGACCAAGTCAACTGTTGTCACGATCCTCACAGAATACACCTTCTCTTTTCTCATATCAGTAGAGTATCTACCAATCAGAGGCTTTGTACTCATTTACCTGTTTTTTGCAAGTGTATCTGTGGAAATTGGTTTGGGTGTGCTTTTATGGCAGCAACTCTGTTACATATATGAAGGGAAGACGTATTTAAGTCAGTTAAGTTCAAATTCAAATGGAAATGATGAAGTTGAGGAAAAAGATTGTCAAAATCTTGTTAGGTTTTTCGGGTTCCCTTACCCTGCAACAAGATGTATGCTTAGTTTTTGGAATTCAAAGAAGATCCACAAGAAGTGAATATATATATATATATATATATATATATATATATATATATATATAATACCACATACAAAGTTTGACTTGTTTTATGTTGAATACTAGATATTGATATCATTTCTAGTGTTTTATATATATGCATCATTCATGTTTTATAATCCCCACCAATTTCTCATCAATTTATAGTTAGCTGGGTTTCTCATCCACAACTTAAATGGTTTTTAGAAGATAACCCGGTTAATAAAGATGAAAGTTGCATATTATACTTAAAAGGAACAAGCTGTCAGGCGATATCTATTGTGGAAACCTATTTTCTAAATCAACGATTAAAAAGCCTATGTTATATTAAGCTTAATAAAGGGTTCAAGTGTGATCTAATTGCAATTTTAGCAAACTGTTGTTACAAGAAAAAATATATGCAAACTTTACTGAGAAAGAAACACGGCTGGACTTTAATTATGTAGCAATGTCACAATGATAAAGAAAATCCTTTTTTAAAAGGAGTGGTGCATATGGGATGCCATGAACATGTTGAAAGACAATACAGAAAATTAGGAAATCGTGAGAGTGGTTGTTTCATCAGCCCAAGTAATCATCTATGGTAAAAAAAAAAAAAAACATGTAGAATTTTTTTATTGGAATTATAAGAGTCTATGCCTCTATGGTTTGTTAAACTTATGAACTAAAATGTTGTTTTTCATTGTATTTTTTAAATCTTATTACATTATCTTGATGGGTTGATGTTAACTTATGTTTTTCTTTTTTTTTTTTTTTTTGTTTTTTTTGTTTTTTTTTTTTTTTGTTTTTTGCTTTTGAAGATGATGTGATAATTAGAGGAACATGTAATGTAATGTTATGAGTGTGTCACGGGTTCAAGGCATGTTAGAACAGAAAAGTTTATTCAGAGTATAACTTAAGGTCCCTAAAGATGAGTTATCACTTCAATGTTGTATTTAAGAGCCATCACTTTTGCCTTGTGTGTGTTGGTTACTTTTAGTAACCAATTTTGAACTCTTTATGGTAATTTGATTGGTTTTTTGTTGTTATTTTAAAATACCATATCCATGATCACAGAATGTGTGTTATTTGGCATGCAAAAAATCTTGAAAGGTAGTATGTGTATATGTTTGTTTCTTGAGACAACATAAGGATAATATAATCATTTTTCATCATTCACAATAGTCAGTCGGAGATAAATTTAAACAACATGGTTTCAATTAAATATGGACTCAGTCAGAAGTTCTAACTCAATCAACACTAACTCAGTCAACAACTATCAAACGATCCCTATATTGTTCCAATACTAGTATCTTGTGTCGGCCTAACATAGTATTATGCCACACTTAGTTGGTGTACGCTCATTAGTATTTTCTAATCCACCAATTAAGTTTACATATTTTAGAAGTAGTAAAATTGGGATAAATAAATACAAAATAATATGTATTGTTAGTGGAATGGTAGTTTGTTGAATTGTCTTTGAGAGTTTGTTACAACAAGTAGTATTGAAAATAGTGGAGGAATAAGGGAGATTCGTTCTTAAATTGCTATATGATATTTTACTACGTAGAGACTAGTTTCTCGAACTAACAGGGTTTTGCATTGAGAGTTGTTTTTATTTAATCCAAGATGTCTTTTATTGTTAATTTTCTATTGTTCAACTAGTTCTTAGCAAATTGGTATCAGAAATCACTTTAAGCCAATTTATGAAAAGAGATCATGTCAATTGTAATTGTTGTCCAAAAATGGGAACAATACATGTTGGGAAGGCACTTTATCACACAGATTGATTGGAAATGCTTGAAGTTCTTTTTGGAGCAACATGAACCAGGTAGAAATACCAAAAAAAATGTTATGCAACTGTATTTGTGGTTATCTACTGAGTGTGAAACTAATAAACTTGAATTATACTTGTATAAAAGTCTAAAACATTCGAAAAAATTACACTAGAAAGAAAAGTGAGAAAAAAACATATCATACATGTAATAAATATGTTTTATACTTCATTTATTAAATAATTAGTTGTGATTAATCTATTTTATGATAAAATCATGTGTTTGTCATATGTTAAAAACTTAGAGTATTTAAATCATACATTTGATAATATTGTGTTTTAGATCACATATGATTAACTTCTGTTATAATCACAAATGTTTTAGACATGTATGATTAAAATCATATGTGATTAGTAGCACAACTTTTTAATCATAAAATTGTCTTTGTAGTTACTTTTGTTTTAATCACATCTTTTATAGATCAATCATATATGATTATACACATAAACATCTCACACTTTGGTTTAATCATATGTGATTATTACTAACTTTCATATACATAAAGAGATTCAATTACATGTGATTAACATCTATTACGAACACTTACATTTGATAATAATGTGTTTTAACATCTGTTATAATCGTAAGACAAACATATGTTATAATCGTAAATGTCTTAGTCGTATATGATTAAAATCATATATAATTAGTAGTTACTTTTGATTATACATCAATCACATATGATTATACAAATAAACAACTCACACACTACTTTAATCACATGTAATTACCATCTTTTTATATAACACAGATATTCAATCACATGTGATTAGCATTTATTATTCTCCCACTTTGATAAGTCTAATAACTATTCTGCGTATGACTTTAGAACCTTATCAGCAATCATAGCTTTCAAAAGCCGCTGTCAACTCTAATCTCATCAGAAGCGTGTCCTTTAGATAAGGGATCATATATTCCTCCATTCTATATATCGTATGAACTGAAACATGGATTTTAATCATACTCTTTGTTCACGTGTTGTTTCCCGATTTCCGATTTATGACAACTGACAACATACTACAATTGAACACATCAACTTAGTCCCGGCTTGGCCAAGCGCTTAGGGTGTCATCACTAAATCATCGAGGGGCCCACACATATCGCTTTTATCTCACTTTGGGTAAAAGGAACGGATAAACTTCAACTCAATGCTCGCTTGTACTCACTCACCGAATCACACACAACAATACGTTTTATAACACCAAGTTACTGGTGCATTTACATATTATCAATGTGTAACCAACTTGCAAGATACAACTCACACATCTTGGTTTCAAGAATATAAGATATTATTGTCTCACCAATCACTCGTGATAAAATCCATGAAGCGATCCAAGTGAGCGTGGGTTTATTCCAATACTCTAATCTTATAGCAGCATTCATGAACCCTGCAGCAAATTTTTGCTATGTCTAAAACACTTTAGACAATCTACAGTCAGATTCATGACAGTCTTCTTTCATTCCTACTTCCAAAGAATGAACAACTGTGGAGGGTTTGAATAATCTTATTATTCAGGAAGTTAAAACATGCAAAGTGAAACACAAGAATAATACTAATCATATATGGCCCCAAACCTTTGAGTATAAATAAAACACCTTTTATTTAATCACCATATTTATTACTCATTATTTGTTGTTTCGGGTAATCAACTTCTTACTTGAATCATAACAACAATTGTCTCATGCTCATAGCATGCACACTATGTTTTCCTATGGTCTTTACTTTGTGAAATAGATCAAATGAACACATTTCCAATGATGCTCATTTCACAATTCCTAACCCATTAGTGCAAGAATACAAAATTCTCGCCACTACTAGAATATGTTAGATTCTAACATTTTATGCAATGGTCCTTTCGTAATATCACAGCGCCAAAGTCACCAAGACTTTGCCAATGAAATTGCAAAGCACTCTATTGGAGATTGTTACAAGACTATTCCATAGTCATGAACTCTCGTATTCAAAGTACATTCCTTTGAACATCCTTCTTGCATAAAAGTTTCTAATCTAGACATAGATTTTTAACGTCCAACTCCCAATAAGGAAACATTTCCATATTTTCCATATGACAACTCATTTTAAATAGAGTCTTATCTATTCATAATAATGTCAATATGGTCCATCCATGACTATACTTCCAACTGTCCACAAGCGACCAATCCTTGGCAAACCTTAGATTGTCCTTGGCAGTTGTTTAATTGTTTTAGTCAAAACCGGTTCTATCTCCTTTTTCCCTCTAAATGCCCTAGGCATTTGGAAAATTTTAGAACGGTCGAATATTACAGCATATGCAATTGATCCTATACCCAAAGCGTATGGGATACAATTCATAATGAAAAACGTGTTACTTTACCAATTTATTACTATAATATTGTCATAATATTTCTATTTGTCGTGTTCTCGAAATTCGAACTATGAAGAGGGATGCCGTAATCATAATCGAACTTTGAGAATGCAAATAACAAATATATCCTTGACTAAATTCAATTAAAATTTCTCGATCTAAGCTTTTAGATTGGAAACGAAGTATAACATTCTCTCCCTTAATTATAGCAAAAACAACTTTTCAACCCTTGCAACTTTGCAAAGTGAAACTTTTGTTTTTCTATAATTAATATTGCCAACTTGCAATACTTAAATAATAATCATGCTCCCACTAACATGATGATTATATCCATTCCAGCATAGCATTTATGCTCCCACTAGCTTTGACACGTATTTAAAAACCAGCTAAACTTCTAGAAAACAATACTTATTGACTTCCAAAGTTCATTGTTTCTAATACGATATGCTTCGATAAGCCTTTATCTAAGCTTCTCAAAATCACACACCTTTCCTTAGACAGCTCGCATGTGTGTCTATACTAATTCAGAACTTATTTTACTAAGTCCTAAATGTTCAGACTAATTTCCAAAACTCACAATTCGAACTATGAAGAGGGATGCTGTAATCATAATCGAATTTGAGGATGCAATTTACATAATCGCTATCTCCTTAAAATCTCTCTTAGTGAAAGCATTTCCTCACAATCATTTTCATGAAGGAGATAAACCTTATGACACTTAGATTTTATGGTGTATGTGTTCCTATCCATGTGAATTTGCCATAACCATAATCGAAAGATAATGTTTGTGACAAATTCAAACTCTTATGGACAGAACTTGTTCATTCTTAATTTCTTGCCATCAAGGGTCCCACCATTGCTTCCAAGTTATCTAGCAGCTCATCTATTCCAGTTAATGTACTTTCATTGAACAAGGTGCTTGCTTTATGCAGTCTATTTAGAACTCATAGAACTCATATGCATAATCCCTCAACAGGATTGGCACAGAAATAGAATTTTGTCAACACGATAGGTTACAAACCTCAAGTAAATGATCATTACTATATAACAACAAAAGGTATGTATTCTATTCTCCTATGTCAATTTCAAAAATAGTAGATGCATGTTAGGTTTCCTTTTTGTGTTCATAATGTTGTATGACTAATAGTGAAAACATAGATCCATATCTAGGGTTGCATGCACGCATATGATTGTTTGTATTAAACCCTTCAGTTATAACATTGTATGGTTATTTATCATGACTTGGTTTAATCATATGTGATTACCACCAACCAACCACTCCCACCACCACCTACCACCCACCTATAACCCACTACCACCCACCGCCTACCATCACAATCCCCATCACCCACTAACCATTATCCAAGATTCATTTTCACGCTCTCGATTTAATAATTTTTTTTCATGTATTTTAACATGTGATTTTATATATTTAATCACATATGATTTATGTGGACAATATTTGTTTTCACATTTTTTATTCAATAATGTTTCTCGTATATTTAATCACATGTGATTATATGTATTTAATCACATATAATTTATGTGGAGAATATTCATTTTTGCATTTTCGATTCAATAGTTGTTCTCGTGTATTTAATCACATATGAGTATATGTATTTAAGAACATATGATCTATGTGGAAAAGGTTCGTTTTTGTGTTCTCGATTTAATAATTTTTCTTGTGTATTTAATCACATGTGATTATATGTATTTAATCACATATGATTTATATGTACAATATTTGTTTTCATATTGTTAATTCAATAATTTTTCTCGTGTATTTAATCACATGTGGTCATATGAATTTCATCACATATGATTTATTTGGACACATTTATTTTCGCATTTTTTGATTCAATAGTTTTTCTCGTGTATTTAATCACAGGTGAATATATGTATTTAATCGTATTCTTAATTCAATATGTGTTCTTATGTATTTAATCACATGTTGTTATATGTATTTAACCACATATGATTTATGTGGACGAAATTTATTTTCGCATTTTCAATTCAATAGTCGTTCTCTTGTATTTAATATTTTAATCACATGTGATTAAACCTTGTTATCATGTTCTTCACTGGAAAATCCTAAAACACAATAGGTAAAACCTTTACATACATTTTATCAAACAAATGGAATGCAACCAATAACACATGTATTTTTATGTATTTAATCACATATGATTTAAATGGACAAGATTTATTTTCGCCCATTTTTATTCAATAGTTGGTCCAATGTGTTTAATCACGTGTAATTATATGTATTTAATCACATGTGATTAAACATTGTTATTATGTTCTTCACCTAGAAACCCTAAAACACAATATGTAAAACCTTTATGAGTACAACCAATAACACAAAGTAGAATCTAATTATTAGAAGTATTTAAAAAAAGCAAAATAGATCTCTATAAGAAACCTTTCAGAAGCATTTAACCAATTCGATGACTTTTTGATTCAATCTGGTACTTTTTGTTTCATATCAGGTGACTTTTGTTTCAGAACTATCGGAGAGATGTGGTTCCAGAAGAGCATAGGCTAATGAAGGTCATTCAGGAAGAGTGTAACGCCTGTGTTTCCGGGCTTGCCGTTTTTAGCAATATAATAGTCTAGGTTAACCTTTGTAACCCGTTTTGAAATAATAAGAATGTATTATTTGAGTATTATGTGTTTTGTGCTTAATTGCTTAATTATGTGGTCTGATTAATTAAGAATAAAAATAAGCGTCAAAATTTAAGTGTGAAATAAACTTAATATCTTTGGTTAATGTTGTAGTAGTCGAAATGAGGTTTCCGAATATATATAGAACGCCCAAATCTGACTTCGTATGAGGAAGTTATGATTTATCGAAGTTCCGGCTTAGCGGTATACAGCCTGAAATACTCGAATTGAGATCGAGCGGTTGTTAGCCGAAGCAATCTAAATGAGAATCGAAGATCTCATTGTTGGTATCGAAGCGATAAAAAGTTAGGCGAGAACGGACGTCAAACGAAGAAGTTATGAATTTATAACGAAAGTTTCTGTCGCGGCCTATTAAAAATAATTAATAAAAATAAAGTCAAAATTAGCCGACGGAGTCTAAACGAAAGTCGTAGAGCATGGTCTCACCTTCGCGTGGATATAAAGAACGTCGAAAACGGAGTTCGTATGAAGAAGTTATGAATTTCCGAAGTTTATTAATCATTTTGTATTTTTATTTAATTCAAAATCGGAGGCATTATCCGAAGCCGTGTCACCGGTGTAATCCGGAGTACGCCCCGCGTACGAGGTTACGCTATCGCGTAACTCCGATAGTGTCGACACTTCGGATGACGCATGCAATGACGATTTCGGACGCGTACGCGCTGCGTACGCCTGTACGCCCCGCGTACTCCGAGGCTCCAGCCTCTATATAAAGGATCCGAAGGCAGCCTCATTTGTTGTTCAATTTCTTCTCTTCTCTCTAGTCTTTTGCATCGTTTTTCGTGCCGAAGCTACCCCGAAGCCCCGGTATCATACTCTAGCCCCGAGGCAAGTCCCGAGACCCCGAAGATCCCGAGAAGCGCGGTTCCCGAGTCGAAGCTCTGCCCGCGAGAAGTTCGATTTTCGAGGAGATCTTCCAGATCTGCTGAGGAATACTACTTCTATAAGCCGTAGTGCTGTCGGATCATCTTCTGATCAAGTGAGTGTGTAGTTATTTCTTCTAATACAATAATACGAAGTATTTTATATAAAAATATGTGTTATGTGTATATATTTGGTTGTGTTATGTGTGAATGAGTATTCACTCTCTTCTATCTTATAGATCTGCTTATTTCGTTATGAGATATGTGTTATGTGTGTGTGTGCCTCATCTGTTATGCGATATATGTGTTGATTAAAGCATGCTATACAGGTTTTCTTTAAACTACGTATGAAAATATATGTTTTATCTACTAATATGTTGGGTAGAACATGGGTAGATAGTTGGTGTGTAATAAACAGATGAGAGGCCTCGATGTTGTTGTTGTTGTTGATCTAGTTATTCAGCGGAGTATGGATAACGACCACGGACTCTTTCTAGACAGTCCAGTGGAACGCTAGCAGGTTCATAACCTGTAGGTGTTGTGAACGATGTGTTCACCGGTGTACTCTATCCCCCTCATGGTTGCCTTTAGGATATCTATTGTTGAGGAAACCCCTTCGCAGTGATGTCCGTCCCGATGAAAATCCTAGATTAGGTCCCTTGAGATAGTTGTTTTAGGGACGTAAAGTGAGGATAACGGGAATGGGTAATCGGGATAGTGATTGGTTGGTGAAATTAAATATAACTTATTTATTGTGGGTTGAAAACCCTATATGCTCACCAGGCTCCCAAGCCTGACCCACTCAGTTTTATTTGTATTACAGGAAGTGGCACAAGGGCGTAAGATGGATGGATCATCTTGTTGTTTTGTTTACAAGTCTGTATATGTATATATTTGTTGAAAGACTTGTAATGTTTATCGTTTATGCTTTATGGTCTGTATCGGAACATGACATCCCGAGTTTTGATTATATAATGAAATGCATCTCTTGATGAAATGCTTTGATAAATATTATTTTATCATGTTTTGTTTTGGGAACAAATTCCGCAACTCTTTCAAATCAAAAGGATTTACTCTGAAAATATTTAAAAGCATAAATGAAAATCGGTCTTTTCTGGCCGAGATTTTGGGGATGTCACAGTTGGTATCAGAGCATTAGTTTAAGCGAACTAGGAATTTGTAGGATTTCTAGACTTAAACTTAGAATGCTAAGTGGAATGATGAGATGTGTGTCTGTTGGATTTTAGACACGAGCACTAGTTTATTTTAGGAAAGTTGCCTAAAATGCTTTATGTGCTAAATGTTATATGTTGCCATATATGATATTATTTGTTCGATCTACGGTCTGTTGCCGACCGGATCTGGAAACCTTATGTGTGTAGGATTCTAAGCGTATGCCTACGTTATTAGAACTAGCATGTAAACGTTTCGGAGTGATAAGGATGATTTGAATATCTATCGTGAATGAGGATCTAATTTCACCTTATTCGGTGTGTAGATCAAAAATGGTGAGAACAAGGAGTGGCGTTGGAAACGCAGATGAAAACAGGAATCTACCGCCAGTGATTGAGCAAATACCTGTTGTAGCAGCAGCACCAGAACCAATAACAATGGCTGCGGTGCAAGCCATGATTCGGGCTATGCTAGCCGAACAAAGGGAGGAGATGCGACAAATGTTGCATAATAATAGGGATGAACCTATCATACCTATTGAGGAACCTGAATTGATTCCCGAGCAATCGGAGGAAGGGAACAATAGTCGCATGGTGAGTCAAGTTGGGACTCAAGAGGAACGAAGGAACGATCCGGAAAGGAGAAACAACAAGGATGGGCGTATGTACAAGAATTTCTTGGGCGCCAAACCGCCAAGTCTTTCTGGGAGCCCAAAGCCTGTTGAGATAATGGATTGGATCTCCGAAATGGAGATGGTATTTGAAAGTTGCGACTGTAGCAACAAGCAGAAGACCGTCTTTGCAGTTAGACAACTGAAGACTGGGGTCTTGAGTTGGTGGAAGTTGTTGGCAGATACTATGCCACGAGGAGAAGCTCTGAAAATGTCATGGGAGGAGTTCTTGGAACAGCTGAGGGTGCAGTATTGTTCAGAGATAGATCTGATTGATCTGAACAATGAGTTCCAAAACTTGAAGAAAGGGAAGATGAGCATAGATGACTATGCTACTGCATTTACTGAGAAGATGAAGTTGTTTCCGTACCTAGTGCCGACGGAACTCTCCAAGATTGAGAGGTTTGCTAACGGACTGCCTGCTGACTTTGGTCCGACAGTCAAAATGGCAACCACTCTAAAAACGGCTGTTCGTGCAGCTAAGAATGTGGAGGCCCAGCAGAAGGAAAAGGGTCTGGAAAGAATGGATGTTGGAGAAAAGAGGAAGTTCGATGGAACTTCAGGGTCCAACAAGAAAAACAAGTTCTCGAAGTCTGGTTCGAGGGGAGGTGGAGGTGAAGCGAAATGGTGCGACAAATGTAAGAAGAAGCATCATGGAAGATGTGAGGTGGCGAACTCATGCTACAAGTGTGGAAAGCCAGGGCACTATGCCAATGAGTGTAACCTCACAAAGAAAGTTTGCTATGGTTGTGGTGAGGAGGGTCATATGTCGAGAGACTGCCCGAAGAAGAAGGAGGCAGCTAGACCCAACATTCCGCCAAAGCCAAAGGCGAGAGCATTCCAGATGACACTGGAAGCTGCTAAAGATGAAGCTGATGTCGCTTCAGGTACCTTTCTCGTTAACGAATTGCCTGCCCAAATTTTATTTGATTCTGGAGCCAATTACTCCTTTATATCGCATGAATTTGGTAGAAAGCTAGCTTTGCCTGTTGTTAGACTAGATAATGCTTTATTAGTCGAAGTTGCTAGTGGCAAGTTTGTACCTGTTAGCTATCGCATGAAAAACATCTTAATTGATCTGAATGGGAATAAGTTCCACGAGGAATTATTGCCTATCGAACTTAATGGTTTCGACATCGTATTGGGAATGGATTGGCTTAGCGCCAACGACGCCGAAATTTTATGCAAGAAGAAAATAGTCAAAGTAAACCCGCCTGGGAAAGATTCGTTTATGGTGTATGGAGATAAACGCAGAGTGAATTCTGGAATCATTTCATTGATGAAAGCCAGAAAATGTTTGACCAAGGGGTGTACATCGTATTTAGCATTCGTGATTGATGCTAAGAAGGAAAAGAAGGTGATGCAGAATATTCCAGTTGTGTGTGATTATCCGGAAGTATTTCCCGAAGATCTTCCTGGATTACCGCCTGATAGACAAGTGGAATTCCGTATTGACTTGTTGCCAGGAACAACGCCAATTGCGAAAGCACCTTATCGATTAGCACCGACGGAGATGAAGGAACTAATGATGCAACTTCAGGAGTTATTGGACAACGGTTTCATTAGACCTAGTTCATCGCCCTGGGGAGCTCCGGTGTTATTTGTAAAGAAGAAAGATGGAAGTATGAGAATGTGCATCGATTACAGAGAGCTAAACAAGGCAACAATAAAGAATAGATATCCGTTGCCGAGGATTGATGACCTGTTCGATCAATTGCAAGGTTCGAGCTATTTCTCGAAGATCGATCTTAGGTCAGGATATCATCAGCTAAAAGTAAGAGAGCAAGATATCGAGAAGACTGCATTCAGAACTAGATATGGACACTACGAGTTCTTGGTTATGTCGTTTGGACTAACCAATGCTCCAGCAGCGTTCATGGATTTGATGAATAGGGTTTGTAACCCGTTCCCTGATAAATCCGTGATAGTGTTCATAGACGACATTCTGATTTACTCGAAAAGCCAGGAGGAGCATGGCAGACACTTGCGAGAAGTGTTAGAAGTCTTGAAGAAGGAGAAGCTGTATGCTAAGTTCTCCAAATGTGATTTTTGGATTCGTGAAGTCCAATTCTTGGGTCACGTGGTCAACCAAGAAGGGATAATGGTTGATCCAGCGAAGATCGAAGCTGTGACGAAGTGGGAACAACCGAAAAGTCCCACGGAGATTCGAAGCTTTTTAGGATTAGCCGGATATTACCGAAGGTTTATCCAAGGCTTTTCTTCGATCGCTAGTCCATTGTCAGCTTTGACCCACAAAGGAGCTACTTATGCTTGGGGTGAGAAGCATCAGGAAGCATTTGAGAAGCTAAAGAAGAAGCTATGCGAGGCACCGATACTTTCTCTACCCGATGGAGTTGAAGACTTCGCTGTTTATAGTGATGCGTCTGGTGTTGGTTTGGGTTGTGTTTTGACCCAAAGAGAAAAGGTGATAGCATATGCGTCTCGACAGCTGAAAGAGCATGAAAAGAACTACCCGACTCATGATTTGGAGTTGGCAGCGGTAGTTTTCGCTCTGAAAATATGGAGGCATTACCTCTATGGCACGAAGTGCAAACTTTTCACTGATCATAAGAGTCTCCAATACCTCTTTAATCAGAAAGAATTGAATATGAGGCAACGACGCTGGCTAGAATTACTTAAAGACTATGACTGCGAGATACTTTACCACCCCGGTAAAGCTAATGTTGTTGCTGATGCTCTCAGTCGGAAAGTCAATCCCGAAAGGAAAAGGCCAAGAGCGTTGAGAATTGAAGTTGTCTCAACTATTTTGGAAAGTATAAAGAAAGCTCAGAGCGAAGCTTCTGAGAAGAATGACAGAAAGGAGGAACGTTTGGGCAAAACGTTGGTGTTCGGTGTAAACAGTCATGGACTGAAGGTGTTCCAAGATCGGATTTGGATACCTAAGACAGGAGGAGTCAGAGATCTTCTGATGGAAGAAGCTCACAAGACCATGTACTCGATTCATCTGGGTAGCACTAAAATGTATAGGGACCTGAAACCCTACTACTGGTGGCCGACGATGAAGCTTGATGTTGCAAAGTATGTGGCCGAGTGTGTGACTTGTGCGAGAGTCAAGACACAACATCAGAAACCGTACGGGAGTTTAGAACCTTTGCCTGTGCCTATGGGTAAGTGGGAAGACATTGCTATGGATTTTGTCACTAAACTGCCCAGAACAAAGAATGGTCACGACATGATTTGGATGGTCGTTGATCGATTCACTAAGAGTGCGCATTTCATAGCGGCCAGGGAGAAATGGTCTATGGATAAGCTTGCGAATTCTTACGTGAAGGAAATTGTGAGGCTTCACGGTGTTCCGTTAACGATTGTGTCAGATCGTGATAGCCGTTTCACATCGAGGTTTTGGAAAAGTCTACAAGAGGAATTGGGTACCAAGTTGTGTTTAAGTACAGCTTACCATCCGCAGACTGATGGTCAGAGCGAACGAACGATACAAACACTTGAAGATATGCTGAGAGCATGTACTCTGGAATTCCTAGGTAATTGGGATGAACATTTACCGTTGGTAGAATTTTCCTATAATAATAGTTTCCACTCGAGCATTAAGATGGCACCTTACCAAGCTTTGTATGGACAGAAGTGTCGTACGCCGTCTTGTTGGCTTGAGGCTGGGGAAAAGCAGTTTATGGGACCGGAGTTGGTTCATCAAACTGCTGAAAAGTTGAAAATAATTAGGGAAAGAATGTTAGCAGCTCAGGATCGTCAAAAGAGCTATGCTGACAAGAAGCGGAGACCGATAACTTTTGAGGTTGGGGATTCGGTTTTGCTTAAAGTCTCGCCGTGGAAGGGACTTATAAGATTTGGTAAAAGGGGAAAGTTGAGTCCAAGGTTTATTGGACCGTTTAAAGTTCTTCAGAGGATTGGGAACCAAGCTTACAAGCTCAAACTACCAGAAGAACTGAATGGAATTCATAACACTTTTCATGTGTGTTATTTGAGGAAGTTCACGGGAGAAGTTCCCGACATAATTCCAATTTCTGAATTGAGAATTGATGAGAACAAAAGGTTGATTGAAGAACCAGAGGCAATTGTTGACCGAAAGACTAAGAAATTGCGACGCAAGATGGTTGGGTTAGTGCTTGTCCGATGGAAACACACGAATGGGCCGAATCTCACCTGGGAGACGGAGAGTGACATGATGGGTCGCTATCCGCATTTGTTTGTTGATGTGTGATTCCGGGGACGGAATCATTCTAAGGTGGAGAGAATTGTAACGCCTGTGTTTCCGGGCTTGCCGTTTTTAGCAATATAATAGTCTAGGTTAACCTTTGTAACCCGTTTTGAAATAATAAGAATGTATTATTTGAGTATTATGTGTTTTGTGCTTAATTGCTTAATTATGTGGTCTGATTAATTAAGAATAAAAATAAGCGTCAAAATTTAAGTGTGAAATAAACTTAATATCTTTGGTTAATGTTGTAGTAGTCGAAATGAGGTTTCCGAATATATATAGAACGCCCAAATCTGACTTCGTATGAGGAAGTTATGATTTATCGAAGTTCCGGCTTAGCGGTATACAGCCTGAAATACTCGAATTGAGATCGAGCGGTTGTTAGCCGAAGCAATCTAAATGAGAATCGAAGATCTCATTGTTGGTATCGAAGCGATAAAAAGTTAGGCGAGAACGGACGTCAAACGAAGAAGTTATGAATTTATAACGAAAGTTTCTGTCGCGGCCTATTAAAAATAATTAATAAAAATAAAGTCAAAATTAGCCGACGGAGTCTAAACGAAAGTCGTAGAGCATGGTCTCACCTTCGCGTGGATATAAAGAACGTCGAAAACGGAGTTCGTATGAAGAAGTTATGAATTTCCGAAGTTTATTAATCATTTTGTATTTTTATTTAATTCAAAATCGGAGGCATTATCCGAAGCCGTGTCACCGGTGTAATCCGGAGTACGCCCCGCGTACGAGGTTACGCTATCGCGTAACTCCGATAGTGTCGACACTTCGGATGACGCATGCAATGACGATTTCGGACGCGTACGCGCTGCGTACGCCTGTACGCCCCGCGTACTCCGAGGCTCCAGCCTCTATATAAAGGATCCGAAGGCAGCCTCATTTGTTGTTCAATTTCTTCTCTTCTCTCTAGTCTTTTGCATCGTTTTTCGTGCCGAAGCTACCCCGAAGCCCCGGTATCATACTCTAGCCCCGAGGCAAGTCCCGAGACCCCGAAGATCCCGAGAAGCGCGGTTCCCGAGTCGAAGCTCTGCCCGCGAGAAGTTCGATTTTCGAGGAGATCTTCCAGATCTGCTGAGGAATACTACTTCTATAAGCCGTAGTGCTGTCGGATCATCTTCTGATCAAGTGAGTGTGTAGTTATTTCTTCTAATACAATAATACGAAGTATTTTATATAAAAATATGTGTTATGTGTATATATTTGGTTGTGTTATGTGTGAATGAGTATTCACTCTCTTCTATCTTATAGATCTGCTTATTTCGTTATGAGATATGTGTTATGTGTGTGTGTGCCTCATCTGTTATGCGATATATGTGTTGATTAAAGCATGCTATACAGGTTTTCTTTAAACTACGTATGAAAATATATGTTTTATCTACTAATATGTTGGGTAGAACATGGGTAGATAGTTGGTGTGTAATAAACAGATGAGAGGCCTCGATGTTGTTGTTGTTGTTGATCTAGTTATTCAGCGGAGTATGGATAACGACCACGGACTCTTTCTAGACAGTCCAGTGGAACGCTAGCAGGTTCATAACCTGTAGGTGTTGTGAACGATGTGTTCACCGGTGTACTCTATCCCCCTCATGGTTGCCTTTAGGATATCTATTGTTGAGGAAACCCCTTCGCAGTGATGTCCGTCCCGATGAAAATCCTAGATTAGGTCCCTTGAGATAGTTGTTTTAGGGACGTAAAGTGAGGATAACGGGAATGGGTAATCGGGATAGTGATTGGTTGGTGAAATTAAATATAACTTATTTATTGTGGGTTGAAAACCCTATATGCTCACCAGGCTCCCAAGCCTGACCCACTCAGTTTTATTTGTATTACAGGAAGTGGCACAAGGGCGTAAGATGGATGGATCATCTTGTTGTTTTGTTTACAAGTCTGTATATGTATATATTTGTTGAAAGACTTGTAATGTTTATCGTTTATGCTTTATGGTCTGTATCGGAACATGACATCCCGAGTTTTGATTATATAATGAAATGCATCTCTTGATGAAATGCTTTGATAAATATTATTTTATCATGTTTTGTTTTGGGAACAAATTCCGCAACTCTTTCAAATCAAAAGGATTTACTCTGAAAATATTTAAAAGCATAAATGAAAATCGGTCTTTTCTGGCCGAGATTTTGGGGATGTCACAAAGAGGGGAGGCGAAGGGTGGAGGTTCCCAATGAGAGAAAGAGTGAATACAAATCAAAGAGTTGCACATAGATTCGTAGAAAGTGGAGAGACAACCTTCTAGCGGTGGTCTGGTCGTTCCTTTGGTTCGACTTCCGACGACGCTCCGGTGGTCTTGGGTAGGGTTGTGCATGGGTCGGTTTTGGAACCAAACCGAACCCAACCCGTAAATGGTCAGTTTCTGGTTTTCAGAAACCAATAGGTTCGGTTTCTGTTCGGTTCGGTTTATTGGGTTCTAGAGTCAGTTTTGGGGGTTTTCCGGTTTCTTTGGTGCAACCAATATACTCACGGGTTCTAGGTTTACCCATGGGTTTTGGGTTTTAACCTGTTTTCCAAAAATGAAGCAAGAAGTTAAATACTTCAAAAAACACTACAAAAAAATGCAATCGGGACCATAGAAAAAAATGATTACAGTTTGTTAACTTTGACTTCATGTTCCTGGTCAATAAAAGGACCATAAATTTATAATAGATTGTATCGCATTCTTAGTATTAACTAAACCATAAATCTAAAACTCAATGAAAAAATGCAATAAGACCTGTTTCCAACCTCTTAGGCTCTTAGCCTCTTACTGATTAATAGAAGGAAAGATTGCTAAATCCAACTGAGAAAGTGAGAAGTGACTCAAGCGAGAACGACTCTTTTCTTTTAGGGTTGTTTTTTTAATGTGTGTGTGTGTGTGTATATATATATATATATATATATATATATATATATATATATATATAGTTCTTGGTTTGGATGGGTCGGTATCAGGGTAAAAACCGAAACCGAAATTGATTTTTCAGTTTTTAAAAAATTCAAATCCTAACCGTCGATTTTGCTTCTGTAGTGACAAAGAACATGGTTTGGCATGCGGAATAAAAGCTTGTACAATTGAACATGGTGATTTGGGTGTTTAAGAGATATATTGAATGTATATGGTGTTACAAAAAAGGACATAGATCTACATCTACATAATTAACACACACTTACACACTCACTTCTACATCTCTCAAGCACACCTCTACAAGTGGACAAACCCACCTTATATAGAGGTGTTTGCATGTATCTCTCTCACTCTAACATGTAAATGGGTCTCAAGGCTAAAGCACCACATGCAAGTGGGTTTTACAAAAATCAAACATTTACAAAGTCATGAATGAAGAACTTTGTACCCCAACATTCTCCCCCTCAAAGTTAGGAATGAATGACCCACTTCAAATCTTCCAAAATCAAGCACTACGCGGTTCGAGCCTCAAAGGTGACACATGTCGAAACGAACTTCAATCTTCAATTCTTCCATGACTCTTCAATTTGGGCTCTAGGATGTGAGACCATACAATTCGAGCAGCAACGAATGATTAAGAGTATTCCAAACTCCAAATAATCACCCAAAAGTTGCGCATAAAAACATACCCCAAAAATCTTCAATAAAACCAAACCCATTTCGAATACATCACTTCCGAACTTCCAATTGCATCATCTCGTAGGCTTCAAAATTTCAAGATCACTTCGGTCTTCAAATCCGCGTAATATGAAAAATTCAAGTTCGAATTTCCATATAAAACTTCTCCCCCTTTTTATAATCGAAATTTGATTATAAAACTCCAAAGGAAAAAGAACGTGCTCTATTCGGAATTTTTCGTGTCAAAACTCCCCCTTAACATGGGCATAAACTTTGTGCTTTAATCCGGAAAACCCAAAAAATATTCAATTTTTATTGTCGTTCACGGATCGCCTTTGACAAAATTTCTCAAAAATGGGTAGAAATTGTCAATTTCAAAATTCTGCAGTGACCCGTTGCGCCCAAAACAGCAAAATATGCAAAACTCTCCCCCTTTTCCAAAGCTGGGTAGAAAGCGTCAATTTGCACAAACTGCAGGGACCAGAAATGCACAATCTTCAATTTTCAGCAAAATATAGTCCTTTTTCGAATTTGGGTGAAAACTGCAAAAAATTCGAAGTTTCAGGGACCATCTTCGTAAATTCTGCCCTTGTGCACCAAACATACGAAGACATGTTGTAAAATTGCGATGCCTCAAACAATTTTCGAAGTTGGGCGAAAAGTGTCAAACATACGTAACATGCTTTAATTTTCGAAGTGTCACATATTCGAAGGTTTAGGGGCTGTTTTCGAAACTTTGTGTTTTGCTCAATTCTTTCGAAGCACGAAGCATTCGAAGACTCGTTAATGAACAGTAAAATTCTTCGTATAAATTTCCAAAATACCCCCTTCGAAAATTCAGAATATACCCTTCGAATATTCAACTTCTAAACACCCCCTTCGTTTTTCCCAATTAAACCCAAAGCACAGAAACCCAGTCTTCGGTTTTTTTTTTCAATCATCTATTACCCTTAGCTTTTTGCAATAGACCCTTCGAAAATCAACAATCAAAATCCTTCGTTCAAACTCCAAATACCTTCGTATATTCAGCCATATACACCCTTCGAAAATTCTTTCATAATCATCCTTCGTTCGTTCATTTCACCAAACCCAAAATCAACAACATACAAAATCCTTTTCCAGTCCATACCCTTCGAATCAAATCCAAATCACAGTCTTCGTTTTTCTCAAATCAAACATCACTGAAAATCTATTCCCAAATCTTCTTCAACCCTTCGTTAATTGACGCCATCGACTTTGAGATATCAACCATACGCCTCAACTCCAAAATCGTTGACATCAACAACAAATTTCAACCCTTCGAATATTCATACTGAGTTAAGCATAGATTTCCAATCCAGTCCATCATAAGGTTCGTTCGTCCCTAAACCAAATCTGGTCGGCATCAATCATCGACATAAACCATTCGAACCATAAACCCATCTATCAACTCCAAACATTCGAAGAATTCGCCCCAATTCCACATCAAAATCGATTTTTCACTTTCACAGTCGTTCTTTCTTTCAAGTCTCGTTCGTCATCAAGATCATAAACCCAATAATTTTCGAAATTGATCTAAAAATCATCCTTAGTTTCGACATCCATAGCCCCAAAACAACTTGTATCAAACGATTTTGACATCTAATTCATCGAATTAACTCAAAAAATCACAGTTGACTTTTATAATGATTGACTTTTCGCATTCAAACACCAAATCGATGAATCAAATACCAAATTTTGGATCTAAAACTTGATAAATCATCTGTTCTTCACAAAAATTCCAATTGATAGCAAGTTCTTGACCAATTTTTATCCAAATCAAAATACCAATTTCCGATTTCTTCACTTTTGCTTGAACAAAATCGATTTCATCATACACGAATCATATGAAATCGAAACTCATTTTCAATATACATACAACATCGATCGAGAAAAAAAAAATGAGAAACCGAGATGAAGAACTCAAGAACAGTCGATTAAGAACAGATGCATATGAAGTCGATGGTACAACTAGATAAAGCGTATGATAATGAACCATAAACAACAGCAGATTTATATCTATATGATTCAATGAATTCTTGTGGGCTCAGCTTTTTAAGACATTGGATAAAGAATATTTGGGCTGATCAATAAATTGTGAATAGTAAAGGATTTGATAATGGATCAAAAACAAATTATGGGCTCAATAACTATGAACAGTAACTACTCAGATTTTGGGCTCAATTCACGATTATGAACAGAAAGTAATCTAAAATTTTGTAATTGGGCTTAGAATTTGTTTTCGAAGAAAAAAAAAATTCAATCAAATGATTTTGAATTTGTTTTTGGACTTGATCAATGAAAGAAAATAGATTGGATCTACAAATGGGCTTGAAACAAATATAATTCAATCGAGACAAAACGATCAAACAATCAAGAACGCAATGCACGAATTAAGAGAGATCATAGAGAGAGACTCACCAATATTGATCAAATTGCGACAAAATTTGCCAAACCGAGAATCGTTCTTCAAATATCACCTTGATCTTGAAGACCCGCTCTGATACCAATTGTAGTGACAAAGAACATGGTTTGGCATGCGGAATTAAAGCTTGTACAATTGAACATGGTGATTTGGGTGTTTAAGAGATATATTGAATGTATATGGTGTTACAAAAAAGGACATAGATCTACATCTACATAATTAACACACACTTACACACTCACTTCTACATCTCTCAAGCACACCTCTACAAGTGGACAAACCTACCTTATATAGAGGTGTTTACATGTCTCTCTCTAACTCTAACATGTAAATGGGTCTCAAGGCTAAAGCACCACATGCAAGTGGGTTTTACAAAAATCAAACATTTACAAAGTCATGAATGAAGAACTTTGTACCCCAACAGCTTCGACTTCGGTTTTTTCGGTTTCGTCAGTTCTTGTCACTTTCTCGGGTTCTTGGTTCGGGTTTGCTCATCCCTAATCTTGGGGAGCAACTAATGAGAGAGAGAGAGAGAGAGAGAGATGGGGTGTGGGGTGAGGTGAGGTGGGGGAATAAATAGGATGGGTTTTTAATTGTTCTTTCTTTATATTAACATTATTTTGTGTTTTTAATTAAAAAAATGACTCATATTTGTTCTTACGTTTTCGTTTTCAGTTATATATAATTTTTTGTACTATAACAATGTCATACGAACAAACATTATATCCACACATCTATTCTAGATAATTTTTTGTAATGTAACAATGTCATATGACCAAACATTATATCCATACATTTACCCAACTTTATTCTTGTTTGGTTTTATTCTTGTTTGGTTTATCTCGAAGGTTCAATTGAGCGTGGAAAATTACTTTTCCATAGTTTTTTAAAAAAATATGTGAATTTAAAATTTTGAACAAAAATTCCAAAATATTATTTTCCTAATTGTAACTTTTCCTTTGTAATCATATTTTGTTTCGTAAGACATGGTGGCCACGAAGTGGGTCGTGGTCTAGGTGGCCACTAACCATGACTGTGCACACCATCCCGGTGGTTCATGGTGGGTTGTTGTCATGGCCCTTCGTGCTCCGGACAATGATTTCAAACGGCCAATGAATTTATTTCTTACATTAAATCTCGTTTGACCATTTCTTCTTCCTTTCTAACGGCTATTTTTCAATTCCTTCAATATTTACTTATAAATACTACCACTCATCTTCTTATTGTTCATACATTTCTTCTCCCTTTGGTCATCATATATTTTTGTTGTTTGATCCTTTAAAAACCATGCCTCCCAAAAATAAGAAATTGTCAGAAGAGGAAAAAGAGAAATTAGCACAAGCATGGGTGACGGTTTCGGAAGAAGACGTTGGTCAAACTTCCGGTTCTTTTTGGAGAAATGTTGAAAGTGTTTTTCATGGTTTAATAGGTTCTGCAATTCGAAATGTTGATGAAATATGCTCGAAGTGGCACGATATGAGGGTCAAATGTTCTGAGTTCAATGGAATTTACAACTTTGTTATAAACAATTTACACGAAGTCAATATCAATCCGGCTAATGTGGCCAAGCAATATGAAAACACAAATGATCAACGTTTTAGACATGTCAAAGCTTGGCAAAAGTTGAAGAATTCCCCAAAATAGAATAACCTTTTGCTTAAACACACAAATTAGAAGTTTGGTATTTTTAGCTTTTTAATTCTTAATATTATTTTTATTTTTTTTATTTTAATTAATGTAACTTTTATTTTTAACGTTATTTTTATTTTTTATTTTAATTAATGTAGTTTTTAATAAATGTAATTTAGTATTTTAAATTAATGAAAAACTAATATTTAAAAAACTATATGATTTTTATGTATTTTTTATTTAAATTTAATTTAAAAAATAAGATGGAGTTATGTGTTTAGTGGTATGTATCCCATCGTTAGTGGTGGGAAGTGTGGTGATGATGTGGCACCCACCACTATAGTGGTTAGTGGTGGGTATAACGGATGACCTAATGATACAAATATTCTGTTTAAACAATTAAAGACACTTAATGGAGGTATATTTTTAATGGTTTTTTTTTCTTTCATAGGCGTTCCAAATATAAAAGGGAAAATGATTTGCGGGGGTAATTACCTTTTCGTATTGTTCACGTTTAGGTAACTTTATTTTTTTTGTACACATTTGACCATTTAACTTGTTACATGTATTCACATACTAGCAGGTGATAATGGTAATATATGAACATATTTAACAAGTTAAATCGTCAAATATATACAAACAAAGAAAATTTCCTAATACAGTGTTTCTTAATAATTTTTATAATTTCTTACAACATTTTTATGATATTTTTTCCTATAGGGTTTTCTAATACAATGTTTTAAACTTTACTTATAATTTTTTTTAAACTTTTTTTTATACTTTCATATAATTTTAATACAAGTGAGCTTAAACCAAATGTTTTATACATGTTTTAAATTTTTCATACAAGTTTTTAATTTTTTTTTATTACATTTTGTTATGAATCATACTTGATAAGTATGCAAGTTAATAGATAATAAGTATTTTATATTCTAAGAAGTTATCTTGTTTCCGTTTTTAATTTTGGCAATTAGAATCTTTTATTATTTGAGTCGATTTTAGAGTCTTTGTTTCTTGATTTGGGTCTTTTATTTATCCCTATTTAAAGGGTAGTCATTCAAGAAATAAGATATGCTGGAATTTGAAAACAATCAATAGAGTAATATTAGGTTAATAGCTTAGTTTAGTCTCCTGCAAATAAGAGGCTATGTTACAGGGGAGTTCACGGCTTTTTCAGGTACTAGCACTGGTCCTATCACGAGGTCTAGATCCCGGGTCATAACAAATTTGGTATCAGAGCCACTCGTGATGTCGACACAACAGGAAGAGCTGATGAAGAAATTGGAAGCGTTCATGATCCAACAAACACAAAGCAATAATGATTTGAAGACAAGTACCAATGATTTAAAGGCGGCTATGACAGCCTTGCAGACCAAGCAAGCAGCGATGGAAGAGAGATTGCAAACCCTAACCCAAAACAAATCCAACAGACAAGAAGAAGAAGATGAGAGTGTGGATAAGATGTTTGAGTCTGGTAGATTTGATGACCCATCAGAACAGGTGCGTGGAAGAGGACATGGCGCCACCTTTGGTGCCAATCCAAACAGTAAGTTTTCATACCAAGGAGGCTTCGTTGGAAGAGGTAAGGGTTTGATCCAGGAAGGTGCAGGAAGAGTGTAACGCCCATAGATCCAGGCTAATCAATTTAGAGATAATAGGGGTTGAAAACGACTTTTTGATAAAATATTATTTAGAATAAATAATCTTAACCAAGTTGTAGAATATGTCTCAAGGGTTCCGTACATATAAATAGCGCCGAAATCTGAGTTATAACGAAGAAGTTATGGCCCGTCGAAGTTTTACGGCAAAACCGGCACAACACCTGGAGACGTAAATAGTGAATTTATGATGGAGGACTTTTTAGCCTTAGTAATCTAAACAAAAGTCATAGAATATGTTAAACTAAGAGCGTCCATAAAAAGAACGCCCAAATTTGACTTCGTATGAGGAAGTTATGATTTTTCTAAGATTTAGCATAACAGTGCACGACCCGAAAATTCGAATTTTAGATCGGTCGATTTTCAGCCAAAATAATCTAAACGAGAAATGAAGATATCGTTAATAGGATTTAAATGATAAAAAAACAGTAAAAAATGGAGATCGTATGCGAAAGTTATGGACGAAGCTTAGTCTCTACTTTTCGAGCGCGGCAAATTCGATACAGTTTTTGTAAATATGAGATAGAAGGAGAATTAGCCGACGGGGTCTAAATGAAAGTTGTAGTACTCGTAAATACCAACATGTGGATATAAATAACGTAGAAAACGGAGCTCGTACGCGGAAGATACGGACGAAGCTTAGAGACTACTTTACTATAAAACTCCTATAAATACAAGGGTGAACTCCTCATATTTTCTTCACACCATAAGCCTCTCTTTCTCTCTCTAACTTCTCTCTAGCCTCCCTAAACCCCTCCCAAGTCTAGGGAACCTCCCTAGCACGAGAAGAAAGCCCCGGAGCGCCCGACGGCTCCGAGAAGAAAAGCTTTCAGCTCGGAAATGCTGCTCCAGCGAAGCCCAGTTTTAATAAAAACCCGTTGTTTTGTCTAGGAAAATTGTTTTGAGATAACGAAGTGTTGTCTGAGTTCGGAATCACCACCTAATCAAGTGAGTGCATGGTCCCTTTCATCTTACACATAAATATGAAGTATTTATATATATTACGTGTTGTGAGTGCATAGTTACTTTCATCTTACACATAGATATGAAGTATTTTATATAAATTACGTGCTATGTGTGCATATTATTTGAGTACTTGTTGTCTATGCTAAATGAACGATTGTATACATGTTTTAAATGATTTAAACTTTATATGTATTTTATATCTACAATAATGTTGGGGTAAAATATGGGTAGATGTAATAGATGGAATATGAGTTGGATGATGAGTTGAGAGGTGTTATAGACCACGAGGTGAGGGTGAGAGGTGGATGATGTGAGAAGCCTTTTCCCAGACGATGGCCCCGTCATTCAGCAGAGTATGGATGACAACCACGGACTATTCTAGACAGTCCAGTGGAACACTAGCAGGCTCGCAACCTGTAGGTGTTGTGAACGATCTGTTCACCCGGTGTACTCTAAACCCTGGTGATCATGCAGACTTGATGCCTAAACCCTGGTAATCATGCAGACTTGATGCCTAATCCTTGGTGATCATGCAGACTTGATACCTAAACCTTGGTGATCATGCAGACTTGATGCCTAAACTCTGGCGACTATGCAGACTTAGTGCCTAAACTTTGGCGACTATGTAGACTTAGTGCCCGTCGTATAAACCATGGCAACGATGGACTTCGTGCCGATTCCTTAGGATGATCCTTAGGAATAAATGAACGAGGAATAGCTGATTCTTAGGGTAGATCCTTAAGAATAATGAAGATAATGGGGATGGGTAATTGGGTTGATTGTTTAAGTGTTTAAACATAATAATTATATTATTGTGGGTTGAAAACCCTATGTACTCACCAGGTTTCCCAACCTGACCCACTCAGTTTATTTATATCACAGGTGTTGAGAAGAAGTCACATTACACTGAGAGATTTAAAAGAGATGTAGATCACTAATGATAATGAATGTAAGTTATGTTTATGCTTATGTTTCTGTATTGACGATGACATCCCAAATGTTTTAAAATGAATAAAAATACTTTTCTTCGGAAACGGTTTGATAACGTACTTATCGTGTTTTACTGGGAACAAATTCCGCAACATTTTTATTAAAAGAGGTACTCTGATTTTTATAAAGCATAAACAAATCGGTCTTTTCTGGCCGTGAAAAATGGGGATGTCACAAAGAGGATCAAGCAAGGCTTTTGAATCATGGCGGACAGGTGAACCCCAACCTTTCAAACACCATTGGGACTCCTTCAAGCCAGAAGGGTCAAACAAAAGGGATCAGGGGGAACCAAAAAACTAGGAAGAGATGGAAGATATGGGATACCGTGGGGGAAGAGTACCGAGATTCGCCAAGATGGAGTTTCCCACATATGATGGGAAGGGTAATCCAGTCGAATGGCTTCAAAGATGTGAAGACTTCTTTGAAGAACAACAGACCCCTACTGAAGCTTGGGTTAGGCAGGCCACCTTTTCACTACAAGGTCGGGCTAGTGGGTGGTACCATAACCTACGAAGAATGAAGACCCGCTTGAATTCATTTGAGTTCTCAGAAGAGTGCAAAATCAGGTTTGGACCCCCGATGAGCATGAACCCGTTAGGCGAGTTAACTCGATTAAGGAAAACAGGCACGGTAGAGGACTATTGTGAAGGATTTGAATTGCTGCTAGGGCGAACGACGGGTGTGACTCCGGAGCAAAGTATTTGGCATTTTTGTGAAGGTTTGACTAATGCTATCTGTTACGAAGTAGAGTTTGCTAGACCCACCACATTATACTATGCTATGAATCTAGCCAGACATATTGAGTTCAAACTCGCGGAGGAGGGACGACCAAGGAGTTTTGGAGCACCTCTATTAACCGGGAATCAACCTTCGACAGGAAGCAAAAACCGAGAGTCAGCAGGTGGTGGAGCCGGAACAGTGAAATCTAAAGTGCGAAACCTGGTTTTGAAACGACTTACGGCTATAGAGATGGCGGAAAGGCGAGCGAAAGGATTATGCTTTAACTGTGATGAGATGTTCTCAATCGGCCATAAGTGTGCGAAATTGTTTGGTATCATGTTTGAGGATGAAGAAGATGTTAAGTGGGATGATCGTGCTGTTTTTACCAACACGTACCCAAGTTTTAAGCTTGCGGACAAGCTCAATGCAAAGGAAGGGAGCAATGTTATGAATCATACTTGATAAGTATGCAAGTTAATAGATAATAAGTATTTTATATTCTAAGAAGTTATCTTGTTTCCGTTTTTAATTTTGGCAATTAGGATTTTTTATTATTTGAGTCGATTTTAGAGTCTTTGTTTCTTGATTTGGGTCTTTTATTTATCCCTATTTAAAGGGTAGTCATTCATGAAATAAGATATGTTGGAATTTGAAAACAATCAATAAAGTAATATTAGGTTAATAGCTTAGTTTAGTCTCCTGCAAACAGGAAGCTAGGTTACAGGGGAGTTCACGGCTTTTTCAGGCACTAGCACTGGTCCTGTCACGAGGTCTAGATCCCGAGTCATAACACATTTTCATACATTTTTTATAACTTTTATACATTTTTTTTAAACTTTCTCTTACAATATTTTTAAAGTGTTTTACAGATTTTGTATGACAATTTAATATCTTTTATAACTTTTTAAAATACTTCCGTTAAATACTAGTTTAAAGCGTTGTATTAAAAAAAGTTTATAAACTTCTAATTATATTAAAAAGTTAGAATAATTTTAAAACATTTACCTTATATAGATTTTTTTTATTTTTTTATTTGCTAAGTATTATTTTATTTTTATTTGTTTAAAAGACCCTACATACTTACTGTCACATACTTAATTTATTTAAATTTATTGTTAGATATTATTTACTTAAAAATATTGTATATGCTAAAAAAAAAAAAAAAAAAAAAAAAAGTTATAAGATTCTGTATAAAGTATTTTAGAAAACAAAAATATATTTATTAATTTAAAAGTAAAGTTTAAAATTGATCAATATTTAATTAATATTTAGGAAATTATAGATATTTTAAAAATAACGTTTGAAAAAAATAATACAAACAAATATAAAAAATAAAATCGCTATTAAAAGTGGGGAAAATGACTTATCAGGATAATTAACTTTTCATTTTGTTTACATTTAGGCTATTAAAAGTGGGGAAAATGACTTATCAGGATAATTAACTTTTCATTTTGTTTACATTTAGGCAATTTTTTTTTGTATACATTTAACCATTTAACTTGTTAATTTGTTCACATATTATCATTGTCACCTGTTATAGCCATTGACAATGGCAATATGTGAACACATATAACAAGTTAAATAGTTAAATGTGTACAAAAATAAATAAGTTACCTAAATGTGAACAAAACGATAAAGATGATTACCCTGTTAAGTTATTTTCATAGTATAAAACTGATAAGTTGTGTAAAATTTGCTGACTTTAAATCATTTGTGTACAAAAAACAAATACGTGATTAACTTACGTCACAGATGAGTTATTATAGAAATTTCCGTATTCCATTTTTTATCCAAAATTTGGGAAATCCGAACTAATATGTGAATCACTATCCAAAATTTTGAATATGGATCCAGTATTATATGGCTAATATCCGCATATCTAGTTTTGAATTCCCCCCAAGTATTGGGACAAAGAGGTATCTTTTTGCAAATTTGGCCAAACTTGAAGGGCTTCTAGTAATTTTGACGAAAGAGATGCACCACAGGTTGCTGAGCTACATAAAGCCGGTAGATAAGGTCGCCCAGTGCACCAAAAGATGGGACACTGCATTTCAGGAACCTTAGCATCTCCTCTCTCAACACACACCAAATCACTCAAATTCTCCAGATACACGCTTTCTGCTTCCATTCAAAGAAACCATACCCCACCCCCACTGGTAATTATAAATTATTCTAATTATTTGTTTGCATGGCTCTTGAACACAACTTTCTAAAATTACAAAAATCTATGGAATGAGTAATAATCTAGAGTGCTGTTGTGTTGTTCAGATAGGGAAAAAGGTAGGAAGAAGGCTGATACGAATATCAACAGCAGAAGGGAAATGGCAAGGAAACTGGAATGCTGACTATAGCTTCTCACTTCGAGACCTACGTTTGCAAGATCTAGTTGAAGTTGGTGATCCTAATGATGCACGAGTCTTCGTGTCGCTATCTATTCATAGGGTCTCTCTTCTCTCTCTAGTCTCTACTATGCATATCACATGACACTTGTATTGTGTTTGGCATTCACTGAAAACAATATGTTTGATCAGCATGCAGGGTTTGGACTTTCAGTTGATGGGACAATTGACACGTCATTTACCAGAAAGTGTAGCAACTGCTCTTCTCCTTATTGCAGAAAGGTACTTTTGTGTGTCATGGTGGAAAAGGCATATAAAATGTGCTTCTGTTATTATTGTTCTAAAGTGATGTAAAATTTATTGTCAGATTACTTCCAGCTTCAATGTGTGGGTTCTATCATCCAACAAAGATGGTGACTCGAATCAACTACCTGAAATTGGCGGCGATGATCCATCAGTCTCTCCCTCCCTCTCTCTGTCTATATATATAATTTATAAATAAATGTATCTATATGTTTGTGTTTTTGTATACATAAGATGTATGTGTATGCATTTATAGATATCTCTCTCTTAACATATACACAGAAAGGAGGACTGAAGACATTGATGTCTTGCAGGTGATCTATGTGAAGCCTGGATGTGAAGCAGATCTTGACACGTTAATACAAGACAATATTAGGCTCACTACTTCTGTGAATGTACTATACTACTCTACTTGTCCTCCAAAACAATCTACACTTGACCTTTTTGTGTCAAATATCTTACTTCTTAATTTCAAACTCAACAATTATACAATTTGTGCCATGTGTTTGCAGGAAACATGTTCAGATTTTTGTGAGAAATCAGAACTTGGATTAAATAGTAAGTACTAAGCAGTGAAATTTTGAATAAGTGATTGCCACAACCATACACCAAAAAAAGAAACAGTGTGTAATGTACATTATGTTGGTAGATCAAAGCTCTTATTTCCAGATCTTTACTTCTATTTGCAGATCTTAACAAGGCAAAGACTACAACTGTTGATAAGAGGTGGTCCAAATTATTAGAGCTAAAAAAATTGTATCAATAAAAACATGATATGGTTAGTTATTTATTCATCATAGTCAAATATGTTATGTTCATTAAACAGATAGTCAGATACACAAATGAACACGGTTTATCTAACCATCCAGTTCTGTATCAGATCTATATGAAGCCCAGAAAATCTTTCCGAGCACTCCTGCAAACAGAAGAAGAAGAAGAAGAAAAAAATTGTAGCTCCAAATTTTAGGCTGCAATGTTGTCATTTGTATATATCTTCTTTCATCTTGTTTTCTATATCTGTATGATGTATACACAAAAACATTCTATACATAATAAATACTTATATATATCTGCTAATCATCTACCTTTCTTTATCTCCAAAGAATCAACTATACAAGATAAAATGACACATAAGTTTCCAACTACCATTAGAAAATGAACAGCGGAAAGAAGTGTGACAAGTAATATCCAGCATTTCAAATTGCTATCTAATTGTAATTATGAAAATCAAGGATCATGAAGACAAAACAACATTTAGAAGCAAAAAAGATTAATAGGGATAACTTAATCCTATGTACAGCTCATCTAATGTTAACCATGAAAAGGATATCATGTCATTGGCCAAACAAACTTATGGTCTGTACCACTAATTATATTCCATGATCCATCAGCAATCTCATCAAAAAGTTGGGTCCACCCCCATGATGAGTACCCCACAAAAAACCAGTAGTCAGTCATGGAGCGATTGTGTAACTTGAGATTTTGTATTAAATTGATTGTGGCCCATTGGTCAAGGAAGTAGATGTCTGGTAGAACTTCAGGGTGTTCATTGTTTCCGGAAGATTCTCGAGTTAAGGAAACAAGTGGGAGTTCACGTGCTATGACAGGACCACCGTAAGATAGTGGTGCCTCCTTCAGGGAATCCAACCCTTCCTCGAGTTGTGTGATGGTGTCCCAACTGATATGTTTGTTGATGATCAGACCTTGAAATCCGGTAGTTGTGTTGACTTTTACAATGAGGATTTTGGATTTGGCAAATGGATATATACTCTGAAGCTTTTGGGTTGCAACAAGAATGGAACCAGGTAGTATTTCTTGTACAGATTTAGTGGGGTCGTATGGTGTGTGAGGTCCGATGTTGTTTTTGGTGTCTGACATGTGTGTATAGGAATAGGACCTGTCTTTTAGTAGAATCTCATTGCTTTCCTTTGAGAGTGAAATGTCCTCATATGTTGTTACAGGTTCTGATGGATCCTTAAATGGTTTCTCATTCCATGCTCCCTGTTCAGCTTCAGTCCATAATATACCTAAATCATAGAAAGTACAATGAATCATCTGCTTGAATGGAAGATTGAATATCAAAATAGTGAGGTATTGAAAACGTTTTGCATCTAACATGACCTTACTATGGCCCCTATGATAGAATTTCAGGTGAGAATAGGAAGTACAGAACATAAGAACATAAAAAATTTGACCAATAATTACCTCGCTCCTTGTAAATCCAATGAGAATCACCACCTTGATCAGCAATAAACTTGATGATATTATATACTGAGGTTTCCCCATCATAAGAGATTGCTTCCTTCCTTTCTGCTGGATATAACAGCAGAGATGGGTAAAGATCCCTCTGCATATTCAGACCACATCAATATGCATAAAATTTTGAAATAAATAAAGTTACTGATGAATTCTTAATAAGACTCCATTGTTAAAAAAAGGTTCTACTAAAGAACTGATACAGATACAAGACATGAAATCTAAGTACAACATAGAAATGAACATTACATAGATGTAAACATGATATCCCATGCTTCTAACATGGAACATGATATACACAGACCTAAATGTTGAATTGAATTTACAAATATGTACAATAACCAAAAGCAAGGAATAAACAAGTACCTTAGCTGACGACTGGAGTAGCGAACTACAGTCATTTTCTGTGCAATCCATCATATAGATGACTGGAAGCTTCAATACAGTATTATTTATGTCATCTGCAACACATTTAACCTTCCTTAGCAAAATGATTGCATTGTTCATGTAGCCAAACATTTAGCACTTAAAAACAGAAAGTTATACAAATGAAAATAAAATGACTTACCATTTCTTGATGAGGATTTGAATTGACTTTTTACAATATTGCCATAACCCTTGAATGCCTGATATACCTCACGAACCACAAGTTCTGCCCTGAGACAAAACCCACACCAACTACTAGTAAAAAGCACCAATACATCCTTCTTCCAAGCATTCTCATGAGAACCAGAGTGGCTGCCATTGCCAACAACCAACTCCATAAATGTAAGAGCACTGACACGTGGTATAGAATCAACCTCATGAAAATCTTGATTAACAAATGGAGGACGTGGGGCCTCCTTAGAGTCAGGAACAACAGACTTAGACTGTTGATATGGTACAAGACTTCCATTGAGAAACTTGTGGAGAAAGGTAGATAGAGAAGAATAGCTAAAATCAGCCTCTTCAGGGTAGACATAATGTTGATGTGAAAGAGGATCAATAATCACCAATGATGGAATCTTCAAAACGCCTGATAACCCTTCGAGTAACCGAAATTGTCCATCGACAAAGAAAAAAGAAGAGTTAAAACCTGGTAAGTCCACATCTTTAATAGACAGTTCTTCCAGCTTATCATCATCAGATTGAACATCTGTTTCTGACATTGTGATATCAATATCATCAGAGAGTAGCTGGAAGCCTACATCTTTAGCAAGTGAACTTAATTTTGTTTCTTTTTTCTTCTGAAGAACTTGTGCCAAGACTTCTTGCAAGGAACTACCTTGCAAATTTGAAGCAACATCATCAAAAGTAATATGTTTACCTTCCTTCATGGCCATGATATAGATTTTGTCTTTTAGTGCACTTACCTTAGATGATGTTGACATCTTTAGTTTAGGATGCTGGGAAACAATGAAAGGTTTATGAGGATTGACAATGTTTTGAGCATTCATTTTAGATGGAGTATGATTGTCCAAAGCGAGTTCTCTGAAGATAGTAAGAGATTCTGTGCTTTTTCTTCTTATCTTCAAGGAATCAGATGATCTGTCAATGAAAAGGAGTACTGATGGCCTATCTGAAGGTAAACCAGGATCAAAATCATACTCATCACCTTTGAGCTGCATATTCAGTATCGATCAAGAAATCAGTACAAGAACGATAACAAACTAAGGATCTGTTTCTTTTTCTTTTTTACTTACCTCCATAACAGGTGATTCATTATTCTGTATAATTCTTTTAAAATCACTCCCTTCTTTGAAAATCTTTGCACAGTTAGGACATCCAGCAGAGTAAAGCATCATCAACCATGAACTGGTATCTCCAACAACACCTAAAGATGAAATTAGTGATCTCTCAGAGACTAGGCCAAACTTTAGTCTTTCAGGTGGCAGAAAGAAGTCTCTAACAGAAGTAGTGAAATTGTATAGGGAAGACTCAAACAGCTGGAACTCCTCAAAACCACAGGAAGCTTCATCACTGGATCTCATTTTCTCAGCCTCCAAGAAATCACTCTCATTCAGAGGAGCAAATTCATCAAGTCCAGGAAGTCCACTAAGCTCATCACATGGGATCTTTTCATTTCCCTCCCCCTGTTTCAAAGAAAAATATGTGCATTGTTATTACCAGGACCTTCTATTTGCTTTATGGCCTCATAATTATGTGGAATTAGAAACTACCATCCACCTGATTCTTGATCCCATCGGCTGAACTTGGTGCACTGTTTTCTCCATATAAACCTGCTCCAAGAGAAACACCTGCATGATGAAGTTTCCATTAGTTCAATATAATATTACCCCTAACAAGAAAAAAAGTCAAATGCAAGTGTTCTTTCTGGATTTCTGGATGATATCCAGAATAGGTCAATTTATTAGGCCTTAATTTAGGGAGATTGACTGCAGTAAAATCAGCAGTGATATGTTGTTTGGTGATGGCATATATAAATAATTAAATACTCATCACCTAAATCTATTATTACTTCATTCAGAGATCAATTAAACTGCTAAATATGTCTATGGTATAACATTATACTTTGAAAACATGTGTATGTATGTATCTGGTAAATACTTAATAGAGTAATCTAACTTATTATGACATTGTACTTTGAAAATCTGAACTTGTTTAATTTTGTTACTATTCAGGCATTGTACTTTGTATTAGGACATTATATTTATATTGGGACATTGTAGTTTATATTAGGACAATAGGACCTTCAACTTTTTATTAAGACATTGTACTTTAAAAATCTAACCTATTAAGACAACTACACCTTGAAAGCCTAACCTATTAAGACATTATTATACTTTCCAAATCTAAACTTCTTTGATTTTGGTTACCAATTATAGCGCTATACTTTCGGTTTTGTTCTTATTAAGGCATTGTACTTGGTAGTAGAACACTGTTCTTTGTATTAAGACATTGTACTTTGACAATCTAACATATTAAAACCTCGTACTATGATATACATGTCTTGTACTATATATACATGGAAGATACCATATTAAACATTCAAATAACACACAGATATCAACAGATCAGCAACAAAAATCATTGTTTTGCTCCATAAAACGATTAAAGAGCTACAAAAGAGTACACCAGGGGATAACCTCCACCACAGCACTTTCCTATCATAAAGTTTATTTTCTTTTAGAAAAGAAGTGAAAGGGTAGGAAGTAATACCAAAAGCATTTTCAGATCTGTTATTCATAACCTTGGCCATCAGTTTGGGTGTCCATCCACAGAACTCCAAAACAAGTAAAGCCTTGTCTGTTGACTTGAGAAAAGTTGTTAGGTCCTCTGTGGTTGATAAAGACTTGAGGGGGATTTCTTCAGGCAAAAGTGACATAAGATAACGAGCAGATGATAATATGCTTTGAACCCGATGTGTTCCTCGATATTTGTATGGCAAAGAATGACGATAAAATATGATATTTATTTCCATTGTAGCACCGAGAGCATCTGCTAGCATCTTATCATGATTTCTATGAACGAGCATTAACTTCAGAGATGTAAATTCTTCTTTCTTTTTACTGACAATGTGGGCTAATTCCTTCATAAGAGATCGAGACTCCCCAGACCCTGGACAATAAAAGACCTTGTCAGTCATCAGATTTGTGATAGCATATAAATAAGGGTAAAGGTTGAACAACACCAACTATAAGGATAATGGAGTAACAAATTTCATTGGTTTATGCAGGTTATCATCTTATATTATTGATAAGAAGAGGGGTACAAGTCTAAACACAACGACTTATGTAGACCTATTAGATATCGATTGGTAATAGGAAACAACCTATGGATTTATTTATTAACATTATTTTCTCCAAGTATTTGCCTATCCATATGGGATTTTTGGTTTGTTGTTGTGTAGTCCTGAATATTTAAAGAAAATAGTTCATACAATCATATGAGTGGGATTGTTGGCTAAGAAGAATAGATCCTCCCTTGCAAGGGTAAGAAGTTGTGCATCCTCTTCCTCTTTGTTACCTTTCTCCTATTTGTGCATAATATGATCCAATAAATTGTTTTACATTCTTGAAATACACGTGGGTATAGGATTTAGCACTGCATGTCATATTTGAATGGACCTACTCATGTTAAGTTAAGCACTTCCTCTAGTGCTAACTCGCATATGAGCTTAAAGAAGATCTCTTCCACATATAGCAGCATTCTTGGTTGCACTCCAAACTTTCCCACGAAACTTGTGGTCATATATTCTAAATATTGGCAGTAAAAATTGATATATGAAAGATGATCTAAGTTGAAACATGCATTAGGAGGTGATTTTATATTTCTTGAGACATAAGCTACAAATATAAGGAGGGGAATTAGGTAGACAGGAAATGGATAAAGTAACCAACAATACAGCACTGACATAGTGTCATAGTCATAATGTGTTGTTCCAGTCTCATTTAGTGTTCCTCCCTCTCTTTCCTTCTACAATCTCCTTCGCTCAACCTCAGCGCTAAAATAGGCCAAAATTATTCATACTCTGCAAGTCTTAAGATAGTTAGACTACCAAGTTAAGCCATCCCAATCTTCAACGATTGTAAATCCTAACTGTATGCTTAAGTTGCCAGCATATCTTTTGCCAACAACAATAGGCAGCTGTCCTGCAACTCCTATATTGTAAATCACTTTACCTATTCATACTATAGGTCATCATATCAAAATGTTCTACTAGGAGGAGACTTAACTTCCGCATAGCAACGTTATGAATCACTGATCCCTCCTTTCACAAGATGACTCAGATTGTGCTTGTTTTCAACTTCAAAATCAATGTGGATTCTAACTCTTCCTTAACAATCTGATAACTGGTGTAACTCATAACTCAAATTCGTTTCGATAATCACTACGTTTAACGTCAAAAAAGTAGATGTATTCTTGTTTTTCCTTTGGATCCGACTATCAAACGCATATTTCCCACACAGAAATAGATGTTTCACACGAGCGGAGTATAGAAATTTATGATGCCAATTTGTGTATGAAATGCAGGTTTTAAATCCAATAGCAAACAATTTCAATGGAGATTTAAAGAGAGAGAATTACATGGCACGGTGACGATGAGGAGGATATGAGGATTTAGACGGATTTGAGATGAAAAGTTGTTTTTCGTAAGAATTTGCCATTGAACTGGTTCCTCTCTGTTGCTGGTGTCGGATTTCGAACGAACCGAGTGGGTTGAAAATGATAAGGAGAGTACGAGGCAGAAAAGAAGCAGTGGAAGTAGCTCCGTTGATGAACAGCTGCGGAGACGCAAATTCAGAGCCGCCGCAGGATTTTTCATTACAAGGCAGAAAGAAAAAAAAAAATGTGACCAGAGAGTATTGTCCGACGAAGACCATCAGAGCGAGAAATGCCCGTAAATTCGGTTGAATACGGAATCGGATCCCATCCGACCAACCCGAACCGAAACAAACTTTACCATTTTGTTTTCAATTTTTTTTTAAATGCCTTTATATATATATATATATATATATATATATATATATATATATATATATATATATATATATATATCCCTATTCTAATAAAAGAATAGTTTTAATCTCCATTTGATATATGTCACTCTAATACAACTTTTCATTAATATCATGTTTATATTAGGCAACACTTCAAAATTCAAATTTACTTTAAAATTTTGGTATATCTCTTAATTAATGATTTATTTAAAATATTTGACAAATAATTTTTGAATTTCTACTATGAAAATTTAATTTATTTTCTAACTGTGGTTTCCACGGGTTATAAACTAGTATACTAATAAAATAGTAGTCTTTTTGTCAAGTGTCATAATATTAGAACTCCTAATTAATATGATGTCACTTGTCATTCTATTAATTCTCTATTTTAAATTCATTAAACCTCCTAATTAATGTGATGTTATTTGTCAATCTATTTATTCTTTATTTTAAATTTTAAATTTTATATTATTGTTTTCATTAGTCCACAAATAAAAATAGTCTAATATATATGATAAATTAATTCCACATAGGCACATATTTATTTGAATCAATAATTATAATTTTACATAACTAATAAAAAAATCTCTTAATTAATAATGTATTTAAAATTTTATATAAAATAATTGATTAATAATTTTGAATTTTTTACTATGAATATTTAATTAATTTGTAACCGTGGTTTCCATGGGTTATAAACTAATATATATATATATATATATATATATATATATATATATATATATATATATATATATATATATTAAGGGGGTGTTTTGATAAGGAAAAAATAGGCTGCTTATTGCTTATTGCTTAATCTCACCGCAATAAGCAAATTTAAATGTTTGGATAAAAGTCTTTAAAAATCATCTTATTGCGGTAGGAATAAGCTAAATAAGCTAATTTTAATAAGCAAATGGGGAATGTTTATTGCTTATTGGTCATTTACTCATATAAGCTGCTTTGTTTGTCAAACACATAAGATGCTTATTGTTTATTGCTTATTCCCACCACAATAAGCTAATCCAAACACATTTAAAAAAATGTTTATTCTCACCGTAATAAGCAAATAAGCAATAAGCTAATAAATTAAAAACTATTTATCCAAACACCCCTTAAAGAAGTGAAGCTTATGAACAGTCCCCCTTTTTTTTGTCTATTTTGGTCCTTTAACTTTCTAATTTTGTCTCTTTTCTGCATTGGGTCATTTTATGTTATTATTTATATTGTTGGTAGGTTTCTTTTGCTTCTTCATAACTTGCTTACGTATACGTGACCTCTTTTGATTTTCTACCGTTTTCTTCTCCAATAAAAGGCTTACACAACACCACCACCATACATTTCTCAATGGACTTCTCCCATTTTGCTTCCATTTACATTTGTGTTCTTCTGCTCTACTTCTTTGAGAAAACCACCACCACCTCTGCGTCCATGTTATGCCCACCGCCCCTCCCTCCCAATCGGCTACTTCACCGCTATATCATAGATTATAGCCTCGAATTCATCTCCACTCTCCGCCCACCGATTGCTTGACAATCGAGCGCTCCCTTCGTCAGCCCTGCTAGCGACGTCTACCATGTCCACATCAACGTATTATGATTATCTTCTCGATTCTTCTGGTTTTTCTTCATCTGATTTCTTCTGCTTCATTCTTTTCTCGATCTTCTCTCAAGCGATGATGAAGCACACTACTATCGATTTTCAGACCGGGGTCGACGTCCTACCGGTGTATCTTAGAATCTTCAAATTATGTCACCGAAGGATGTGTATAATCACGCATTCGCTTGTCGCGATCGCCATAAGTATCTGAAAAATAACACTTAAATCGTAAGTCAAAGCTTCATGAGTTTCCCCAAAATACGACCACACAACATATAACAATATGCATATTGGATCCACATCTATCTAGCTAGATTACCCCTAAGCCCATAGCATGAGTCTGGTTTACCCACCTGGCCCACAACTAATGTCTGGATTACTCCCGAACCCACAACATAAGTTTGGCTTGCCTTTCTGGCTCAAGTCTTATGTTTGGCTTGCTCCCAGGTGTATTGGCTTCCGCACAGAGCAATATTGCCTCAATCCAATTGTACTATGTTGACATGCGCAACAGATAAACATATAACGACCAAACAGATAATCATGCAGATCTAACAGATCACTACAGCATAACAACATCCTAAATATCAGGATACATAACCTAGTGGTTCGTGCATTGGTGCCTTCGACCCACAAGTACGGTGAGGAAAACTTTCGGTTTGAAAGGGAAGGCCCCGGCTTGATCGTAGCACATCCACTCATGTTTCCGCATTATGATGATTTTAGGATTGTACTCTGATAATTGTTTTCTTATAAAGTACTTTTGAATATTTAGAAAAAAAAAAGGATATTGAATGTTGACTTAAAATATAATTAATGTTTTGGTTGAATTAAAAATAAAAATTTTACCTCATAATTTCGGGACGTTACAGAAAAGAGAGCACAAAACATAATTTATAACAAAAACACAAGTTGATGATCCCATACTCCTCGTGTGGAGTTCCTGGCTTAATTTCCTGATAATACATGTTAAAATACGTCAACAAATTTGTTGGTGAGATCCACAGGTTTTGACTCCATATATAAAAATATATTTTTATATAAAGAAATAAGTATAAAAATGGGAATTTTTATATTTTACGAGACATAAAAATGACCGTTTTTCACCTCGAGAGTTTTTATTTCACTGTCGCGTAAATCATATAAGAACTAGCAACTAATAAGATTTTAGATCCCCAATTTGTCGTATGTTAATTATTATTGTTGATTATTATATTAGTTAGTTTGAAAACCAACGGGAGAGCAGTAAGGTAAATTTCTCTTATTTTCCTTAGCTCTTAACCGAATCGTGAGGGTAATTGATACGTGAGAGGATACTATTCCGATTTTCGTACAGTGTTGGGAATTTTCGGGATTATATAATGATTTATAACCGAACTCGTGACACTACACTTTTTGCACCAACACCAATATAGAGCAAGTTTATGTCATTTACCTCGTTATAATACGAGGTAATGTTCAATGGTACTAACGTCAACGCCAAAATTCATTTCGTCAAACGTAGTTGTAGCTAGCAACTCCAGGCTAGCGGTCTAACCGTATAAGATCAATAGTGACACTTATACTTATCGTTAATCGTTCTCTACGTATTTACGGTTGTAAATGGGAGGGTTTCTATCAGAAAATTGTGGTCGTGATTCTACCCAATAAAATTGTTCATCTTGGGATACCCAAATATGGTGGGTTCTAACGGTGAACCTAGATATCCTAGTCCTAGAATTTCTTGTTAGGAATTTATCAAGTTATAATACTTATTTGTCGTTTAGTAAAACGACATTCTTAGGATTTAGTATACTTGTCGTATTTCAATGTCGTATTAGGGTAGTGACTAATTATAATAAATTTCTTGCTTATATTTACTTGAAGCTTACAATCTCAATATTTTACATAACTTTTGCCAACGTATTATTAAGGCATTTAATTGAGGTAAATGACTTTTTCACATAGTAATCATTGAGTTTTTATTTCTGATAAATCTTTATACCATTAAAAATCAAGTTTTCATTAACGAAATTTAAGCATGTAGACACTTTGTGTTTTGATCCATATTTTCTAATACTAGTGAATATATATATATATATATATATATATATATATATATATATATATATATATATATATATATATATATATATATATATATATATATTTTTGAAGTTCACGAACCATTAACAATTACTACTTCATGTTGGTTAAGGGTTGAGCCCCACATTATATTTATCCGAGTATGTAATACCTCCGTTTACTAAACATTCAACTTACTAAACCAAGTCTATAAGTACATATACGTCATATACGTCACAATCGTAAATTTTGGTCAAACAAAGTCAACAAAGATCAACCAGGTCAACTTAACTTGTATTAGAATTTTAGATGAATTGTGATATTCTCTAATGCGACCAATGTACGATTGACAAGTTATAATACAAAGTATCACTCTTATTGGAAATTATCGAACATAAACCCTAAATAAGGTTAGTATCGTAACAATTCGGTAATTCAATTTTATATTATTTTCGTATAAATAATATTGATAACAAGATGTAGTAGAATTCATAATCCTTATACTACATGACAAATTCATAACAAATGCTACAAATACAGATTTTTAGTGAATTCGTTTCCGAATACGACAAATTTCTTACCCGGCCTAAAACGCCCAACTTTTAACAGAAATAGTTTAAAAATCAACCTAATTTTCGTGTAACGTATTATTATTTTTGATAATAATGATTTTATTAACAATTTGAATTTTTATAATTCAAATTAAATATTTATACATCATTTATACCATATTTTCTTTGTAAAAATACCACACTTTTTATAAAATTAATACTCTTTTTATAAAAAAAAATGCCAACATCTTTATAAAATATAACGAGTTGACTTTTTGTAACACTCTAAATTTTCAACCAAAATTTTCATTTTTAAAACATATAAAAACTCATGTCACATTTCTCAAAAACCACAATTGTCTCAAATGTCAAACACAAATCCACAAAATAACTGATAGTATCCCAGAATCCTCAAACATAGTCTTGAACAGATGTGTACGATCAAGTCGGCGCCTTCCCGCGATACTGAGAAGTACCTGAAACACATATCACACAACACGGTAAGCACGAAGCTTAGTGAGTTCCCCAAAATACCAAATACACAAATAATAAGCCTCTCATGGCTATAACTCGGCATGGACCCTCCGGTCTCATGCGTCTCGGTGAGGACCCTTCGGTCTCACGGCTCAGTGTGGACCCTCCGGTCATGTGTCTCAGTGAGGACCCTTCGGTCTCATAGCTCGGGTTGGACCCTCCAGTCCTATATCTCAGTGAAGACCCTCCGGTCTCACAACTCGGTTTGGACCCTCCGGTCCTGACGCAGTAAAGTACTGAATAATATAGAATATATCACAAAGACAAAATGCATAATGTCACATAACTCGGTATAAGCACATAGGACCCTCCGGTCAATAACTCAAATAAGACCCTCCATTCACATTGTATTACCGCTCAGGTAAGTATAGTGAGAAGACTCACCTCAGAAGTAAGCAAGCAGATCTAGTACCCCACGAACAGTCTTAGACTCCGCCTACATAATATAATCATCTCTAATAAACAATTTGTAATATCCACTTCGAGATGCTAAGATAAATCCTCCACTAATTCTCAAAAAGGGTGAAAATACCATTTTACCCCTCCATGGTCTCCAAGGTCCACAGTTGGCCAAACCCTAAAAGTCAGTGAAAGTCAGCGTTCAAGTCAACAGTCCATGTTGACTAAACTCGTCGAGTGCATTTATGCGACTCGTCGAGTTCATTCGCTTTCTCTGAAGTATCGGGAAAATCCAACTCAACTCGTCGAGTTGTCTCATCAACTCGCTGAGTTGTAGCGCGTCCAGTCTATCAGGGAAAACCCTAGCTAACTCGTCGAGTTGGATCATGCACTCGTTGAGTCCCTCTAGACCAATTCTCCTTCAGACGATACCAAGCAGAAATAATGTCCCAAACTCTAGATCTAGCCTCCCAAGGCTGAAATACCACGTAAAGTTGCAAGTTTTACGTCCATGCATGGCATCTAGGTCTCGAAATGCCATAATAAGCTCTATATGGGGTTTAATGTATAAAAGCTTGTCACTAGCTTGATAAAGATTGGATCTTTGGACTCAAAGGACCTCATTCAGTCCATATCTGATGTTTCAACTTCATGTCATGCTCAATGACTCAATAACCAAAAGATGGATGAGAGAAAGCCCTAAAACTCCCCAGAAAGAGATCTAACAAAAGAAATGATCAAGGTGGTAGCTTTTTACCTCCAAACAGAAGCTGAAGAACACTGGATCCGAAAGTCCCTCCTCAATCCAAGCCTTGTTGCTCTCCAACCCCCTTCCAAAAGTGTACTAAAACACACAATATTAGCCTCTCTTTCTCTCACACAAGTTTATAACTCGATTAGGGTTTTTAATAGAGTGTTATGGTGATAAGCGATGTGGAAATGGAGGCTTAATGTCCTTTAAATATGACAAAAACCCTGAAAATAAAGGTTTTCTCACTCAGCACCTACTCGTCGAGTTGGGATCCTCCAACTCGTCGAGTTGGGATCCTCCAACTCGTCGAGTAGACTCTAAAAATCATGTCGCCATTAACTCCTCTACTCGGTGGTGTTCTTCAAGTGTTCTTCAACCATCTTCAAGTGTTCTAAGCTTGAGGATCTTCATCTTCATCTCTTTATCCACTAAGAAAGCCACTCAAGGTGAGTCCATACCCCTTCATTTTCGAGTTTTCCAAGTTTTAGGGGGGGGGGGGGAATACAAGTAAACAAATCCTATATGGATGATCTAAAGGCTTTACAAACTAAAAATACAAGTTATGTCACTAAAACATATCTAAGCTTAAAAATCAACTTTTTACAGAAAAGTTGTGGTCTGTTCACGGACTGTTTTACCTTGCTTAAACTTCATATATTTCAAAACTGTTCAATATGCAAATAGTTCAGTTCTATACCTTTTTAAGGACTACTCGCACGCGTTCATACGATTTCTACAATTTATGGTGATTTTTACAAAACTGCCTATCATTTCATAACATTTTCAAACCAGTCTGTGAAAATGAACGTTTTCACTCTGGTTAGGAACCACTTAAGGACAGGGAAAAATATTATGGACAAGGTAGACTCAAACAAGTCATAAACACCATGGACAAATGGAGGACTTTGAGAGAGAGAGAGAGAGAGGCTAGAACCACCAAAATCGGCTAGGGTTCTCTTAGAACCTTTGGGGTTGTGAATTTGGAGTTAAGGGGTTACTTTTATAGTGTGGAATTCCTAGGGTTTCAACTTGTAAACCCTAATTCATTTACTGCGCCTTTAATCCAATAATCCATATGATAAGCCTTATGGACTAACACTTCATGGAATCTCACATAAACTTAGTCCATCACTAATCGATCATGGTTTATTGGCCCAAACTATATGTATTAGTGATTTACTTAATCAGTCCCCTTAATTTAATTAATCTCGTTTGATCACTAAATTAATTCCAAATTAATTCTTGACCAATATTAAGTAAATAATATGATTTCTTAATTAATATATTATACTTATAATATATTAATAAATCACAAATAACCTCTTTCTCAAATATCCATCATGTCAAATTGTTGTGGTGAAAGCAACCCGAAATGGATCATGCTATTCTCGGGTCAAATACATACCAATTATAGTTATGGGCTTAGACACCTAATCCAACAAGTTTATATGTTATAATCTTTTAAAACATCTAGACATGATAACTTACATGTATTTATACATTTGATTATATAAATGGAATTAACAAAACATTCATAATAAACTATAATTGGTATAGTTTATGGGTCACAAATACTACTTTATCATTTTGCACGAACCATATAATTATTTAAAGGTATAATTATTTTTACACTATGTAACCACTATGGAAGGGTAATACTTTCACTTGCAAAAAGGGTTTTCATTACACTAGATGTAAACTTGTTAATACAATTTTGTGAGACATAGCCTTCACTGTACCTACTTGAGTACATACTAAAGTTCCTGAATTATAACCAGAATCTCGGTAAGAGTGTGTGACACTGTAACGCCCCGTTTATTTAAATAAATTAATAAATGTAATTCCCTGATTAATTTGTGAAGAATTTTGATAGTGGGTTGTTTAGTAATTACAGAGTTGATTTGAGAAGAATTTTAGAAGCGGGGGTATGTTCGGTAATTATTAGGACTTATGATGAAAGAAAATTATGGAATAAGGTGCAAAATGATAAATATTGGGTTTAAATTGAAAATATCCCATGGGGAGGGACCAGAACTGTAATTATGGGAAAGTTTCTATTTGGTCGGGGTATATAGCTTGTGAAACCCTAACCCTAAGGCATGTGTTGCAGCCGCCAACCCCCTAAGCATCGATCGTCATTTCCCCACCCTCCTCCTTCACCTCCGATCGTCGCTATCATCATCCCCTCAACCGTCGTGGGCATCACCGAGTTCGACAGCTCTCGTCTCTGCCTGCTGCTTCATCCGCGAAGGCCACCATTCCGCCACTTGATGTCGCATGTTATGTCGTGTATGGTCGTAGATGGCCTGTGACCACGGCCCGCTTCGGAATTCGTCCCGCCGTCCGCCGTTGTTATTGTCTTCGTGGCTTGTCATCGCGTTCCCTCATGTTCCGCCATGTCGCTTGTAACATCCGAAAAACACAACCAAATTAAAATTTTCAAAGCAACCCGATTTTCATTAAAATGTTCACAAAAAGGTTTTCAATACAATTCATTTAAGTATTCCCAGAATCTCGTTGTTACAAAATCATGAGGAACGGTACGATCGCGCCTTCGCCTTGCCACAGTCTCCTGAAGAACCTGAAAAACATTAAACCACAACTGTAAGCCCGAAAGCTTAGTGAGATACCCCCAAAATACCAACCGCGCATACGCCTTTCCAGGCCGTGACCTTCCGGTCCAAAACATATAAATCATACATAACAAAACAGATCATAGAACAATCATGCATATCGGGTCTATCGTGACTGGTCCGTCTTATCAGGCCTTCAGTCCGTTGGATCCATCCTCCGGGTCTAGTCATGTCCTCCGAGTCTACAGTGGGGTTGGTCCGCCCGCATTGGCCTTCAACCCACCTGGTCCACTCTCCGAGTCTTCAGTGTGACTGGTCCGCCCGCATCGGGCCTTCAGTCATCCTGGTCCACTCTCCGAGCCTCGGCACGTCTGGTCCGCCCTCGTGGGGCCTACAGCCTATCCGGACCGCTCGCTGGGCCTTCGGAACAACCGGTCCGCCCTGGGTATCTTGGCCTACAGCACAAAGCAGGACCCGCCTCAACCCATCTCTAGTCCAAACAACCATGTGCACAAAACATACAGTCATATAACAGTCATAATCAACAAATCGAGTAAACAGATCACATAGCATATCATTACTCTAACCGGGCTACCACCCTATCCGATCACTAGCATATCATTACTCAGCATATCGAGAACTGACCTTTACAAGGTCCCCTAGCATGTACCGTCCTAACTACCAGGATGCAGACACAACCAGCACTAACATGATAACGTAACTGAATCTCAATACAATAAAGGGCCGGCCTTGGTGCCTTAGACCCTGTTGATATAGTGAGGATAACTCACCTCGAAACTGCCGACTGGACAGATAGCTCAAGCTGCTCCGATCACTGATACGATCTCCACTCCTGGATAGCCGCCAATGCACTGAACTCAAACGATAAACAACAATTACCAACATACCCCTGGAACCACTGGTCAATCATTGATCAAAGACAAAGTCAAAGTCAACCCCTGACTGACCCTACTCGTCGAGTCAACCCAATGACTCGTCGAGTCCTTAAGATTCCCTTCCTACTCGTCGAGTATCCCCTTTTTACTCGACGAGTTTCTCCTGGAAGAATCGCGGGGCCACCCCGACTCCACTCGCCGAGTCTGAAGAACAACTCGGCGAGTCCCAGTAAATCTTCAAGCCACTCGCCGAGTCTGAAGAACAACTCGGCGAGTCCAGCCATGCAGACGAGCAACTGCTTCCTGAAATACGTATGGTCCCGAAATACACAATCATGGGACCTTCTGGACCTCTAACCATCCTATTACTGGGTTACAAACACTTGGGTAACAATATGATAATCCATCTAATCACCAAATGGGTTTCATAACCCTAAAATCGTGCACACATCACTATAGCAGAAATGATCCGAAATATTACCTGAATAACACCCTCTCTGTGTCTCCAAACCTCAGAACTCGATCCCCTTGATATTCCTTTGGCCAAAACTCTTCTTCTTCTTGCCTAACAAATTCTTCAAGGTTCCAAAAGCTTTCTCTCTTGCTCTAGACGCCCACAACGATTAGGGTTCTTCTCAATCGGCCAAAAGACGGACAATGACGGCCTAAGAGGCATTATATACGATCCAAAACCAAACGGCTAGGGTTTCTGCTGAACAGCGTCGACTCGCCGAGTCCATATCTGGACTCGTCGAGTCCAGTCGCGAACCCGCGACCAAGTCTGCGGTCCTACTCGGCGAGTCTAGGCTCCAACTCGCCGAGTCCCCTCTTAAAACACCCCCAAATCATAATTATATCAGTATTTGAAATTCCGGGCTGTTACATCGCTGTAGCAGCCACTCCGAACGGCTGTTGCAGCTGGAATTCGTCTTCAACTACCTTGCACCACCATAAGGGTGGTTGAGGTCGGGGTACACTTTGTTGTTGGGTTCGCGATGACCTTGCTCGGGTGGTCGTGTGTTGATAGGCCGAGACTCAAGGAAACTCGCCACCACCGTGAGGTGGTGGCTGTCGATACAAATCGCCGCCACCCGCCGCTTCTATTTCCTCCTGCTGTCGCTGCCGTGTCTTGACAACACCAGCCGCCGTGGTGGTGGCTATAAGTTGGTTGGGTGTGCGATTCTACTTGTAACACCCCGATTCTGAGGTATTAATTAAATAAAAGGTTCTTTGGTTTTAAGTCCTACTCGACAAGTTGGTTGCCTTACTCATCGAGTAGTATCGGGGTGGGATCACGTGTTTAGTGACCTACTCGCCGAGTCCATGAAGGAACTCGACGAGTAGTGTAACATCCCCCTCTGGCACGTATCACAATATTGTTCGCTTTGGGCCACTCGACACGAGGACTTCCCAGGGGGTCACCCATCCTGGTACTACTCCCGCCCGAGCACGCCTAACTGCAGAGTTCTTATGGGATCTGCTACCCTCACGGCTTTAAAAAGCGTTGTGATAGGGAAGGTATCCACACCCCTTATAAGGAATGCTTAGTTCTCCTTCCCAACCGATGTGGGATCAGATCTAACCCACTTTCACCCCCATTATAGGGTTCGACGTCCCCGTTAAACACATCGACCCATGCCCTGGCTCTGATACCATTTGTGACTGTGACATCCCTAATTTCTCGGCCAGAAAAGACCGATTTGTTTATGCTTTGTTTTATAAAATCAGAGTAATCTTTTAAAGAAAACAGTTGCGGAATTTGTTCCCAAAACTAAATATGATAAAAATTATCAAAGCATTTCTTTAAAGAAATGTATTTTCATTATATAACAAAATCTCGGGATGTCATGTTCAATACAGACCAAAAGCATAAACAGAACAAAATAGACCTTACAACAGTTATTCATAACTACTGGCCTATAATCCAAAATCTCCCGTCAAGTCCACCAACTTATACTCTTGTGCCATTACCTGTAATGCAAAGAAAACTGAGTGGGTCAGGCTTGGGAGCCTGGTGAGCATATAGGGTTTTCAACCCACAATAATATAATTATTATATTCAACCATCAAACAATCAACTCAATTACCCATCCCTATTATCTTTCTTAGGATTTTACCCTAGGAATTCAACTACCCATCATCCATTCATTCCTAAGGATTGACCTAAGGAATTAGCACAAACTTCCATTGCTACATAAGGCGCATCTGCCAACATTATCCTTTAAGCGCCTCTGCCAGGATTACGTCATACACTATGAGGCGCGACTGCCAGGTTTATGACATTCTCTTTTAGGCGCATCTGCCGACATTATCTTATAAGCGCATATGCCAAGATTATCCTATAAGCGCATCTGCCAAGATTATCCTATAAGCGCATCTGCTATTGTTATAACAATCTCTATTTGGCGCATCTGCCAAGATCACGACATTCACTACTTGGTGCATCTACCTATATTATTCTCAAGCGCATCTGTTAGTTTTACGACATTCTTTAATTGGTGCATCTACCAATATCATTCTTAATCATCTTTCATACCTCATCATTTTATCACATACCAACTATCTCATCTACCCATGTTCTACCCAACATATTTGTAGATATAGAATACATATACAGTTTAACTCATTTAAAAACTATATAAAACATTCATTCCATACTCATCTCAAATAAACATCAATATATAAACACATAACACGTATTTTATAACAAATACTTCATATTTATGTGTTAGAAGAAAGTAACCACACACTCACCCAAACATATACTTAATACATTCAAACAATACTTGTATTATACCCGTGTTTATGAAAGGGACTATACACCCACACATATAAACAACTTTATATTATACACATAGCACGTATTCTATAGAAAATACTTAATATTTATGTGTTAGAAGAAAGTAACTACACACTCACGCATATAAACAACAATATATATATATATATATATATATATATATACACACACACACACACACACATAACACGTATTTTATAAAATACTTCATATTTATGTGTAAGATGAAAGTGACTATACACTCACTTGATCAGAAGATGATCCAACAGCACTACGGCTTATAGAAGTAGTGTACTTCGATAGATCTGGAAGATCTTCACCAAAATCGAACTCCTCGCGGACAGAGCTTCGGCTCGGGAATAACGCTCTTCGGGATCCTCGGGGCTTCGGATCTTGCTTCGGGGCTCGGGAATGATACCGGGGCTTCGGGATATGATTGGCACGCAAATCGAGGCAAAACTTAGAGAGAGGGAAGAGTTTGAACAAGAGAAAATGGCTGATTTCGAGTTCTATTTATAGGTTGAGGGTCTGGGATTACACGCGGCGTAATCTCAAATTACGCAGGGCGTACTCAGTACGCGGGGCGTAACTTGGTTACGCGGGGCGTACTTTGACGTCACTGCATGCGTCGATCTGTGGCACTAGAGTATTGGTCAGGCAACTTGCATCCGCCTGAGTACGCGGGGCGTACTCAAATTACGCTGGGCGTAATTTAACTCGTCAAACTTCTAAATTCCATAACTTTCGCATACGAGCTCCGTTCTCGACGTTCTTTATATCCACGCGTAGGTGAGACTACGCTCTATAACTTTCGTTTAGACTCCGTCGGCTAACTTTGACTTTATTTTTTATTATTTATTTTTAGAAGTCCCGGACAGAAAAACTTCGTTATAAAATCATAACTTCTTCGTCCGATGTCTATTCTCGCCTATCTTTTCATCGTTTCGCTACTACCAACGAGATCTTCGATTCTCATTAAGATTGTTTCGGCTAAAAACCGCTCGATCTCAAATCGAGTATTCGGGCTGCATACTGCTAAGTCGAAACTTAGAAAAATCATAACTTCCTCATACGAAGTCAGATTTGGGCATTCCTTTTATGCACACTCTCAGTTTAACAAAATCTACGACTTTCGTTTAGATCTCTAAGGCTAAATATCACTCTATCTTAAATTCATATTTTACGTCACTCGGTGTCGTGCCGGTTCTGTCGCGAAACTTTGACAGGTCATAACTTCTTCGTTATAACTCGGATTTTGGCATTCCTTATATGCACGAAAACCTTGTAACATATACTATAACTTAGTTAAGATTATTCATTCTAAATAATCTTTCATTAAAAATTCATTTTTGACGCCTATCGTCTCTAAATTAGCTAGCCCTGATCTACGGGCGTTACAAGTAGGAGCTGGCAGATGAAACCCTAAATCCCGGGGTTGCACCCTATTTAAAGAGGCTTAAGCCTCCCTTGGCCTATTTACAGTTCTTGAGAGCTCTTGGGAAACCCTAATTCGTGTGGTGCCTTATTGTGTAAGTATTAAGCTTGGGAGGAAGATCTTTGGAGAGAAGGAACTTGGAAGGCAAGGGAATTGGACCGGACACGGCGAGTGCACTAGGGCGACTCGGCGAGTCTACACGTGTCCACTAACTCTCTTGGATCCTCTCTTGACACACCGAGTACTTCTCTGACTCGACGAGTTCTACCTGGCATGAATCGCGAGGCCACCACGACTCAACTCGCTGAGTCTCAAGAACAACTCAGCGAGTTCCGACTTGACTCAGTCCCCCCCCCCCCCGACTCTCCCTGACTCACTGAGTCGACCCCTCAACTCGACAAGACCACTCGTTGAGTGGTTACGGGTAAACTTCATGCTACTCGCCGAGTCTGTTCTTCAGACTTGGAGAGTTCATGCCATGCATAAAATCAAACTCACTTCTGAGGTCAGATCTGTTCCATACAATCATAGATCTAGCCTCCCGAAGCATGATAATCACGTAAAGTCCAAACCTTGGTGCTCAAACAACAACTATTTACTCTTATATGATGTTTTAGCCACATATCTCATAACCCATGGTCAAAACTCCCTTGAATCCTCGTAAAGCTTAAGGAATAAAGCTTCTCTGGACCTCTATGGATCCCATTTCAAGCCTCATCACAAATAGGGACGAAATGGACATCAAATCTAACCAACAAAGGGGTCAAGAAACCCTAAACCCCCATGTTCATCATAATAACAGAAAAGGGAGCCAAAATATACCTCCAAAATGATGCTCTGAGCTCCAAATTCGAAGGATGTCCACTTCCCTTGCCTCCTCTTGGCTAGAAACTCCTTTGCCTTGCCAAACAAAGCTTCAAATGTTAACAATGGCCTCCTCTCTCTCCCAAAACGCTCAAAATCTCTTTAGGGTTTCTCTCTGGGGTTGGTGGCCGCAAATGACGGCCATAAGCCCCTTTAAATAGGTCTCAAACCCTGGAAATTAGGGTTTCATTAAACAGTGTGGACTCGCCGAGTCCACTTTTGGACTCGCTGAGTCCAGACGCGAACCTGTGTGCAAAAACCGCGATCCTACTCGGCGAGTTTAGACTCCAAATCGTCAAGTCTCCTCACATCATTCAAAAATTAAAAGAATAAAAATAATATCGGGGAATCTGGGTGTTACACTAAGGCACCAAGACCTGCACTTTAGTTGTTATGGTTATGATACGATATATGCGATTATGATCTGATAGATTAAAATCAGGATAGACAGTATGTTATGATTTATGATCCTTAGGGATTGGTATGTTAGTGGCCTGCTGGGCCTGTGCTCTAGTTATGAGAGATCTCTATGATTGATGATCCGTAAGATAAATATGTTTGATGTCTGTACATGCCAGTATATGTTAGTTATGCGCACATGATTGTTTGTTTGTTGGTTGGGTTGAGGCGGTCATGCTTTGTGCTGAAGGCCAACATACCCTATGAGCGGGCCGGGGAGACTGTAAGCCCACGTGGCGGTCCAGTCATGCCGAAGGCTCGGTATAGATTCAGTTAGACTGTAGGCCCTGTACGGCGGTCCAGTCGGGCCAATGGCCTAGTATGCATATTGATTGATTGATTATTATTGATATGATATTATTATTGTGATATTGGTATTTTGGGGGTAGCTCACTAATCCCTTGGGCTTACAGTTTCCAGTTATTGTTTCAGGTACTTCAGGAGATCGTGGCAAGGCGAAGGCGTGACCGTACCGCTCCTCATCCTTACGATCTGTTTTTGGGACACTCTGATGAATAATTATTTGAAAACGATTTGTAAACAAACACTATTTGGGTTTTTAATTGTGATTGAAAAATTTTAAATTTGGCGTAAAATTTATGGATGTTACAAGTTGGTATCAGAGCCTTGGTTTGAGTGAATTGGGGGAAACACATGTGTGAACCCAGTCTCAAATCAAGGAAATTTTCGAAATAAATTCTAAAATGGTTTTCAAAAATAAAGGATGGAGGATGCAGAGGGTACGATCAGCCGGAGCCTGTAAGTGAGCCTTAAAATAATATACAGTTATTTGATATTTTGATATGTTAGAACAACATGCTAGTGCTAGGCTAGGGATCTTCAGGAATCACATGGTAGATTTGCCTGATTATATGATGCCTATTAGCCTAGGGTTTCTTGTATATGGAATTGACATCATAACTGTAGATGTTTAGTGTATGCATCATGATTGTGCATAATAAAGACATTATAGCCTGAGAATGTTGATTCGACCATCGAGTATGATTGGATATTCGAAAGTCTATCGGGTCCAACGTTATGTGCAACTAGCATGCACTAGCGCTGCAGGGGATGATGAAAGTTTCATGGATGTGTGAGTCGTGAGAAGTGGTGAGACTAGATGCGAGATAGTTAATATTCCTCTAGAAGTGAGGGTTGAGCACATTTATATGTTGATAATATTGTTAGGGCGTTGTGGTGATACTTGAGACAAATATGGGTAGGTGTGGAAGGTAGTATGGGCCCATACTACTGAAAGCACAGGACCCATACGCGTAGCAAGGAAATCACAACCCCTAGGATTTGTAAGGATTGGCCTCTCAATATTATGATTGTTTACCTGTCGTCTTGGGTATATTTTCAGTATGGTGGTGAAGAGATGATTTGCTGCTAGATCCGGGTCGGGATCTGGGTCAGGATCGGGGACGGGAGACGTAAGGTCGGAGGTGCCGGTAGCACCTGAGCCTGTGGTTCAGATTGGGACAGAGGAGTTGGATGTCAGGATCCAGGAGATCCCACACGACAAGATTGCTGCGGCGTTCCGAGCGTAGCTACCAGAGATGTTTGGGTCGATTAAGACCGTGATGGTTGAATACTTTGATGAGCGATATGCAGCTCTGGCAGAGACAGCGACCGTTGCAGCCGCATCGGATGTAAACACGACAGGGGTTGGAGGAGGAGCCAGCAGGGTTTTTTAGTACCGGGACTTCGATAAAACGAAGCCCCCGACGTTTGAAGGTACACATGATGCGATTAGGGCTATGCCGTGGTTATCTGACGTGGAGGGCTGTTTCTTCACGTGCTCATGTCCTACTGACCAAAAGGTCAGGTGTGCCCTGAACCTGCTGAGGCTTTGGGCAAAGGACTAGTGGAGGTTGACGAATGGGTCATACATTGATGATCAGTGGGCTGCTGTTACTTGGGAGCAGTTCAAGGATATGTTCCGCACCCACTACGTTCCACGCGTTGAGCGGGAGCGGCTTGCTCAGGAGTTTTTGACATTGAGACAGGATGGGGAGTCTATGATGGAGATTACCCGTATGTTCACGGAGAGGGCTATGTTTTTCCCGGAGTTTGCTTCAGGGCAGTCTCAGATGACTTGTTATCTGAGTATGCTCAAGACTGATATTCGACAGTTTGTGTCTACACAGCGGTGTGATACCCTCCTGGACCTTCAGGAAGCCGCGAGGCGGCGTGAGTTGGAGATAGAGCTGCAGTTGAAGGAGTAGCGTCAGGCATCGACACAGTCTCAACCGGTGCCTAAGCGATCTAAGACCGTTGATACTCGGTATGGGAGTCAGCAGAGCCACACTTGTGGAAAGTGTGGCATGGGTCATTCGGGAGTTTGTCGAGCAGGAGGTGGGTGCCACAAATGTGGCAAGGAGGGGCACTATGTCAGGGACTGTCGTCAGTCCGCCCCTCCAGCAGATATGAGGATTTGTTACCATTGTCATCAGGTTGGTCATGTGAAGACCAACTGTCTGCAGCTCACCACCAAGCCGACGTAGGGTCCCACGCCAGATACTGTGAGGATTGGAGATGGGAGGCCAATCAAGGTGGAGCCTCCGAAGGCTCAGGGTCGCGCCTTCCAGCTCACGGTCGAGGAGGCCAAGGCAGCACCGAATGTGGTTGCTGGTACGTTACTACTCTCTGTCTCAGTTATTGCATTTGTGATATGCTTATTGGTCGTACCTGTGATTAGGTACGTTTTAGTGAATTCTTTGTCTACTTTGGTTTTATTTGACTCAGGGTGAGTCGATCGTTCGTATCTCATACTTTCAGTAGAGGGTTTAGTGTGTCGGCGGATGAGCTTGAGTGCCCGCTGCGAGTTTCGATCGCCAACGAGCACAGGGTTTCTGCTTCTTCGGTCTACCGGGGATGCGAGTTGGAGATTTTTGGGGTGCCCTTCCCGATAGATTTAATTCCTATCCCCATGGGGGAAGTGTGCGTGATCGTAGGGATGGATTAGCTCGGTCGATTTGGTGCCATGGTCGACTGTGGGGGGCAGCGAGTGGTAGTTCGAACCCTAAGTGGGGGAGAACTGGTGGTATATGGCGAGGGCACCAGGATGGGATCAGGGTTTTGTTTGGTGGCCAGGTGTAACAGCCCGAATTCCCATGTATTATTCATTCTTATATTTTTGGTGATTTGTGGGGAGACTCGGCGAGTTGGAGCCCAAACTCGCCGAGTATGATCGCGGCTATGGGCACGGGTTCGCGTCTGGACTCGGTGAGTCCACGCTGTTTAGTGAAACCCTAATTCCCCGGGTTTGGAGCCTATTTAAGGGCACTTATAGCCTCCCATTGTGGCTACCAGTCCCTTGAGAGAACCCTAAGAGAGCTAAATCGTTTTGGGAGAGAGGAAGTCACTTTTGGGCCCTTGTATTCCTTGTTTAGCAAGAAGAAGGTGGCAAGAGCAAGGAGGAGGTGAGATTCCAGCAGATCTAGAGTCCAGAGGCTTCATTTTGAGGTAATAGCTCGAATCTCCTTCAGTTTTAGGGTTGATCTTTAGAGTTAGGGTTTTCTAACCCCTTTGGAGAGTGATTATGTGAAGCAAATGGTCCCTCTTCGAGTTTGTGCCTTGGATCTGGACTCAAAGAGGTCCAGAGACCTTAACCCTTGGAGCTTTTTGGGTTATTATGGAGTTATTGGACCTAGGTTGTCATTTTTGGGACCAAATCTCCTTTTGATGCCTTGTGGGAGTTATACAAGCATCAAGTTTCGAACTTTACGTGACATTCATGCTTGGGAAGGCCAGATCTATAGTTTGGGGAAGCAGATATGACCTCAGAAGGTCAATAGAGTTTGTGCATGGCATGAACTCGCCGAGTTGTTCTTGGGACTCGGCGAGTAGGGTTGGGGTTTCGCGTAAATTGTTCAGCGAGTAGACTCGTCGGGTTGGGGGATGACCCAGTGAGTCAGGGAGAGTCAATAGGGGGATGAGTCAAGCCGAAACTCGCCGAGTTGTTCTTGAGACTCGGCGAGTTGAGTCATGGTGGCCCCGCGATTCATGCCAGGTGGAACTCGTCGAGTTAGGGAAGTACTCGACGTGTCAAGAGAGGATCCGAGGGAGTCAGTGAACACGTATAGACTCGCCGAGTCGCTCTAGTGCACTCGCCGAGTCCGGTCAAAGTTGACCGTTGACCATTAACCAGTGTTGACTTGATAGGGTTAGTCAACCTTAGTTGTGAAAGTGTTAATTAGAGATATATTGTGTTATAGGAGGATTATAGCTCGGGGGATCGAGCGCGATTGATTTCCGGGATTCGCGAGTTATCGAGATACGTGAGGTGAGTCTTCTCACTATACTTTACCTTGAGTAGGTAATCAGAGTTATGTGACAGAGTATTTGTATGCTATATGTATGTTATGTGTTGTACTGCATTATTTCTATGTGATTTATGTTGTGCATGTTTATAGAGTTGGAACCGGAAGGTTCACAGAGTTAGAACTAGAGGGTTCACAAAGTAGGGTCCACGGACCCACAGAGTTATAGCCTCGAGTGGCTAATATGTGTTATGTGTGGTATTTTGGGGAACTCACTAAGCTTTGTGCTTACAGTGTTTGGTGTTATTTGTTTCAAGTACTAGTGATGACCGTGGGAAGGCGCCGGCTTGATCAGTACACACACGGGATTTTTATGTTATGAGATCTTGGGATTTTTATATGGCATGGATTGAGTTTCAAACATTGATGTTTTTATGGATATTAAATGAATTATGTTTTTATAAAATGCGAAAAATTGTTTTTGAAATTTATGGTGTTACACCAGGGCTCGACAGTATATACATCATGGGTGTGTCGGTTATTTAGCTTACATGGTGGATACGCGGGTTAGGGATCAGCCCTCAGTTTCGGAGATCCCTGTAGTTAGAGAGTTTGCTGACGTGTTTCCGGAGGAGTTACCCGGAGTGCCTCCGTAGAGGAAGGTTGAGTTCAGGATTGATCTAGTGTTAGGTGCGGCCCCTATCGCTAAGGCGCCATACCAACTGGCACCGCCAGAGATGCAGGAGTTGTCATCTCAGTTGCAGGAACTGCTGGGTAAGCAGTTTATTCGTACGAGTAGTTCACCTTGGCGAGCACCGATCCTTTTCGTCAGGAAGAAGGACGGTACACACAGGATGTGCATTGACTATAGGGAGCTGAACAAGTTAACGGTGAAGAACTGTTATCCACTCCCGAGGATAAATGATCTTTTCGATCAGCTGCAGGGTGCATCTTGGTTTTCCAAGATTGATTTGAGGTCACGATATCACCAGGTCAGGGTGAGGGAGGAAGACGTAGAGAAGATCGCTTTTCGGACTCGTTATGGTCATTACGAGTTCGTGGTGATGCCGTTTGGGCTCAACAATGCGCCAGCAGTGTTCATGGATTTGATGAACTGATTCTGCAGACCGATGCTCGATTGCTCAGTCATTGTGTTCATAGATGATATCTTGGTATATTCCAAGACCTGAGAGCAGCACGAGGAGCATCTCAAGGAGCTGCTGGAGGTCCTGCAGCGAGAACGGTTGTATGCCAAGTTCTGGAAGTGTGAGTTTTGGTTAAGATAGGTTCAGTTCCTCGAACATCTCGTTAACCAGGAGGGGATTTTGGTCGATCCGGCCCAGGTGGAGGCGGTTATGCAGTGGGAGACTCCGAAATCTCCCTCAGACATCAGGAGTTTCTTGGGCTTAGCAGGGTACTACCGAATATTTATTCGAGACTTCTCCAAGATCGAAGTACCCCTCACTCGTCTTTACGAGGAAGGGGGTAGATTTCCGGTGGGGCCCTGAGCAGCAGAGGGTGTTTGAGACCCTCCAACAGTGTTTATGTGAGACGCCAGTGTTGACACTCCCCGAGGGAGTCGAGGACTTTGTAGTGTTTTGTGATGCGTCCATCACGGGCTTGGGGGCAATCCTCATGCAGAGAGGACGGGTGGTAACCTATGCATCGCGGCAACTGAAGTTGCATGAGACGAGATACCCTACGCACGACCTGGAGTTCGAAGCGGTGGTGTTTGCTCTCAAGATTTGGAGGCATTATTTGTACGGTGTCCGTTGCACTATATATACGGATCACAAAAGTTTGAGACACATCATGGATCAGCCGAACCTGAACATGAGGCAGCGTAGGTGGCTGGATGTGGTCAAGGACTATGATTGTGAGATCCTTTACCATCCTAGTAAAGCGAATGTGGTTGCGGATGCTTTGAGTCGCAAGTTAGCTGGGTCTTCTACCCCAGCAAGGTGTATGAGGATAGCGGTGGATTCCCCGCTTGTGATGTTGATTAGGGATGCCCAGGTTGAGGGTATGAGGCCGGAGAATTGGAAGTTGGAGAGAATTAAGGGCAAGAGCGCCCGGTTTGTTCAGGATAGTCGCGGGTTATTGACCCGATACGGTCGGGTATGGGTTCTGATGTATGGAGGGGTTCGGCAGACAGTGATGGAGGAGGCTCATAAGTCTCATTTTTCTATTCATCCGGGGGCCACCAAGATGTATTGTGATTTGAGTTTGAGTTATTGGTGGCCCGGAATGAAGCGAGAAATCGCTAGGTATGTTGAGAGGTGCTTGACCTGTAGGATGGTCAAGGCCGAGCATCAGAGGCCGCATGGGAAGCTGCAGCCTCTAGAGATCCCCATGTGGAAATAGGAGCAGATCACGATGGATTTCATTACAATGTTGCCGAGGACGGCGAAGGGGTTTGATGCTATTTGGGTCATCATGGATCGATTGACCAAGAGTGCCCATTTCTTGGCCATTCGGGAGAGTTCGTCGACTGAGAAATTGGTTGAGATGTATGTCAGCGAGATTGTCTCTCGCAATGGGGTTCCAGTTTCTATCGTTTTCGATCGGGATGCCAGGTTTACCTCCCGTTTTTGGCAGAAGTTCTACGAGGAACTGGCTACGCGACTGCATTTTAGTACAACTTTCCATCCGCAGACAGATGGGCAGAGTGAGCAGACCATCCAGAACCTCGAGGATATGTTGAGGGTGTGTGTTATTGACTTTGGTGGGAGTTGGGATTCCCACCTACCGCTTGTAGAGTTCGCCTACAACAACAACTATCATTCCAGTATTGGCGCCCCACCTTTCGAGTTGTTGTATGGTCGGGAGTGTAAAACCCCAATCTGCTTGGGTGAGATTGGGCACAGGGTAATGGGGCGGACAGAGGTAGTTCTGCAGACTACCGACAAGATACAACAGATTAGACAACGTTTGTAGACCGCTCAGAGTCGGCAGAAGAGTTATGCCGACATACGCCGATCTGAGTGGGAATTTCAGGTGGGTGACATGGTACTTCTGAAAAGTCTCACCTTAGAAGGGTGTGATCCATTTCAGGAAGAAGGGAAAATTGGGTCCCCACTTTCTTGGGCCGTTCAGGATCATTTGCAGGGTTGGCAATGTGGCTTACAGGTTAGAGCTCCTGGAGGAGCTTATCCGGATCCATAACACGTTCCATGTTTCGCAATTCCAGAAGTGAATTATAGACCAGGAGGCAGTGGTATCAATGGATGATATTCAGGTAGATGAACGTAAGGCTGGCAATTCTCGACACGACACGCAACACGACACGAAATAAATGGGTTTGGGTTGAGTTTTTCAACCCGTCAACCCGTTTATTAAACGGGTCATATATGGGTTTCTCAAAAAATAAACGGGTTGACCCGCCAACCCGTTTATATTCTTAATAAAAAATTATTTTATTTTTAAATGTATTTATGTATCAAGTATTAATATTTAATAAGTATTATATAATATATACCATTTATTCATAGACCATTTGACTGTTTTGACATTATGACTCGTGGTGGATGGTCTAAGGTCATAAGTCGTAACCTATAAGGCTAAGTCTGTAACATGTTTCTATCAATGTTTTTAATTTTCATTTTGATGTTTAAGACTTAAATATCTAAAATTTGGACCCATGAACACGCCAACTTGTGAACCCGTATAAATAAATGAGTTGGTGGGTCATATATGGGTTTATGTTCCAAACCCACCAACCCGTGACCCGCCAACCCGTGACCTGTATATTTAAATGGGTCGTGTTTGAGTTGACATATTTTGACCCGCCAACCCGTGACACGCCAACCCGAACACGACACGATTGCCAGGCCTAGATGAACGCCTGAACTATGTGGAGAGGCCTGTGGCCATCATGGAAAAGAAGAAGAAGATTTTGCGGAACAAAGAAATACCTTTGGTGAAAGTGCAGTGGGAACATCGGAAGGGATCCGAGTGGACATGGGAGCCAGAGGCGGAGATGCGCGAGCATTACCCAACATTGTTTATCCCAGCGGATTTCGAAGGCGAAGTCTAGTTCAAGTGGGGGATAATTGTAACGCCCCTATTCTCAGGTATTAATTAAATAAAAGATTCTTTGGTTTTAAGTCCTACTTGACGAGTTGGTTGCCATACTCATCGAGTAGCAGCGGGGTGGGATCGCGTGTTTAGTGACGTACTCGCCAAATCCATAAAGGAACTCGAATACTAGGAGCTGGCAGATGAAACCCTAAACCTTGGGGTTTGCACCCTATTTAAAGAGGCTTAAGCCTCCTGTTGGGTCAAAATATGGTTTATACTTTGCTTTTCTGGGCAATTATATTTTTCTGTAATATTTTTGGAGTTTACGGTCATGTTTACGATTGAGTTTACGGCCGTAAACACCTTACGACCGTAAACCCATTCACGGCCCATGTTATCCGGCCCATGTTCTCCAAGTATAAATATAGGTGTTAGGGTGAGGAGTAGAGATTGATGAACCCTAGAGAGTTTACGACCAGAGAGACAGAAGAACTATTGTGTGTTAGTGTGGTGTGAATCTCTTGTATTCGGATTATCATTCTATTCATTAATACATTGAGATTCATCCTCTACTTCTTCTTCTTCTCTTCTATTTGATCTGACATCATCCGTTTGATTGAGATTCCGCACCATCAAACGGATCTGATTGATACACAGGAAGATTAGGGACTTACAATTGGTATCAGAGCCAAGTTGTATCAGTCAATTTTGTCAGATTTGGGGCATTATTTGATCTTATTTTCGAAATATTTTTGTGTTTTTGGATAGATCTCGCAAAATTAAGGGGGGGTTTATTCTTCGTGTTTTTCATAAAAAAGGGTTTTTGATCGAGTTTTGGAGCAAAAAAATCGAAAAATTGGTGTTTTTGGTCGTAATCAGCGAGGGGGTGGCGGCCAGCAACTAGGGTTTCCGAAGTGTTTGCGGTCCGAGGAGTTAACGGCCGGTCCGAGCTTGTGGTCTTCGGTTTACGGGCTCGCACCTCGGCCTCGCAAGAAGCAGTCTTCGCAACGTCTATTAAAAAAGAAGAAAGGGGCAAACAGAATCGGAGGAGCTGGGTTTCGAACTCACAACCTCAAGATAATAACCTCAACACGCCTAACCAACTCAACCATCCAACACCTTGTGTCTTACCTTCGAATTTTTAAACTTAACATCTCATTCTCGCATCCAAGTTTCGAAATTTGACAAAAACAGCCCAAAAATCAATTCCTTTTATTTTAAAATTCCATTTTCAACCCAAAAATTTTATTTTTTATTTTTTGATTTTATTTTTAACTTTTGACTTTTATTTTTGACTTTTTACTTTAAAATTTTAACTTTGACTTTTAAGTGTGACCTTTGACTTTAAACTTTGATTTTTTCGTATAACTTTTAAATTTTCAAATTTAGTTTTTCGGTTTGACTTTTGAGTTTGACCTTTTAAATTTGACTTTTAAGTTTTATTTTAAGTTCTAGTTATGCTTTTAATAGTTTTTGAAGTTTACGAGGGAATTAAAAACATGAAAGAGAGTCGTCAAGAGATGTTAAGACAAAACTTCAACATGTTCGATTATATATCTGGAGAAACCCTCGAAACTCAGTTGCAGCGATTTACTACACTCACTATTGAGATGAATATAGCTGGGATCTTCTTGTCCAAATTTGAGATAAACAAAAAGCTATTGAATTCACTTCCGAAATCGTGGGATATGAACGTGGCCATCATCAAGAAGACAAAAGATCTCAATCATCTTAGTCTTGCTGATATAATTGAAGAACTTGATGCTTTGAAGTGTGGAAATACAATGAGTTCTGCAAACATCTCGGTCAATGAAGTTTCAGGTTCTCAATCATGTGAAGTTTCATGTACACTATCTAGTCAAGATACGATTAAATTTCTTCGGGAACAAATTGATTTATTAAAAAGAGAAGTTGAGGACTTGAGATATGAAGGATATCAACTCAGGAAACGACAGAAACCCCTGAAGGCTGAGTTAGAAGCAAAAACCAAGGACTTTAGGAAACTTCAGGAAGAGTATAGAAACAAGTGTGAAAATTATGATTATGTTAAGAGACAACTTGCTGTTGTAACTGAAGAACCTGACGCTTTAAAAATTAAGTGTGGAAAAATTGATGTCAGTTTCAAAAATTATATTGCGCCAAGTCAGACAATCGAGTCCTTATATGAAACCCAATTAAAATTCAAAGAAAATCAAAACAAGGGTATAGGGTATGATAGTGTACCTCCTCCTTATAATCATAACTACACATCCATCCCTATGACACAGGACGAAACTGACAGGGAGCCACATCTTCGATATGGAAAACGAGCTGGATTTGTGTCAGGAGGAGTTATTAATGTTGAAAATACTAATGTTTCTACTTCATGTGCAGGTAAAGTAGTAGAGAATGAGAAGAAGGAGAGTTATTCTGAACAAACAAATGACCCCTTGAACTCTAAATCTGTTGCTTCTAATCAACCTGCCGTTGGTAAATACATGCCACCATTTCAAGCTAAACAGAGTGCTTGTTGCAATTGTGCGTGTGGGAAAAATAAGAGACAAGGCAAGGATACGCCACAAGGGGCAGGAATAAATAACTTCACAGTGAAGAAAAAGACTTGTTTTTACTGTGGAACACCTGGACACATTGCCAAAAACTGTCCAAATCGCGCATACGTTCTCTACTGTGCACAAGGATGGAAAAACGCACCAAGTGGGAGATACTTCAAAAGAAACCCTTCCAGGTCACGTTCAGACAATGGTGACTGGAACGCGCAGAAGGCCAAGAATCAAACCCACAAGGCAAAGAATCCGAATCCCAATGGCAAGAAGGAAATGTCTGCCAAGAAGACAAATCCAAGAGATGCTCCAGTGAAACACAGACCGGCTAAGTCAAAGTCATCTCGAAGATCGGCTTCAAGTTCCAAAGCAAGTGCCGAGGCACCCATCGGATCGAAAAAGAAATGGGTTAAACCCAACTACAAATGGGTACCAAAGGTTCAATCTCCCAAATCAACTAACGACTCTAATATTTCTACATCTTCTATTTGTGATAAATAGGACATGTCATGGGAGAAAGTACCATGCAAGGATGACAAAGGTCGACCCGGTTTCAAAATGGATTGGGTTCCAAAGACCAACTGATCCTGCTCTGTGTTGGAACAACTTTGGAGGCATATCATTAGACTTCGGTTTGTTGGTAGTGGCTACTCCTGGCATATGATTGGGGACATCTCTCAACTGTACAACACTCAGAACATTATTTGAGAGTATGTGTCCTTTGCGGGAAGGGGAGAAAGGAAGGGATCACTCATGGGGTTGGTGCTTAATGATATGAAGAATTTTCGGATCTGTTTTGAGATTATGCTTGCTGTTCTCAGAACTTCTGAATGCATATTCAATCAGTGAATTACGGCTTGCGTTTTCTTCTCTATACTCCTGAATTTTTCTTAAGCTGATTCGCTTTAAAGACTAATTTTTGTTTTAGGATAGTTTAAATTTGCGCATTTACTTTCATTTCTCTCCTATGCACAAATTTAGGGGGAGAAATAAAAACAAAAAATATAAAATTATAAAAAATCCAAAAACATTAAAAAAAATGATGGTTATAAAATGTGCTTGAGGGAGATGTTCTTGGAAGTGATATTATCAAGTGATAACATGCAATCTGAGTCTGCGTAACGTACCCAAAGTTGAAGGGTCTATGCTCTGGTTTGATGCGTCGGTAGGCACGAAAGATTCTAAATGGACTTGACTAGGCAGAGTTGAACTTAGGAAGTTTATAGACTTGACAAATCTTGACCTAGTTAGATCCATTCAGCCTGACAATACGACGCTCGGATAGGTTGAGCAGGGAGATATATATGGGAATCTACTCGTTACATTAATTGAACCCGTACTTGGAACCGTGGTTTAACTTTTCCTCGATGTGCGGATTCTGTCCTTAATTCCGGTTGGATGGGGAGACTGGTAAATTCCGATAAATTAGGTATGTAGAATATCATTTTCTTTTTTTCCGTCTGTTAGTCATATGTTGTCTCCTTTGCGTGACTTCCAATTCGACCTGGTACACAACATATGCAACTCTATTTCTCTGCATGTTATATATGTGAAATACCTCTTATCTGTTAGCCATATGTTGTCTCCTTTGCGTGACTTCTAATCCGACCTGGTACACAGCATATGCAACCTTTTTCTTCTCAACCCCTCTGAAGTAATAAGTAATAGAATTCTGAATCTATCCTATCCCTGAATGGTTGTCTGCTCACCCGGTGTAAGGAGTACTTTGGAAGTTCTTGATGGTTGGGGCATATCAGGAAGCGGGAAACACATTCTAGTACACTTAAAATTGAACACATACAGATTGTCTGTAGATCTCGCTGCTCAATTTAGGTGGACAACAATATCCCTGGTCGTCGTCAGATGAATGGTCCTTAAGATATAGTATCTAAGGAATTAGGATCAGATATAATTTTTAGGAACTTAAGTTCACCTTGTCTTGTAACAAATAGTATGTCCTAAATTGTCACAATTTTTCGTGTTTAAGTGGACAACAATACCGGCGATCGACCAGACAAAGACGTGAAGATAGAAGGTACCGACAAGTAGATAATGGTTGTCTAAAAACTTTGATCCCAAATCAATCTTAAAGTTAGATATCATTTTTATTTTTGTTAAATTTGGCATAGTTTCTTCTAATTTAAATACTAGGGGAGAATTAAAAATGAAAAATAATATAAAAAAAATCAGAAAAATTAAAAAAAATTCAAAATAATAAAAAAAAATTCAAAAAAAATCAAAATCAAAGAAAAATCAAAAAAATTAAAAATCCAAAAATAGTGTTATTTCTGTTTTATTTCTTGTTCAGAAAAATAAAAAAAAATCCAAAAATATTTTTGTTTCCGTTTTAATTTGTGTGCTAAGTTTTCTTTTAGTTTTGTTTTGTCTTGAAAAGTGATTTCAGGTATAGATAAGACTCATGGAGTTTGTGTTGAAGATTTCTGAGCCAAAGCCTCGTCCGTGAGCATCAAAGAATTCGCATTCGAAGGAGCAAGAAATGAAGATTATTCTTTCAACATTCAATCCTTCAACCCCAGAAGAAAGTTCAAGGTGACTTGAAGAATATGTGACAGATTGCATTGAGGCATGTACCTGCTGAAGTGATCCAGAAGATTTGTTCTCTCTGAAGTTCTCTCCGAAGATTCTCAAGCTGAAAGCGTCATCTTTCAAGAATCAGTACATCAAGCATCCTCACCCAATGTGCGTTCAATTCCAAATCTTGAAGAATTGCCCAAGTGCCCAAGATGAAGTCATTCATTGAAGTTAAATGTTGAAGCCAATCTCCTAATGAAGATCAACAAGAAGAGCCATCTACTTTTTAGGGGGAGCTTGTTGGGTCATTTAAGAAAAGAAAGCTATAAACCAAGGGGGAGATTGTTGGGTCAAAATATGGTTTATACTTTGCTTTTCTGGGCAATTATATTTTTCTGTAATATTTTTGGAGTTTACAGTCATGTTTACGGTTGAGTTTACGGCCGTAAACACCTTACGGCCGTAAACCCATTTACGGCCCATGTTATCTGGCCCATGTTCTCCAAGTATAAATATAGGTGTTAGGGTGAGGAGTAGAGATTGATGAACCCTAGAGAGTTTACGGCCAGTGAGACAGAAGAACTATTATGTGTTAGTGTGTGTGTGAATCTCTTGTATCCGGATCATCATTCTATTCATTAATACATTGAGATTCATCATCTACTTCTTCTTCTTCTCTTCTATTTGATCTGACATCATCCGTTTGATTGGGATTCCGCACCATCAAATGGATCTGATTGATACACAAACAAATTAGGGACTTACACCTCCCTTGGCCTCTTTACAGTTCTTGAGAGCTCTTGGGAAACCTTAATTCGTGTGGTGCCTTATTACGTGAGTATTAAGCTTGGGATGAAGATCTTTGGAGAGAAGGAACTTGGAAGGCAAGGGAATTGGAGCAAGGAAAGTGTGGGAATCAGAATCCACCTTAGTTAGCATCTTCTAGAGGTACCAAGTCACCACCTTTTCTTCTTTTCCTTTCTAGATCTCTTTTTGGGTTGATTTTTGGGGCTTTTATGGATCCTTGAGTTGATAAGGTGGACTATGGGTTGGATCTGAAGTTGTAACTTCAGATCTGGACCCTTCTCAAGTTCTAGAATCATAAAGTTTCTGTTTTGGTCGTGGTTGAGGCCCTCCTTGTGCATGAAACCCCATTAAGAGCTTAGATTTGACATTAAGAACCTTTTTAGTCATGCATGCACGTAAAGTTTGCAACTAAACGTGAAAAGCATGTCCTAGAAGCTTGGATCTATAATTTGGAGCCATTACATGGCTTAAATAAGTCTGTATGGCCTAAGGATTGAAGGAACTCGACGAGTCGCAAGGTTGACTCGATGAGTCATATGAAGATGACCATTGAACTCAACGAGTTGTATGAACAACTCGGCGAGTTTTCCCCGAGTTATGATTGCGTGTGTAGCCGACGTGTTGCAAGAAGGAAACTCGACGAGTGGCCTTAGGGTTTCGATCGAAAATCGTAAGAACTCGACGAGTCACCCGGTGACTCGGCGAGTGGGAAAGAACTTCAAAGAACTCGGCGAGTAGCCGAGGGTACCTAGTGAGTATCAACAGGGACTGTTGACCTTGACTAAGGACTTTGACTTTGACCTGGGGTTGAATGGTTGGTTTATGGAGTACCTGTGAGGTTAGGGATTTATGCGTATACTTGTACTATGGTAATAGGTGGTGGAGTCTTTAGCAAGTGATCCGAGAGTTGGGATTTATCTATCGAGTCGACATCTGCGAGGCGAGTTATCCTCACTGTGTCAAAAGGGTCTAAGGCACCAAGACCAGCCCTTTAGTTGTTATGGTTATGATATGATGTATGCGATTATGATCTGATAGATTGAAATCAGGATAGACAGTATGTTATGATTTATGATCCTTAGGGATTGGTATGTTAGTGGCCTGGTGGGCCTGTGCTCTAGTTATGAGAGATCGCTATGATTGATGATCCGTAAGATAAATATGTCTGATGTTTGTACATGCCAGTATATGTTAGTTATGCACACATGATTATTTGTTTGTTGGTTGGGTTGAGGCGGTTCTGCTTTGTGCTGAAGGCCAACATACCCTATGAGCGGGCCGGGGAGACTGTAGGCCCACTTGGCAGTCCAGTCATGCCGAAGGCTCGGTATAGATTCAGTTAGACTGTAGGCCCTGTACGGCGGTCCAGTCGGGCCAATGTCCTAGTATGCATATTGATTGATTGATTATTACTGATATGATATTATTATTGTGGTATTGGTATTTTGGGGGTAGCTCTTTAAGCCTTGGGCTTACAGTTTCCAGTTATTGTTTCAGGTACTTCAGGAGATCGTGGCAAGACGAAGACGTGACCGTATCGCTCCTCATCCTTACGATCTGTTTTTGGGACACTCTAATGAATAATTATTTGAAAACAATTTGTAACCAAATAATATTTGGGTTTTTAGTTGTGATTGGAAAAGTTTAAATTTGACGTAAAATTTACGGATGTTTGTGCGTGTTTATTTTAGTGAAACGGAGTAGTTGTTTGGCCGGAATTCCCAAGAACAAACACTGCCACCACGAGCCACCGTCAACCACCGCTAGGGAGGTTGTGTGTGTGTGTGTGTGTGTAATTTTAGATTAAAGCCTTGTAACTGTAATTGTAATTAGCAATAATAATAAAAATAATAGTAAACAACACCGTAAGGTGGTGGCCGCCGCCGTGTGCCGCCGTTGACCACCACTACCCGAGGTGGTAGTGGGTGGTGCCCTACTAGCAAAACCCTAATGGGCTTAAAGATTCATTTTTTGGGCCTATTGGGCCATGGTTGAGTGAAAATCCTAATTAGGGTTTGGAAAACCCTAATTATGTGCATTTGGGCCTTAGACTTATTGGACCCACCTTTGGGCTATTAGGATTGGATTGTGTATTAAGCCCAAATTACTCCATATCATTTATCTAGTAGAGTAAAGGACTTAATTGATTAAGTCCTTAATTGGTTAAGTAAGAAACACTTAATCCTCTCTTTAAAAAAAAACACTTAACCCTGATCATTAATGTATGTGAAACCCTAATTTCACTTGGGCTTTGTGTTGGACCATCCAAGAACAAGCAAATGGACTAGAACAAATTAATGGGATTTAGGGTAAGGCCCATATGAGGGTTTAGGCCCAATTTGGAAAATTGGGCCATAGTTTGGGCCTAGATGGTTGTATGATATTGGGCCTTTAGAATGAGACATGTTGGGCTGGACTGAACAATTGGGCCTCAAGGGAAGGCCATGTAGAGGTATGTGCCCAATTTGGAAAATTGGGCCATATGTTGTGCTTTAATCCATAGTTGGACTTTTGGGCCTTTGGATTGGGCCTTGGGCTTGAATAAGCCAAGCTTGGGGTAATGTAGTAATTATCCAAAGTATGTATTTATAGTTATGTAGTGGAACCCAATTATTAATTGGGTGTTATTTTGATGTTGACAAATTCAGGAATTTGTCATCCAACAGTTATGGTTTTGTCAGCAGGACTACAACAGTGTGAGGTGAGTTTCCTTCCAGTAGGAGCGGTTCTACGACCACAATGCCGACCCGTTTAGATGATAGTAGTTCCAGACTGTGGTCCAATGCTGGGGTAGTTCCGAGAAGTAGTTTTGTATGCTTGATGTCTTTGTGATTCATGCATGTATATGTGATTATGTTATATGTTTACGATCATGTTTATGTTATGTTCAGTTTATTCTGGACTTCGGTTCGATGCAGCGGGCAAGACCCTAGTTATTCCGTACTTCGGTCCGATGTAGTGGGCGAGGGCTTAGTTAGTCCGGATTTCGGTCCGATGTAGTGAGCAAGGCCCTAGTTATTCCGGACTTCGGTCCGATGTAGTGGGCGAGGCCCTAGTAAGTCCGGACTTCGGTCCGATGCAGCGGGCAAGGCCCTAGTTATTTCAGACTTTGGTCTGATGCAGTGGGTGAGGCCCTAGTTATTCCGGACTTCGGTCCGATGCAGTGGGCAAGGCCCAGTATTTGATTTATATGTTATTTTATGGTATGTGGTAGTTTGGGGGAGCTCACTAAGTTTCGTGCTTACAGTTTCAGTTTTGGTTTCAGGAACTCAGTTTTCGAAAGAGGAGCTCGGGAAGATTATAGTGCACACACCATCTGTTCAGCCTGGGATGTTTATACTCTAATATTTTGACAATTGTTACGATATTTTGAGATACACTGTTTATGATTTTTATATGATGTTCGATGACTATGGTTTTATTATTAAATTAAAAAAAAAAAATTAGACTATATTTTTGGGATGTTACAAACACTTATGTATAGATCTATACGGGACTGACAACCCCGCACCCAAGCTGTTAGCTACAGTTAGACCGACAGGTCTAGGGTGACAAATATCTAAAATTCCGACGCCTGAAGAACGTCATAGTAGGCCACTAGTCGCTAGCACAGTTATAATAACTCACATGGGATATTAACAATACATTTGGTTTACGGGGATAATATACATTCAATTAAGTTTATATAATGATAAAACTTCATAATACTATTTTCCAGTACAACACTACTTACATTTTTGGGTCTTTGGGTTTAAGACTTACAACTCATATTTAAAGAAAGCATTGGATTTTCTGAAAGCGCACTCTATCATTTTTACAAGGAAAAGTTACTGATTTCTCTCATACAAAACTCTTATGAACTCACCAACTTAATTGTTGACACTTTTTCAAAACCACTTGTATTCTCAAGAAATCAATAGACAAGTAACCAAAAAGGTTTTGAGGATGGGGCGTCACAGCGTCATGTCATTTACTTTTGTCATATGTATTTGGTATCAAATAAACAATGTTTTGGGTACAACGTAAACTTCTTAGTTATCAATATGATGGTTGTATGGCTTTGATCACTATTATTCATTATGTTATGATATTGTACATGAAGTCATTCACCCTCATACGTTTCCGCCGTTCTAGTTTCGGGGTGTGACAATATATATATATATATATATATATATATATATATATATATATACATATATATATATATATATATATATATATAAAATCAATTTTAGAGTTACAATCTAGATACTACTAGTTCTACTTATATTTAGTTAGACATAATCTTGTAGTTTTTCATCACCAATAAGCGTCACGTCATTTACTTTTGTAATATGTATTTGGTATCAAGTAAACAATGTTTTGGATACAATGTAAATTTCTTAATTATCAATATGATGGTTGTATGGCTTTGCTCACTATTATTCATTATGTTATGATACTGTACATGAAGTCATCCACCCTCAGACCTTTGCGTTTAGGGGTGTGACAATAATATATATATATATATATATATACACACACACACACACACACACACGATTTTCGAGTTACAATCTAGATATTACTAGTTCTACTTATAGTTAGTTAGACATAATCTTGTACTTTTTTCATCACCAACAACATTTACATTACTTCACAGAGCATAGTTTATAAAACTTGCATTTTTCTTATTATCTTACCATTGAAAACGTTAGTTTCTTGACTTAACTAATCTATAAGTTTTTAAAGGTTGTGACAAGTTTAAAAAAAAAATGCTTTATAACTTAATCATACTTCAAATTTATAAATTCAACATCAAACATAAATGCATTCTCCTCCAAAGGTGTAAAAATCGTAAAGATGGGCCATAGAAGCTCACCCTAGATGCGCGTGAGTCGGGATTTTCACGAACTTGAGCACGAAATGAGTTTTTGCAATGGGAGTTCTTGAGTTTGATCTAAACATCATCAAAATATAAAGGAGGTTGAACAAAACACTACATGAACTGGTTAGGACCGAAAACCATCGCCTGGAACCACCTTGTCGGAGCTGTGCACGCCGTCGACCATGGTGGCGCGTGGCGGATTGCATGGTGGTCTTTATAGCTAGGCTGAATTCGAAGAGAGAGAGAGAGAGGAGAGGTTCTCACCTGTAACTTGTTGAATGAAGTAGAAGGTAATGAAGGAGTTGCTTGTGTGTCGAAACAAATAAGGAAAATGGGAGAACCGACGATGCTCGTTGGCTCTTTTTCTCCGACCGTCAGTCTGCAGATGAAAAGCAATGCTAAAGTGCAATCTTGTACCCAGTTCCTTGTGGAATCTCTACCAAAATCTAGAAGTGAACCGAACATCCTGATCAGATAAAATGGAAACTGGAACACCATGTCGAGTGACAATCTCGCACACATACACATCAACCGATTTCTCGGCCAGGGAGTTCTCCCAGATAGCTAGAAAGTGGGCACTCTTTGTCAAACGGTCCACAATAACCCATATTGCATCAAATCCCTTAGCCGTCTGATGTATCTTGGTGATGAAATCCATGGTGATCTGTTCCAATTTCCATATAGGAACCTCTAAAGGTTGTAGCTTGTTGTACGACATCTGGTGCTCGGTCTTGACCATCCGACAGGTCAAGCATCTCTAAACGTACCAGGCTATCTCCCCCTTCATTCACGACCACCAATAACTAAGTCTCTAATCCTAGTACATCTTGGGTACCTCTAGGGTGTATCAAAAATATGTACTTATGTACCTCTTCCAACTAGTCTGCCTGACCCCGCTAAAATCCGGTACCCAAACCCAACCTCATCGAGTCAACAATCCGCGACTATCAGTAGAAATCATGTCAATCTCACCCCTGATTCTCTCTTGCTTCTAATTTTCCTTCTTGACTCTTTCGACCTGAGCCTCCCTAATCATATCTAGAAGCGAATAGTTGATAGAAAACCTCATACATAAGCTCCTAACAGAAGAACTAGCCGACTTGCGGCTCAAAGCATCAACAACTACATTTACTTTCCCCGGGTGATAAAGAATCTCGCAGTCATAATCCTTGACCACGTCAAGTCATCTACGTTGTCTCATATTCAGATTTAGTTGATCCTTGAAGTACCTCAAACTCTTGTGATCCGTGCAGATGGTACAACAGACCCTATAAAGATAATGATGCTAAATCTTGAGGGTAAACACTACCACCCCCAACTCCAAATCATGTGTCGGATACCGAACCTCATGCGACTTTAGCTGCCTAGAAGCACACGCAATAACCTTTCTTCGCTACATAAGTACTGCCCCCAAATTGGTGATAGAAACATCACAATAAACAACAAAATCCTCCACACCCTCCGGGAGGGTCAACACCGGGGCCTTACATAATTTCAACCACAACGTCTTAAACGCAATCTGCTGCTCAGGCCCCTAACAAAAATCCACGCCCTTCCTTGTCAAGCATGTGAGAGGTACAAAAACTAATCAAATGCCACTGAGCATCTAAAATAGATATTCCAAGATACAAGAAGTTGTTATTGGTAGCAATGTTAAAACATAACATTTATCGAACTTTCACTATCTATGTAAGTTTGATATTTTTTGTATGTACCCCATCATTTCTTGAACCAACATAGGGATGTCAAAAAGTCCCGTGGGACCTCGATCACATATGTGGGATATTTGTTAAAAAACTAGGGGCAGGGGGGGCATGGTTAACCCCCGTCTTAATTTCGGGGGAGGGGATGGGGGTGGACAGTCCTTTATCATATCCCCCATGGGGTCCCCATTACTTTATATATATATATATATATATATATATATATATATATATATATATATATATATATATATTAATGATTTTGAGCTTCCAAAATTCAACAAAAAATCATGTTTTTAAGTTGTTAGTATAATGTTTTTGAGATGCGATAACATTTTTGGTTTTAACATGTAAAATTATGTTATAAATAACTATTTTTAAGTCCAAAAAACAATTTCTTTTAGCCCAATAAAAAATATCCCAAAATCAATTGGGATATATATATATATATATATATATATATATATATATATATATATATATATATATATATCAATGATTTTGAGCTTCCAAAATTCAACAAACAATCATATTTTTAAGTTGTTAGTATAACGTTTTTGAGATGCGATAACATTTTTGGTTTTAACATGTAAAATTATGTTATAAATAACTATTTTTAAGTCCAAAAAACAATATCTGTTAGCCCAATAAAAAATATCCCAAAATCAATCGGGGGCGGGGTAGGGAGGTTGGAAATTTTGGGGCAAGGGCGGGGCGCGAGGGTTGCAGTCTCCGTCCCGTTTGCCCCCATTGACATCCCTAAACCAACATGAGTCCATCGCCGTGGAAACATTAAGGTATGAGATCGTCATCTTAAAATAAGAGGTTGACCAGTTGAATGTTGTCTACAAATTGTTGGAAGAATTAGGGTTTATGTTGGAGATCTAGATACCCCTTCGATCGTGTGAATACTTTCCGAACTAATACTTCTATCCTAAGCCTGGGTTGCAAGAAATTCGACTTAGGATAATCCAATAGGATACTTACGAATCTAGGCACAAAAATCGTAATCCAAATTGCCAGAAGGATTCTATGTTTGTTTGAAGAAAAGAGAGCTAATTGTTTTTGTGTGTCTTCTCAAAGAGAAGAGCCGTTTATATATAATAAACGAGGTTAGGGTTTGCCTCTTAAGGTTGGTTGTCATGGGTTGCTTTGGAAGCAAGTCAGGAAATCCCGAATTTAATGAGGAAATAAAGGGGGTTTCCAAAACTGACGAATTTGTGAGTTTTACCATAATCACCCAGCCAGGGTAGGGATGGCAAAAAAGCCCGAACCCGACGGGGAAACCCGAAACCCGATCACTTCAGGTCAGGTAACGGGTCGTTATCGGGTTCGGGGCAAGGAGTGGGTTCTCCTCGCCCCGACCCGCCTCACCCCGATTATATATATATATATATATATATATATATATATATATATATATATATATATATATATATATATATATATATATATATATATATATATACACACACACACACGAATCTTTTTGATGTTAATTGCATGCATTCAAAGATAAAATACTTACTGTAGACAATCTTTTTAGTTTTTAAAAATATGGTGTGAATGATCATTTTTTATGTTTTAACATATTAAACTAAACTTAAATCAAATAATATTTTTAGTTATTAACAATTATTTATGTTTTGACGTATTATACTAAACTTAAATCAAATAATTTTTAATATAACGTCTAGTTTATTTTATTAAAGTGATGCATCATATTATTAATTTAAAAAGGAGGCTAGAACATGTATTTTTATAAGACATCAGGGTACCCTAAAATAGAATAAAGATTTTGTTATGAATTGTTATAAACCCGATAAGATACCCAAAACCTGACGGGAAAACCCGAAACCCAATGGGGCGCCCCGATAAGATAACCGAAAAATATTGGGGCGAGTTTGGGAAACCATGCCCCACCCCTAACCCGCCGTTGCCATTCCTAAGCCAGGGGCTCTGCCCCTTGGACCCGGCTAGGGGCACTGCCCCTAAACCCCATGAAAGGGGCGTTACCCCTTTGGAAACCCCAGACCCAACTACCCACGGACCCCTGACTTGTCGTCGAACCGACTTCTAATTCGATCTTATACATGTGTGCCCTCCACACAAACCTATACACATATTAGAGTACAAATTATGAAGCCCCTTAGCTCACATATTAGCTCCAATTACATAAAATGACATGGTAGCACTAAAATCACAAACACTAATTCATGGCTAAGTTGTTACATAACTATTGGTCGCTAAGATCTCAACCCACACAGGGCCACCACATCATATGCATGGTTTATCTTTAGATGACGACAAGCAATTTGGTCGATGTAAGGCTACAAATGAAATCATCCCTTCCATGTTATTGTTTTCTCTAGTTGAGCTCCTTCTTCAAGATAATAAATTTGGTTACAATACGTTCCATTGAGATAACGATATTTTGTATTGTTACTTGGAAGCTGATAATCTTTTTATCACCCAAACAAGCTTTAAGCATCAATCCACTTTTATTTTTATTATGGAGTCTTAAAAGTTTTAATTTAATCTAGTTGAACTCTAGCTGAACGCTAATTTTGTCATTCAAAGTTAGGTTATATATATTTTTTGGCATATTTCAACCTGTACAAAGAAACTAAAACCGGTATGGATAATCAGTAGCGATGCAATATATCTCAAAGGTTGGTCATTTGACCCACCTCTTTTTTTTCTCTATTTTTTTTTCTTTTCTAATAGATTATGTATAAATAAATATTATGAACTACCTTAAATATATGAATTGAACTATCTTAATGTTTTATGCAATGTGTGTGTTGTGTGTGTGTGTATATATATATATATATATCAAGATTTTTAAAGTCCATCTTTGTGTTGTCATTTTCTATAAGGGACTATTTGATAACTGTTTACTGAATCATATTTGACTGAGTAACGATCTGATTAGGTCTGCATATGCAGGTCTGCCTTTGACTGAAATTATGTTGTTTGTTAATGTATCTGCTAGTTGTGTTGATTACTGAAAATGACAATTTTACCATTCTGTTTCATTTTGTGTCGAATAAAGTATGTATGTTTGATAAAATATTTGAATAAAATTAATTTATTGTTATACAAAAATATCATACGAAATCCAAATTAAACATAAATAATTACAAAAAACTCTCATCTCGATTCTTGACATGTAAAGTCAAAAGTTATATAATAAACCTGATATATGGTTATTAATTGATTCTACCCAGAATATTTCACTCAAGACATTTCATCTACATTTATTAGCAAAGGATCATAGGGTTGGTTATGTGAATCATATAAACATCATAAATCGTACCAAATAACAGGAAATCAATAAGATTTGTGGCGAGATGGAAACCAACGAGCCATATGAATTTCAAAACCTACCTAAAACAAACGATGTATGATAGTAGTTGTGGGATCACGACCGGGAGAGATGAGAGTGAGAGTGGTTGCGATTAGGCAATTAGAATACAAATTGGAGTCGAAACCGTCCGAATTGAGAGCTGAAAGTGAGAAAAGGGCGTCAATGTATGTTGCGAACCTCATTAAGGGGAAGCGTTGTTAAGGAAAAGTGAAGGTGAACGATAACGTGTTTAGGGCAAGGCTTGGAAATTGTTCCGGTCTGCAACATTTGAAATATTACAGGATTATAGGCATAAGGACCGAATAAGAGGCATAAGTTATGACATCAAATACATTGATTCGGACCGAGTTAGATGTGACCTCTTATAGGGCTGACAATTCTCGACACGACACGCGACACGACCCGCGACACGACACGAAATAAATGGGTTTGGGTTGAGTTTTTCAACCCGCCAACCCGTTTATTAAATGGGTCATATGTGGGTTTATCAAAAAATAAACGGGTTGATCCGCCAACCCGTTTATATTCTTAATAAAAAATTTATTTTATTTTTAAATATATTTATGTATCAAGTATTAATATTTAATAAGTATTGTATAATATATACCATTGATTCATAGACCATTTGACTGTTTTGACATTTTGACTTGTGGTGGATGGTCTAAGGTTGTAAGTCGTAACCTATAAGGCTAAGTCTGTAACATGTTTCTATGAATGTTTTTAATTTTCATTTGGATGTTTAAGACTTAAATGTCTAAAATTTAGACCCACGAACCCAAATCTGACCCATGAACCCGCCAACCTGTGAATTCGTATAAATAAATGGGTTGGTGGGTCATATATGGGTTTATGTTCCAAACCCGCCAACCCGTGACCTGTATATTTAAATGGGTCGTGTTTGGGTTGACATATTTTGACCCGCCAACCCGCGACATGCCAACCCGAACACGACACGATTGTCAGGCCTAGCCTCTTACGATCCAATAAAAGACATATCAAACATGCCCAAAGTTTGTTTAAATAGAAAATCATGTGGTTTTAAGTTCAAGACTCGAAGGTTGTATTAAAACGAAGACAAAAAGAAGCTGGAATCAAACCATGTATTCTAAAACATAATGCATGCCTATGTATAGGTACACCATCAACTTGAAATATAAATGCAAATACCATATAGTAATGTATATCTATATTCGTATATATGGGTACACATCAACTTGAAATATAAATACAAATACCATATATAGTAATGCATATCTATATTCCTATAAATTGTATAAAACATTAGGAACTAGAAGCTAGGAAAAAAGAAAATGTTAATTATATAAAAAAAAAGCAATAAAAGTCTAAAAAAAAGAATCTAAAATCAAGAACGAAGAGCGCGTCGATGGGTTTTCCGAACACTCTCTAGTATGTGTATCCATCCATTCACACTCGTCGTGAAATTGGTTCAAAAGCCACAACGAATCAATGCTCTGACAACTGTATAAGTTTTCCCCTCCTTTTTTTTAGCGATAACTCAGTCGGAGATTCGGCAGTCGACTACTTTCCCCCAGCCATTGTGTTGTCTCCCATTTCCTCAATAGAAGAATTCTTCTTACTGAAAACTCTCACGCCGTACTAAAATCCAAAGAGCGTGGTGGGGAGTGGCCGAGTGGGGCGTCTCGGCAAGCAACGACGATCGCATTTCATAATTCCATGGCCCTGGAGAATAAGTATGTAAGATATTTCACGATTATGCCGAATTTCCATAGCGTTTTTAGTACTACTCTCTTCGTGCCAAAAAATTAGGAACTATACGCTTCACATTCCATGTAAAATCTTCGCATTCTATAAATACAACATTGATATGTTTTACAACAATTTTGAGGAAAAATGATCAACTACGTTAAACTTCATCTAGTGGTTTGATAGGATAATATTGGCGACCAATTGCAATACATTTCATAACAGTCTTGCATTTGAAGAGTATTAGGTTTGACATCAATAATCAAAACATGACTCAATTTTGGGAATCCAAGGCAGTTGATGCTTATGAAATGTAAGGAGGTTTGATACAAAAAAGTAAAGTGCTAAATGGAGTTAGTTTCTCTTTGTAATCCCTGTAGCATTGTGGCTGTGTAAGTTATTTGAATTTTGGTCTGTGTAGTATGGGATATATATATGTATATTGAATTTTGAGGTTGATTTTTCTTGTTATACTTTGGAAGATGCTTGGACATGAGATCAGGAAAGGAGCATATGGTCGAGTATGCAAAGGTTTGGATTTGGAGAATGGCGATTTTGTTGCAATAGAACAAGTTCCTTTGCAGAGTAGTGCACAGGAGGATCTTAACATCATCATGGTACAAATTTAATTTTTTTTTTTTTTTTTTTTTGAGGTTAACAATCTTCCCTTCCCCCACCAGGTGTTATTACCTCTGATTCTGAAGAAGATAATTCTTGCTCTATTTAATCTTGTTCATTCCGTTTCATCATTTCTATTGTCTATTATCTGTCTATAATCCTTAAGCAAGAAACATGATTACTTTATTTCCATGGGCTTATATATTTAAATGGCTACTTTATTTCATATTTACACGTTTGTTGCTTTCTGTATGAACAATTTTGAACCTGTGGAACGTGTTTTCAGCGACAAATCAATTTACATAAGGTCAATCTCTTGTTCCAACTCTGTAATCATCTTTATATTTATTAGTGGAAATTAAATTATGTGCACACATTTACCATCAGTTGGATTCCACTAGTTCTCAATCTATAAACCGTTTAAGTTGTACGATTGTTATTCGTTGAACTCATAAAATTTGTTATTTTTTATTATAGATTTGTCTTAAACCAAAGATAAAGATCAAGTCAAAAAAGATATAGTCGACAATTATACATATAAGTATATAACTATTTAATTAAAATCAAACATCACATTTTCTATTTAAAACTATATAGATACCATTTATATACTATGTTGTTTATACATACTTATTCTAATGCAACAAAATTTATATCGAAAATTCAAAAGTTCACATATTGTAAAGCGTGGAATATGTTTAAGAATATTTTGATATTTTAATATTGTTGATTTTTCTATTTTTATTTCTCTCAATGTAAACTTTTAGTTTCTATAAATAAACTATAAAGTATTACTCACTGTAACATAACATTTGTGAGCATATATTATTTATTTTGACTTAATGAACTTTAATATATAAAAATCAACTAGTTATATATAGTACAACAAATGATAACAAGGACACTAAAAACATTAGATGTCATATTTTCAAACTGTATGGTAAGAGAATAAATTATTTTAACATTTGATCTTTAAAATCAACGCACCATTCATTATTACTTATAAAAGTTTGTACGTATAGATTTCCGTTTTTTTTTTTTTTTAAATGATTTTTGAATCTTATAATAATATGTTTTTGATGTAGGATTTGAACCAGAAAAATATAATAAAATATCTTGGATTCTTTATGACAGAGACCCATCTTCACATAGTTCTTGAGTAAGTATATGCTAGGTTTAATAATCTATATAACATGTTTATCAAAAGTATCAATTTAGAAACCAGTTTCTAATTAGTTTGTTAAGCTATTAGGTATGTGGATAATGAGTCACTTGCAAACATCATCAACCCAAATAATTTTGGGCCATTACCTGAACCATTGGTGGCGTTTTATGTAGCACAGGTGGGTTTGTATTTTGTAACTGACATTAACTAAATTTCTTGACCTTCACCAAATTTGGTATACTGACAATATTGAGCATTGAAAATGTGAAACAGGTGTTGGAAGGCTTGGTTTATTTACATGAACAAGGGATTATTCATCGGGATATTAAGGGTGCAAATATTTTGACTACTAAAGAGGTTAAGTATTATTAGTATTACATTTCCTTTTGGGCATCCTGAAGTATGAATGAAATTTATGATTTCATTCCTTTTTCCAGGGTGTTGTTAAATTGGTGGATTTTGGGGTTGCCATGAAGCTAACAGAGGCAGATGTTGATATGCATTTTGTTGTTGGCTCACCTTACTGGATGGCTCCCGAGGTTTTTTTTTTTTTTTTTAATATTCTTATTTTTTCATGTCATATAATTTTTTAATGGGTTTTTAATTTTTTAATTTTTTTCAGGTGATAGAAATGTCAGGTGTTTGTGGTGCATCTGATATATGGAGTGTTGGTTGTACTGTGATTGAGCTATTTACTGGGGTGCCTCCTTACAACGATCTTCATCCTATGCAAGCTCTTTTTAGGATCGTTCAGGTCTCCTGTTTTCTGATTTTTTTTTTAACATATTTTATAATGACATTTTATTTGTCATAAAGAAAGCTGAATTCCCTAAATTGTCCTTCAGGATGAAATTCCTCCAATACCAGATAGCTTGTCACCTGGTGTCACGGATTTTTTGCGCCAGTGCTTTAACAAGGTACGTAGGGTGTAAATAAAACATAAAAAGTTAAAAACAACTTTCCATTTTTACATTCTTTTAAAAAAATGATCTATGTAAAAGTAAGAAGTTATATATGGTCTCTTTTAACACAATAATTTTCATATTCAAAGGATGCTAGGCTGAGACCTGATGCAAAGACACTGCTTTCTCACCCTTGGTTACAAAGTTGGAAGAGACGTGTTGTATTGCAATCTTCAGGCTAGTTATGTGTAATAAATAATAATAATGTAGGGACAATGTTATAAAACAGGAACAAAGCGTCATGTATGTTCAACCTACAAGTTTTTTCAAGAAGGGGTTTAGTTCCATTATTATAGAATGTATGTCATTCTTTATTGGGCTTTTTCAAAATTTATAATTTCTTTGATATTCATTCTCTTTTTTACTATGAGATGACATTTAACAAATTAACAAACTTTTTAAGTAATGGCGTTTTGAATGGTTCTCACATCTCAGAGACAGAGAGCTTCAAAAAGAAAGTTCCCCATTAGAAATTATGGATTTTGTAATAGATTGAATTAATTACGTGATATATGAATATGTATTTCTCTATAACAAATTTCTTTATTTTTTAAAGTATAAGTTAAAGATTTTTTTTACAACGGGACCTATTCAAAATGTCATTTAGCAATCACAAAACTCCATTATGAAATTGTCATAATGAACAAAGAACTAAAAATATGATTATTTTGTTAAATTTCAGTCCTAAAATGTTTCTTCTTGTGATTTTTGTTTTCTCGTATTAATTTAGCAAAATCACTTATGCCGTTTGTTTCTTAGCTTTAACTTAAATTATAATTTTATTTGCTGTATGTTATAGTATTATATTTGCTGCATGTTATAGTATTATATTATTCGTTTTTCGGTTGTGACACTTTTGGACCCTAAGAAAAAATGACGTTTGTTTAAACCCTCCACTTTGGTCAACTTTCAATTTCATCATTCCATGTGATTTCTTTTAAAACGACGAAAAATTACATAACACACATGATCTGATCTAATAGTATTAATTAACTATTTGTGAATATTTAAATCTGATCTAATGGTACTAATTAACTATTTATAAACATGACAAAACGGAGTTGGATTTAGTTTGATTAATATAGGTTATATAATTGAAAGTAAAAATGGTTTAATTTACACATGTCAATGTGATGAGTATTGCTCATTCTCATGTGCCAACCATGTTCCGCTGGTACCTAGTTAGTAAATAACCTTTTTTTAACGATATATATTAAAAACAGAACTAGCAAGAAGCTAGCACAAATTACAAAGTACAAACAAAAAACGGAGAAATAGACCAATCTGACCAACATCTGTTTCTAAACACCGATCTATTCTTAAACCAATTAAATGATGACAACTGGATTTCATCTGCCGCCTTAAGAGAGGAATTTCTCTTATTGTTGAAGACCAAAGCATTATAAGTTTTCCAAATAACCCACATCACCAAGTATAAAAGCGTCAACTTCAGGTTTTTTCCTCTTTTTACTTCCCACCGGAATCTTCAATATAGAGATCAGGTCCTCAATACAGTCTGGAGCAGTAACAAAAAGGCCACTCTAGGCTCCAAACCAAATCCAAATATGCACAGAAAAAGAGCAATTAAAAAAATACATGCTCCATGGACTCCATCTCACTGCCACACCATTTGCAAGACAGCTCATTAATCACAACCCCTCTAAGTGATACATTATAAGCAATTGGGATCTTGTTACAAAGTAACCTCCAAACGAAACAATTAACTTTGATAGGGACCCAACTCACCCATTGAAAGTCAGCCATGTTGCCTATTTGCATCGAGATTTAACGCCATCAAACCTCTAAGAGAAGAAACCAAGAACAGCCGCGAAGAATTACCCTTCCACACCCGCGTATCATTAGAAATGGGCAGATTTGTACCTACCACAACAGCTTCTAAACCCTCAAGCTCAGCCATCTCTTTACCCTTCCTTGGTAGCCTCTTCCAATCTGTAAGCAAAACAGATCCGTCTCTACCTTCCAACCTGTCTGAAACCTTGCAATTTTTATTTGAATCAATTTTGTATAACTCCGGAAAAATATCTTTTAACGTTATATCTCTGCACCATTTGTCCTTCCAGAAATGAGTTCGATTTCCAGCCTCTAGTTTTCTGCAAAAAAGATCATCAAGACAAATATTTCACTCATCTAACTCCCAAATGCTATGATATATCGTAAGCCACATCCCGGGAATACCACATTTAGCCAAAGGCTTTCCATCAATACAATTGATGTTGTGAATAACTCTAATACAAGAGGACCAAAGAGTATTATATTCCACTTTTAACCTCCACAACCATTTCGCAAGAAGAGCAAGATTCATCGATCTAAGGCACCCCACTCCAAAACCTCCTAATTTATTGGGTTAAGTAACCACATCCCAAGCCACCCAATGAATTTTCCTTCTATTCGCATTACCTCCCCACAAAAACCTCCTCTAAATACCTTCTAGCAACTTAATAACCTTCTTTGGAGCTTTAAAAATTGAGAAATAGTACAAGGGCAAGCTACTTAAAACAAATTTCGCAAGAGTGAGTCTTCCTCCGAACGAGAGAGATCTAGCCTCCATAACGATAGCTTGGCTTTGAATTCTCCACAATGGGATTCCAATTCCTAGTAAGCTTCATATTAGCCCCAATAGGAAGACAAATATAGGAAAAGGGGAAAAAAGCGGGTTCACAATGCAAAATACTAGCAAGCCTAGCAATATCAATATCATCCACCCCGATACCAAAGACTAGGCCTGTCGAAAAAACCCGAAACCCGTTCTACCCACCCGACCCGTTCCGAATTCGGGTAGAATGGGTTGGGTAGAACGGGTAACGGGTATGAACATTCGGGTAATAGGTTAACCCGATAATAATATAGGTCGGGTTTTAGGTATGAATATTTATTTTCGGGTATACCCGAATACCCGAATTTGTTTTTTAAATAATACCAAATATACAATGCAGTCACGTACGCACACTTTAAATAAAACAGCAAAACCCTTCGTTTTCTTCTTATGAACGACAACTCGACAGTCGACGCAAACTTGCAAAGAGAATACAACGCTGAAGCTGAAGTCCTGAACCGTCATCACAATTCCCAGTTTCTCACTATCGCACGAAATGAAATTTAAAAAGTACATAACATATTATAATGATTTGTATTGTTATTATATAATACTTGTTAATTGTATTGAGTATTTTCCTACCCGATAAAAACCTGACCCGACCTCAAACCCGAATACCTGAAACCCGAAAACCCGAATTACAATATAGGTCGGGTATCGGGTATTATTTTCTTAAGGAAATACCCGTTCTACCTGACCCGTTCTACCCGAAACCCAAAAATTTTACCCGTTCGACACCCCTACCAAAGACCTTACTTTTACAAAGATTCACCTTTAAATCCGAAGCAAAAAAAAAAGCATCTAAGGATTCAATTTAAATTCAAGAAATTAATTTTGGACCACTCTCTCACAAACATAACATCGTCTGCATACATAAGATGAGACAAGATATGCCCACCATGAGGTAAAGAAATACCTTGAAAGATATGTGTAACACCCAAAATCTGGAAGGCCAAGAAAGGAAAGAAAACCCTAATTTTTAGGGGCGACTCGGCGAGTCCGAGCAGGATCCGGGTCGAGGAGTAAGTGACCAACTCGGTGAGTCGGCCAAGTGGACTCGGCGAGTCTGGTCTGTGCGAGGAAAACCCTAAATTCGGGACTTGGAGCCTATTTAAACGTATCATTCTCTCCCCTAGGGTTCCTTTACTGCCTCTCTCACCCAGAATACGAACCCTAAGCCTCCATTGTTGTGCATTCAAGCTTCCAAGCCATTTTGGGTGATTTGAAGGAAGAAGAAAGAGGGGAATTAGTGAAGCTTCAAGAATTGGCTTTAGATCTGGAGTTTGTGGAGCCTTTCTGAGGTATTTGAAGGTATTAAGTCGTTTCCCTTCCTTTAGATCTATTTTGGTTGTGAGTTTTGGGGCTTTTTAGCCATGATTAGTTGCCCATTTGAGTTAGGAGTTGGATCTGGAGTTGCTACTCCAGATCTAAGCATATTATGGTCTTGAGAAGCATAAAGTATCTGCCCCTGAGTTGATTATGGAGCCTCTTTGCCTTAAACCATAGTTTATGGTGTATTTTGCCTAGATCTCCTTCTCTACATGTAAAGTTTGTTACTTTACGTGAGGAATAGGCTTGGGAAGGGTAGATCTACAGTTTGGAGTCCATGCATGACTCAAAAGTCCTCTACATGTATGTAGACCTAAATGGACTCGGCGAGTAGCAAGAAGATGAGGAGGAACTCGACGAGTGGGATGAACAACTCGTCGAGTCAGATGAAGTTGGGCATGAACTCGGCGAATTGGAAGAACAACTCGACGAGTTGGTTGAAGATTGCTTTGGACTCGGCGAGTCAGGTCGCAAAACCCCAAACCCTTCGAGTTGAGACTCGAATCAGTGAGTCGAGTGGAGACCCGGTGAGTGGAGCAGGTCAGGACTCGAAAATCGGTAGACTCGACGAGTCATGGACTGACTCGGCGAGTCAAGTCGTGATTGGAAGGACTTTGAGCACATGAACTCGGCGAGTCAGTAAGTAGACTCGACAAGTAGGGTTGACCTGGAAGGTTGACTTTGACCAGGACTTTGACTTTGACTAGAGCTGACTTGGTTGTCTTTCGGGGGTCAATTAGACTAAGTGTTGCTTTGATATTGGTAGCTCGGGGAGCTAGTGGAGCAGGAGTTCAGAGAGTTGCCGGTCAGCAGCTAGTGGGATCATCAGCAAGTTCAGCCAGTGCAGGTGAGTTTCCCTTTGTATGAATGGGTCTACGGCCACAATGCTGGCCCATGTAGTTATGAGTAGAAGACCCGGGGGTTAGCCCTAGGCACAGTATGCTAGTATGATATTCAGGATGAGGTCCAGTGATAGCGGGCGGGTGCCCAAGGAATGGTTTATGTGATAGTGTATACTTATGGTCTGTATGATACTTGTATGTGCCTGGTAGGGAGGTGAGTGTGGGCGAGGTCCCGTATCTCACCAATAACATGGTGTGGATGGTGGTTCACATTTCATTAGCAGCAGATCAGGGGCGAGGCCCAAGTTAGGGAAAGAGTGAGTGTGGGCTGGGCCCGTATCTCACTATCAGTAGGAGTATGGACGGGGTTCCATGACTCATCAGTAGAGTTCGGTTGTTAGGACCGAAGGGTAGTCAGACATCCCAGATACGTCTGACAGTATGTGATGTTATGTTTACCTGCTAGCATGATCTGTTATATGAGTTAGGGGAAGTAGGGGGAGATAGCCCCCCAAGCTACCGGTCGATAGGGCCGAAGGGGCGGTCATGCCCAGCCATGCTAGATAGATTATGTGATATATGTGTTATGTGGTAGTAGTAGGGGTGAAATAGTCCCCAATACCCGATTGAGAGGGCCGAAGGGGAGGCAAGCTCCCAGAAATGATAGTCAGTATCCGGTCGAGAGGACCGAAGGGGAGGCAAGCACCCAGATATGCTAGTCAGTATCCGGTCGAGAGGACCGAAGGGGAGTCAAGCACCCAGATATGCTAGTCAGTATCCGGTCGAGAGGAACGAAGGGGAGGCAAGCTCCCAGATATATTGGTCAGTATCCGGTCGAGAGGACCGAAGGGGAGGCAAGCTCCCAGATATATTGGTCAGTATCCGGTCGAGAGGACCGAAGGGGTAGGTCGGGCACCCATATATGTCTGACAATATATGTATGTTATGTGATTGTATGGTATGAGGTATGATGGGGGAACTCACTAAGCTTCGTGCTTACGGTTTTCAGTTTTGGTTTCAGGTACTTCCGGTAGCGGATGAAGGAGCTCGGGATGATCGCATGACACACACCATATATTAGTCAGTCTGGGAATGTTTCACTCTGATAACGTATATGTATTTTGGAAATTAATACCCTGATTATGTTTGGAATGGATGATTTTACTTTAAGTAATGTTTTATTAAAAAAAAAATTAGTCTTGAATTTTGGGACGTTACAATATGACGTTCACAAACTTCTTTCATAGAAACACTAAGCCCTTCCATGACAATGATGAATAAGAAAGGTGATAAAAGATCGCCTTGCCTCACACCTCTCTTTATGACAAACTATTTAATGGGGAACCATTCACTAAAATGGAAGCCTTTCCCGAAGTAAGACATCCTTAATCCAAGTTCTCCATTTAATGCCAAATTTCATTTGCTCCAAAATAGAATCCAAATAGCTCCAATTTAACAAGTCAAATGCTTTGTCAAAGTCCACTTTGCAAATAAGCACTTGCTTTTTAATCATCTTTGCCCAAGATCAGAGCTTATTTACTACAAGTGGGCCATCTAGAATACTCTTACCTTCCACATAAGCCCATTGCTCCAAACCAATAACTTTCCATATAAACTTCTTTAATCTAAGAGCAAGTACTTTGGAGAGAATTTTGTACATACACCCAATGAGATTAACCGGTCTATAATAACTAACTAATGAGTTTTGGGTATTGGGTATTGTAATTATGATATTAATATTTTATAATTTAAATATTTATTACCGATCAAAATCTCAACAAAAAATGATTTGATTTTTTTTAATAATTATAGTTTCTAATAACATCACCAACGACGAGTTTAATATGTAACAAATTTTATATAGATATATAAAGTTTTAGTATCCGAAGTTCATGATAAACTAATTTAAATTATAACATAAATAATAAAAACAATATAATTAATTCTCATTATTAGATATTTTAGGTTAATATTATGAATTGCTATGTTAGTAGTAATTACACAACAAACTTTGTATTAATAATATGACACATAATACTAATATATAATTTTAAGATCATATATATATATATATATATATATATATATATATATATATATATATATATATATATATATATATATTAATAATAAAATTATAAGTATTATAATAAAAACGGCTAGGATAGGGTAAAAGTGATAGAGTCATTGGATTGGTGTAACCCTAATATCGTAATCATATCAAATTTGTAACTTTTATAGAAAAAATCACATAGCCGGTCCAATGATTTACCCAACCGAAAAAGTTCGGGTTCAATTTTTCCCATATGGTTCAAGTATTTTTGTCACTAATAGTCATACTACTTTAGTTCGATGATACAACAAAAATAATTTTGATTTCATGGTGTTGTCTGAAACCCAATACAAACATGTAAATTATATAAAATGAACAAAATAAAAAATGACAAAAGATTTTAACATTCTTTCAGCTAACAACAAAACTATAACTACTAAAATCTAATCATATATTACTTATTTATACATTATCAATGTATGTAGTTTGATTCAAATGTCACAAGTAGGTTCTTGCTTGGAACTAATGATCATACTAAAATGCCCGATTTAAATATTTTAAACTGATAACCATTTAAAACATTTTAAATAGTTAATATTGTCAAAATTATGAGTTTAAGTGTTCTTAAAGATGTGTACACAGTTTTTATTAGTACAAAAATGCAAAATATATGAAATAACAATTTACTTCTATTCCATTTTATTGGTACTGAAATTTTATTGGTAAGAACATATTTTAATCCAACTTTCAACATACGAGCTTACATTTTTTATATAAAGCAACATACCTTTTTCATATTTATATATAACTTATTTTTGTTGCTTCCACCTATATTTCTATCATTCTCATTTCTTAACTATCTAGTTGAAGCCACACATATGGCAACATCAAACATTTTTTTTGCAGATATTTAACATCAAGGAGATTAAGAGATAACATGCTAACCTGTCATGGCAAGCCGCATCGATGGCTATTTTATGTTCGAGATCAAATGCAACCATCTCTCAACTGCTTCCATTATTAACCACAATGATGGTATGTGATCTTAATCCTCTAGCTTTTATCAATTCCATTTTCATTCACCAACACCGTATAATTTTTCATTTTTCACCCCCAAAATCAAGCCAAATCTAACATCACTAATTTACCAATAAATTTTAAGTCATAAAACTTGATCGTTTTGAATTAACTACAATCAAAACCAAACGACAATGGAACCACTATATGGAAAAACTTTGTTCCTTGCACTCTCACAAAAATGAAACCTCTTAAAAATTAAGAAATTGTCACTATCCAATCACTAATCTATATAAACAAATCAACTACTTGAAACTAAAATAAACTGTAACATCCCGAGTTCAGGAGTGTAAGTTCAGGGTTCAAAGTGAAAATGTGGATGGTCAACTCGGCGAGTCCATGGGTAGACTCGGCGAGTAGGGTCGCGATTCTGGTCGCGTGTTGAGTGGCCAACTCGGCGAGTCGGTGGCTGGACTCGGGGAGTTGGTGTTGTGTGGAGAAAACCCTAATCCCAGGGATTGAGCCCTATATAAAGAACATAATACCCTCTTCCCAGCCTCTTTGCTCCCCCTTGAAGTCCAAAAACCCTATTTTTTTGTGTGTGAGAGAATTAGAGAGCATTTGAGTCTTGAAGGAGTGTTGGTTGAAGAAATCTTTGAAGATTAAGAGGTTTGGAGCAAGGGGCTTTGCAAGGTTTTGGCTTATTCTTCTGTTGGAGTCTTCTTTGGAGGTAAGGATTCGTTGCTTGAGCTGTTATCCATCTAGATCTATCATTTGTGGGATTTTTGGGAATTTATCTAGTGCTATCTTGAGTTTGGAGGTTAGATCTGAGGTTGCTACCTCAGATCTAGAGTAGTGATGATCCAAAAGAGCATAAAGTCCCTGTTCAAGAGCTGTTGATGAAGCCTTTTAGTCCCAAACCTTAGCCAAGAGTGTATTATGCTTAGATCTCCTTGGATTCACGTAAAGTTTGCTACTTTACGTGATGGATGGCTTGTATAAGAGTAGATCTATGGATTTGAGACCCTGCATGGCTTGGAAAGCCTCTGTATGAGCTAAGAACTAGTGGTACTCGGCGAGTCACATGGGTGTACTCGGCGAGTTGCATGAAGATGGGCAACAACTCGACGAGTTGGAAGAACAACTCGGCGAGTTGGTTGAAGATAGCCTTGGACTCGGCGAGTCTATTCTTGGACTCGGCGAGTCTGGTCGAGAGGTCCTAACCTTTTCTGGTTAAGCTGTGAATCGGTGAGTCAAGGGATGACTCAGTGAGTTGAGTACAGTTAGACTCAGAGTTGTGGGACTCGGCGAGTCTTGGGGCGACTCGGCGAGTTGAGTCGTGTTATGGGAGTTTTAGAGCATGGGGACTCGACGAGTCAGCGGGTTGACTCGGCGGGTAGAGTAAGTCAGGAGGGTTGACTTTGACTGAGGACTTTGACTTTGACCAAGAGTTGACTTCCAGGGATATTTTGGTAATTATGGGTATTTATTGAGTTCAGTCTTTTGGTATTGATCAGTGGTGGAGTTCGTGTCGGAGGTTTGAGCAGCGTGATCTTATCCTTTTCAGTCAGCAGTTGCGAGGTGAGTTATCCTCACTATATCCACAGGGTCTAAGGCACCAAGGCCGGCCCTTTATCGGATTGTAATCCGAGTGTTGTTGTCATGTTATTGCTTTGCTATGTTTACATCCTGGTAGTTAGGATGGTATATGTTAGAGACCTGGTTAAGGTCGGTATCCTGTTATATAGGATGGTATATGCTAGTGACCGGTTAGGTCGGTATCCTGGTTAAAATGATGTTATGTTAAGTGATTTGATAGATCGGTTTGGTTGGATGCGTATTGTTATATGATTGTATATTTACGTGGACATGGTTGTTGGGCTGGAGTTGGGTTGAGGTGGGTCCTGCTTTGTGCTGTAGGCCAACATACCCAGGGCGGACCGGTTATCCCGTAGGCCCAGCGAGCGGTCTGGATAGGCTGTAGGCCCCACGAGGGCGGACCAGACGTGCCGAGGCTCGGAGAGTGGACCAGGCCGACTGAAGGCCCGGTGCGGGCGGACCAGTCATACTGTAGACTCAGAGAGCGGACCAGGTGGATTGAAGGCTCGGTGTGGGCGGACCAATCACACTGTAGACTCGATGTATATGGCTAGACTCAAAGGGTGGACCAGGTGGACTGTAGGCCGGTGCGGCGGACCAGTCACACAGTAGACCCGAAGTGCATGGTTGTTCTGTATCGATTATATGATATGGTTATGTTTGTATGACGTTGGTATTTTGAGGGTATCTCACTAAGCTTTCGGGCTTACAGCTGTGGTTTAAATGTTTCAAATACTTCAGGAGACCGTGGCAAGGCAAATGCATGATCGTACCGCTCCTTGAGTTTTTATGCGTTTACGATGTGGTTTCTGGGAAATACTCTGATAATAAATGTATTGAAAATCTTTTGTAATAACTTTATGAAATTTGGTTGTTTTTGAAAAGTTTAAATTGGTTGGAATTTTTAGAGTGTTACATAAAATCTAACAAATTTAAATTTATTAGTAGCAATTTGAATCATATTATAATCTTAATCAATAGAAAGTAAGCAAAAAAATCATGTTTTACTTATACAATTCACAATCATGATTAAATGGTGATGGTAGGGTTTTCGGAATCAATCACGATCAAAATTAATGCTTATGGTAGGGCCCAAGACATATGTGATATGTCCAACAACATAAAGCTCGTGTAATTTAGGGGGCCAAAATATTTTTAGTTACACTAGTATTAGTAACAGATTAGTGATGGATTAATAACGGATTACTGACATTTGACATAATAGTAACATATTGGTGACAAATTTTACTTTGATTAATTTTATAACAATTATTACTTAAGGGTCTATTTTTACTTTTTTCGTACAAAACATTAAAATCAACGGGTCCGGACAACAACCAGAGTAGACGATACAAAAAATAACTCTAATGGAAAGATATATATCAACCATATCAACCGCCAGACTAATATAGTTCAATACATATCGATGGAAGACAAACAGACAATAAGCTGCGCCGCTAGCCTTTTCTGGATGACAAAACTAATTCTTTTGAAAACACCATCTGTGGATCTAGGAGATATGACATTAGAATGCATGACCCATTGGGCTCTGTTGAGGAGCTCCATTGCCTATGGTGTGGGAAAACCAAATGTATCGAATGCAAAAGGTATAAACACATGTTGATTTTCTATACATGCATTCTCATGTTTGGCTACTTTGCACGCAACGGCTTTCAAAGCGACATGCCCAGTTGTGAAACCCCCGCCCCTCAAACCGACGAGAGGAGAGACTCCAGTAAGATTCACACACATGTGCTTCCCTCCTACACATCTAAAGACCAAAATGCCTGTCGGTCTAAGTGTGGATCTTCCATTCTGCGGGTCTGTCAAAAAGTTCACTGGTGCTTCTTTCCTCGCAGAAATAACAGCATGTCGACAAGCATCAAACATAACATCCCTAACCACATCATGTTTGTACTTGAAGCCAGAGAGCGCTCTACAATGAACCGCATGTTTCCCAAAGGTATCTAAACATGCCTTGCGGCAAACTGGACATATCTCGTCAATTGGGAATAGAGGAATCATGAGGCGGTAACGAAGGATAGTTCAGTACTCCACAGGAGACATATGCTGGCCAATGCCATCAATAGGGATAGTTAGTAGAAAATCCTGAGCATGAGGCGCCCGAAGACACTTAAAGACTGCTTTCTGTCTAACAGTCATATCGAAGTCAACTTCCATATATATTTGACGATTTTTCTAAAAAGGGCACACGCCTATGCTTTTTGGGATTTAGGTGGGCGGTGTCCTTAATACATGATGATGATTTTATTAAGTGAGTCGTATGTTTAAATGAGATTAAATGTATTTTAATGCATTAACTCGTAAATATGTTAAACATAGGTTTGTATTTGTATAGTATGTCTTTCAAAATCCTGCGAGAAAGATTCCAAACAGTTTGGACAAACGATAAGCTTCCCTCTCTTTCTTCATATGTCTTTCACTCTGATAAATAACACGAATATCCAATGAGATTAACGAAAAGAAAGACAAAGGTAAAGTTAAGTTGTTGTAAGGCATGCAAACAAGTAATTTTGTCTCCGATGGATAAAAAGTGTCACTTGTAAATAGATAAGGGACGGTTTATGTAATCCACTGAAAAACAATAATATTAGGCTTTACAACAGACATCTTGACAGAAAGGACGACCAATTGGAGCAACCTAACAACAGTATTTTGCCCCTCTTCGATTTTTGACAATTCGTCGGAGATTTTGCAGCCGATCACTTTCCGGCGGGCCATTGTGTTGTCCCACATCTTCTTTTTTATCTTCTTCAAAATCGAAGGATTAGCGCTTTATTCCACTTGAATATACAATAATGGCAGAATTCTTCTTCTAGGGTTACTGGAAACCCTCCCCCTTACTGAATTCAAAGACACAGGGAGGGGAGAGAGATGTCTCGGCAAGCGACGACGACCGCCTTTCATAAGTCGAAGACCCTGGACAACAAATATGTAAGAAATGTTCTTGATTTCGCCTAATTTCTATAGGGTATTTCGTAGTCTTATCCCCTTCGTTTCAAAAATTGGAGCTATCTTTTTGACTTTGGATGTGAAATCTCGCACTCTATGAATATGAATTAATGTGGTTTTGAAGTTTTTGGAAAATTTCGGTTAACTACTCTAAATTTCTGAAGTAATTTGATGCAATAATGGTGATGTTATATTTGCATCACACTCCATAACTATTGCATTAAAAGAGTACGAGGTTTGACATCAGTACTCAAAAGACGGCTCTTCCATGGGAATCCAGTTGAGTTCATGTTCTAGACATGTAACGATGTTTGAGATTACAAAGAAGTTATGAGGTTTTTATTTTTATTTTTATTTTTATTTTTTTATTTTTTTTATTTTTGAAAGAAGTTATGAGGTTGCTTATTGTCGTTATTTCTCTTTCCTATAGCTAGAAGTTTTTTGAATTTTAGTCCATCTTTTGGCAAACAGTAGCACTTCTCTAGACTTGTTTCATGATCGTAGCAATGTAGCTTTGTGAAATAATTTGTGTAGTTGGAAGTCAACCAGATGTAGCTTGAGATCTCATAGCTAGATTGGTTGGTACTATCATTTCTATTCTTGTAATGATGTTGGAAACTATTAGTAAAATACCAAATCAGTTGTGGGATTTATCCCCCTAGTGGAATGCTATTTTTGTTATGATTTACTTTGGCATGCTGTATCTTCATACTGGATTTGAGTGTGCTATTTCTTTTATGTTTTGGAAGATGCTTGGAGATGAGATTGGGAAAGGAGCATATGGTCGAGTTTACAAGGGTTTAGACTTGGAGAATGGAGATTTTGTTGCAATAAAACAAGTTTCTTTGGAGAATATTGCTCAGGAGGACCTCAACATTATCATGGTACAATTTATCTCCCTTCTTTTTCCTTTTAATATTTCAAACATGCTGTATTTTATATATGGTTGATTAGCATATGATACTCAACCACTTATATTCTGTATTAACACATTTGTTGCTTTCTATATGGATAAATTGTGAACCAATTGGACATGGTAACTTCTCAGCAAGAAATTGACTTGCTTAAGGTACTACTTTTGGTCTTACTTTATAGTTATTTTTGTAACATTGCAGGAATATTCTAGATGATTTATAAATCATATGATGCATTTCTTTTGATGCAGAATTTGAACCACAAAAATATAGTAAAGTATCTTGGATCCTTAAAGACAAAGACCCATCTTCATATAATTCTTGAGTAAGTGTGTTAAAATTTATTAACCTTAAATACATTTATCACTTGTATTAGTGTTGAAAGTGTGTTTAACTGGTGATAATCTTTTTAATCTAAGGTATGTGGAGAATGGTTCACTTGCAAACATTATCAAGCCAAACAAATTTGGGCCATTTCCTGAATCATTGGTGGCTGTTTATATAGCTCAGGTTGGTTTCTAACATTGACCTTATGTACCTGGTTCAAATTTTTGATATAAATATTTCTGACTTTAATGCATGAGCAGGTTTTGGAAGGCTTGGTTTATTTGCATGAACAGGGGGTTATTCATCGAGATATTAAGGGTGCCAATATTTTGACTACTAAAGAGGTAAGTATAAGAGTATTTTTTTTGTCTTTGCCCTTTTAGCTCCAAAATTTATTTTACCTTTTTACCTCTTTTGGCTTTTCTTTCCAGGGTCTTGTTAAGTTAGCAGATTTTGGGGTTGCAACAAAGCTAACTGAGGCGGATGTTAATACACATTCAGTTGTTGGCACACCTTACTGGATGGCTCCTGAGGTATTTATATTTATAGATTCTTATTCTTTTTAATAAAAACTTGATCTTGCCTGTCTAATTTTTTCTTCTTTAGGTGATTGAAATGTCAGGAGTTTGTGCTGCATCTGATATATGGAGTGTTGGTTGTACTGTAATCGAACTGCTTACTTGTGTGCCTCCTTACTATGATCTTCAACCCATGCCAGCTCTCTTTAGGATTGTTCAGGTATTCTATCATTGTTAATTTACCATGTCATGAAATCATTGTTACTGAATTTCCTAAATTGCCCTTCAGGATGAAAATCCTCCAATTCCAGATAGCTTGTCACCTGGTATCACAGATTTTTTACGCCAGTGCTTTAAAAAGGTAAAGTGTAAAATGACTGTCTGGTTTTATGCTTCCTTTTTTTACTTTTCTTGAAGTTATCTATTCTCTGTTTTAACATTAATTTTCATATTTCAGGATGCTAGACTGAGACCTGATGCAAAAACACTTCTTTCTCACCCTTGGATACAAAATTCAAGGCGTGTTGTATTGCAGTCTTCACTTCGCCATAGTGGTACACTCAGGTAATTGCTGCAAGGATAAAAATTATATATTTTTATATAAAAATCATGTTTTTATATTCGAAGAGCATCTCTTTTTTCAGAAACATAGAAGATGATGGCTCAGTGGGTGCTGCAAAAACTTCAAATGCAGATGATCTAACCACTGTTGAGAATCTCTCTGTGGAGAAAGTCAAAGTATTTATTTCCTTGTAATTAAAACTAATAAGTACAAAGTTTCAAACACACTGGTATTACAGTATATAATTTGTTTTTACTTATTGATGTTCCGAATTTCAGGAAGTTAAAACAGAGTTGCTATTGGCTGAAGCTACTCTTGCTGGCAAGTCATATGAGGAAAATGATTCAAGTAATGAAAAAGCAGATGTATCAGAAGACGATGTTGCAGTTGCCACTTTAGCTATTCATGAGAAATTACCATTAGAACCTTCATCTGTAAACAATGAAACTAATCAAGAACATGCCCATGCGAAGCTACTATCAGAATTAGGTGCCACTGAGGTAACGATAACAAATGGTGACTCGGAGTCAAAATCAAAAACCACAAAAGTCAAAGAAAACGGAAGTTCTGTTACTACTGAAACCAGTTCAACTACTTCTAGCCACAAAGGCCATGACAACACTTCTCAAAAGTCTACGAAAGCATCAAGAACAGTTGGAGGAAACAACGAACTGAGTAAATTCAGTGATACACCTGGCGATGCTTCATTGGACGATTTATTTCAACCAATGGATAAAACCTTTGAAGATCGGTCCGCTGAAGCTTCAACATCTGCTTCTTCATCACACATGAATAATAATAATAATAATAATAATCAAGGGAACACAGATACTGGAAGAGCTGATTTGGCAACACATTTAAGGGCTACAATTGCTCAAAAACAGTTGGAGAATGAACCAGGTGGACAGTCTAATGGAGGAGATATACTTCATCTTATGATGGGTGTTTTAAAAGAAGATGTGATTGGTATTGATGGTCTAGGGTTTGATGATAAACTACCTGCAGACAATCTTTTTCACCTGCAAGCTGTTGAATTTGGGAAATTAGTTTCTTCATTGAGACCAGAGGAATCAGAAGATGTGATTGTGTCATCGTGTCATAAGTTAACTGTTTTCTTTCAACATCGCCCTGAACAGAAACTTGTTTTTATGACCCAACATGGATTACTCCCTCTTCTGGAATTGCTTGAGGTTCCTAGGACACGGGTATGTTCAATTCAAAGTGGCTTACTACTTACTAAATCTTGTTCTTCTTCTATTATTATATTAAATATTTTAGTAATATATTTTAATGCTATTCTTTAGGTGCAGGTTATATGTTCCGTGCTTCATGTCTTGAATCAAATTATCAAGGATAACACTGACTTTCAGGAGAATGCTTGTCTTGTTGGACTTGTAAGTACTTAGGGGTTGTTTCTTTTTACTTAAGGGTAAAATGGTCATTTAGTCTCATTTTATTTACGAAAAACCTCCCCAGGTACCCGTTGTTATGGGGTTTGCAGTGCCTGATAGAACAAGAGAGGTTCGTATGGAAGCAGCTTACTTTTTGCAGCAACTTTGTCAGTCAAGGTATAAATTTTTCTCATTTTCTCTAAAATTTCTAATTTCTTTGTGTTTATACTATAAAAAGATGATTGTATTGAGGTGGAATCTTTTTGTTACAGCTCATTGACATTACAAATGTTTATAGCATGCCGTGGGATACCTGTTCTTGTGGGATTTCTGGAGGCTGATTATGCAAAATACAGGTTTTTAGTTCTTTTAACTTGTATAATTTCATACAGAACTGAAGCAATTATGATTACATTCTAGAATGTGAATGTTCTAATGAACCTTTTTCCAAATTCCAGGGAAATGGTCCATCTAGCTATTGATGGAATGTGGCAGGTATTTAAGCTTCAAAGATCAACACTTAGGAATGATTTTTGTCGAATAGCTGCAAAAAACGGAATATTACTGAGGCTCATAAACACCCTTTATAGCTTAAATGAAGCAACCAGGCTGGCTTCCATATCTGGTGGAGGTGGCTTTTCAATGGATGGTTTAGGTTTAGGTTTAGCCACCCGATCAAGATCCGGTCCATTAGATTCAAGTAGCAACACTTTCATGCAAACTGAAAGTGCAGCCAATGGGATGGATTATGTTGACCATGTCAAAGTCAAACACGGTGTAACAACAGATCAATCATCTTCTCATTCACCTGATTCAAGATTCTTCACTTTAGACATTGATAAACATCATCATCATCATCATCATCATCAATCAAGCAACACTAGTGCTGAAGCTCCATTTAATTCCAGATCACCAGATTCGAATACAGTGAAGGAGGAGAGAGGAGATGGTTCACACGATGTTGAACATAAACAGAGACTTTCTAATTTTGGAAGGCTGTCCACTGATAGGCCTAGGAAATCTATGGATGTTGTATCAAATGGGCAAGAAAATGTCCGCCCTCTGTTAAGTCTTTTGGAAAAAGAACCCCCTTCACGACACTTTTCTGGTCAACTTGAATATGTTCGCCATTTGACCGGATTAGAAAAACATGAAAGTATACTCCCACTTTTGCATACTTCTATTGAAAAGAAGAACAATGGGCTTGATTTCTTAATGGCTGAATTTGCTGGTAATTTTTGGCTTCCTTTCTTTTGAGTAAATCACATTTTTGGTCCCATTTTTCAGTTTTGTTCCTTATTTGAGCTTCTTAATCTTTTTGGTCCTTGACTTTAGCTATTTTTTGCAATTTTGGTCCCAAAAATAGTCTCATTTTTATCTGGAATAAGGACAAAAAATGTTACAATACCAGCTATACTTACTTAGGGACCAAAGTGTAATTTTCATTTTGTTTGTTGAATTCAACAGAGGCTTCTAGTCGTGGAAGGGAAAATGCTAATAACAATGAGTCGATGCCTAAAACTCCACATAAATTAGTTAATAACAAAAAGACGGGGGTGGTGGGGTCCAATGAGGGGGGCGGGGGTGGGGCGTCCACATCAGGAATTGCATCTCAAACAGCATCAGGTGTACTCTCGGGTTCCGGTGTTCTTAATGCTAGACCAGGGAGTGCCACGTCATCTGGACTTTTGTCCCACATGGTGTCCCCATGGAATGCTGACGTGGCGAGGGAATATCTTGAAAAAGTGGCGGATCTTTTACTTGAATTCGCGGGTGCTGACTCAACAGTGAAGTCGTACATGTGTAGCCAAAGTTTACTCAGCCGGTTATTCCAAATGTTCAATAAAATCGAACCCCCTATTCTATTAAAGCTCTTAAAATGCATCAATCTTTTGTCCACCGATCCACACTGTTTGGAACATCTACAAAGAGCTGATGCCATTAAACATCTTATCCCAAATCTTGACCTCAAAGATGGCCCTCTCGTTTCCCAAATTCATCATGAGGTAAGTGAAATTATATCTCATTAATTATGATTATTTGACCTTCTTTGAATAATAATAATAATAATGTTTATTATTATTTTTGTTTGTTGTTTGAAGGTCTTGAACGCACTATTCAATCTATGCAAAATTAATAAACGGAGACAGGAACAGGCAGCAGAAAACGGAATAATTCCACATTTAATGCGTTTCATAATGTCGGATTCTCCATTAAGACAATACGCATTGCCTTTGTTATGTGATATGGCCCACGCGTCACGTAATTCAAGGGAACAGTTGAGAGCGCATGGTGGAATGGACGTCTACTTAAGCTTACTTGAAGACCAGCTTTGGTCTGTAACAGCTTTGGATTCAATTGCTGTGTGTTTGGCACATGACAATGACAACAAGAAAGTGGAACAAGCTTTGTTGAGAAAGGAATCTGTTCAGAAGTTGGTCAGATTCTTTCAGTGCTGTCCGGAACAATTTTTCCTTCACATCTTAGAGCCATTTTTGAAAATCATCACGTACGTTTTTATTCTTTAATTCATTAACCTTTTTTTTTTTTTTTTTTTCAATCATAACAATACGTGTATAATCAATCCTTTCCTTATGTGGCCCCGCAGGAAATCAATTGAGATAAATAAAACACTGGCTGTTAACGGGTTGACACCGTTACTCATATCGAGACTTAACCACCAGGATGCTATAGCACGTCTCACTCTGCTAAAATTAATTAAGGTTGTAATTTGGAAAAATGTTGCTTTTTTTTTTCATTCTACATTAAGTCATTTTTATTTATTTATTTTGTTGTGTCAGGCTGTATATGAACATCATCCACGTCCAAAGCAGCTGATTGTAGAGAATGATTTGCCTCAAAAGTTACAAAACTTAATTGAAGAACGAAGAGATGGGCAAAGCTCTGGTGGTCAAGTTCTGGTGAAGCAAATGGCCACCTCACTGCTTAAAGCACTTCATATCAATACTGTTTTATGATTCATTTGATTCGGTCTTGAGTCTGTTTGACTTTTCACGTGTAAATATATAATTTTTGGTGTGTCATGGGATGTAATTATTTATTTTGATTTTTTGTTTGTTGGAATCACGTTCTCGTGTTTTGGTTTGGTTTGTGTTTGATTTCATCTTGTGTAATCTGTACCCTAGCATGCTTCCTATGTATAACAAAGGTGTATAGATTATTATATTCTAACTGACTGCTGTGCTTTGCTGTTTTAAACGTGTACAAACCCAAGCCAACACACGCCAAGCAGCAAACTAACAAAACTAAATTGTATTTGTGCTGTGTCATTTTATACTTTATAATTTTTTAATAAAGTAATCTTTTAATATATTCAACAACGACAAACTCAAATAATCCATTTATAGTTGGTATGGGAGGTAGAAGCTAGGGGTGGAATTGGTATGGTATTGATCTTTTTTCCTCCAAATCGTGTACTGTACAAACTATAGTTGACAGAGTAATTTAGTTATCGATACCGTACCAAGTATATTTGGTACCAACTAATTTGGCTACCAACATATTTGGTTGGTACAAATATATACCAAATTTTTTAATTAATACAACTTGAAATTGCCGATTATGGAAGAATTATGAGAATAAGAAAGTAAGGCAAAAACATCTTAAACTCGAATTTGAGATGAAGTTGTGGACTATGGTCGTTATTTCTTTTGGTATTACTTTTGCTTTTAGTGTAATATAATTCGTTTGGTATTACTCATCAAGTGCTCAAAAAATAATAAAGTATAAAAAGAATTGCTGATCACTCAATTATGTTAGTAATTCCAAGAATGTTAGTTGTTATTCTAATTAAAACATGAAAATAATATATATATATATATATATATATATATATGGTTAGGTTATTTTGTTTTCACTATCTATTATGTACATATATGATTGATTCTGGACCAATTATTTTAGTTATTTTAAGAAACTAATTAATACATATTACATGTTGAAGATATAATGGATATTAATTACATCTTCAACATTTAATATGCATTAATTACTTTCTTAAAATAACTAAAATGATTGGTCCGGAATCAATATATATATATATATATATATATATATATATATATATATATATATATGGTTAGGTTATTTTGTTTTCACTATCTATTATGTACATGTATGATTGATTCTGGACCAATCATTTTAGTTATTTTAAGAAACTAATTAATACATATTACATGTTGAAGATATAATGGATATTAATTACATCTTCAACATTTAATATGCATTAATTACTTTCTTAAAATAACTAAAATGATTGGTCCAGAATCAATCATACATGCACACAATAGATAGTGAAAACATTTGAACATAACCCTCTCTCTCTCTCTCTCTCTATATATATATATATATATATATATATATATATATATATATATATATATAAAGATCATTACTAGCCCAATAGAACAAATATTATCTAGAAGACTTTAGCTTGTTCTATAATGCTCTAGAAGATTCTAGAACATTGTGGAAGACTATAGAAAACTTCGGAATATATCGAAAGAGTCTAGAATGACATGGAAGACCCTAGAAGGTTATGCATCATTCTAGAAGACACTGGAACAACCTAGACCTCTCCAGAACATGGTAGAACATTCTAGAAACATATGGAAGCTTATAGAGTATGTTAGATAGTTCTAGAGTTATCTAGTAATTAGTTAGTATATACTAGTATCTAGAACCTTCCTATGAGGCCTATAAATAGGTGTGGAGCTCATTTGCTCCAAACCATCCAAGAAAGCCTCAAAGAAAGCAAAGTGTATAGTAGTCTCACAAAGTGTAAGTTCTTCTTAAGTGTCTTAATAAAAGTCTTGTTGTTTCCCATATAAAGAGTCGTCTTCAACATATATATATATATATATATATATATATATATATATATATATATATATATATATATATATATATATATGGACAATATTATTCTATAAGAATTACTAAGAGAATAGGTTGTTTAATAATTTGAATACGTTCAACCTTGCACAACTATCGTCATATTCATTCATTCTCACTAATTTTTATTCATTTTTGTTCTCACACATCGTTTTTCACTCATTTTTATTCTTACAGAATATGATTCAATAAACATTCCGACAAAATGAGAATAATAATAATAAGTCTATAATAATCTTATAGACGATTTAATCAGTGAGAATATGTGATAATGACAATGTAAAATTGAACGTATTCATATTATTAAACAACAAATTTTCTTTGTCATTCTCACAGAATAACATTGTCCACACGTACGCAGAATAGATGTCAATCCGCATTTGAACCTAGCTCCCCCCCCCTCTCTCTCTCTCTCTATATATATATATATATATATATATATATATATATATATATATATATACAACCGTAGTATCCAAAATTTCATACCGTTACCATACAAAGACTTACTTAATTGGTATGATATTACCGCCCAAATATATTTGTTACCAAAAAAGTTGGCTATCAATTTTATTGGTTCGGTTGGTAATATATTGAAGAGGTCAAGTCTTCATACGTAGAAGAGGAACGTGTCACTTTGATGAGTTCCAAAATATTTTAAATATATTTATCCCAAATATTTTAAAAATGATCTATATATTAATAAAAAATAATATAATTAAGTGAAAACTTCAGTAAAATTCTTATATTTTGGTCTCAAACTAATATTTGTTTACGAAAAAACATGAATTACCAGTAAAAATGACGATTTAACCCATTTTTTCCGGTTTACCGGTTTTATTGCTTACTTGTTTAATTAAAGTCTCAACACTTCACCCGAATTTACGAATAAATATCAAACTAAAATTTAGTGATGATTTAGCCATTTTCTCCATGTAACATATATTTTACCGGTTTCACTGCTGACCTGAACGCTTAGTCATTAAATGAGCTGATGAGATGAATATATTGGGTTATAAAATGTTATGTTTACCATAAAACATAATATCTTGATATACTGTATATATTTTTGGAATATAAAATGCATCCAACGAAGACTGCAATAATTACAAAAACTAGTAACAACTGTCACATTTTTTTTACGTTTATAAGAAATTTCATATTGTATATCTAACCTTATGTAACCCAATATATCCATCTCATCAGACATCAGTTTTCCTGGAAATGCACATTTTATTGGTTTCATTGCTGACTTAGATACATAGTCATAAATGAGTCGATGACATAGATATCAAATTTTACAGTAAATGTAGTATTTTATAACCCATCTTATTCATCTTATTAGCAAATTTAATGACTAGGTGTCTAAATCAACCATGAAAGCGATAAAACGTATGTTAAATGGAGAAAATGGCTAAATCATCACTAAATTTTAGTTTGAGACTTACTCGTAAATTAGGGTAAAATAACGGAACTTTAATGAAACAAGTAAATAATGAAACCGGTAAACCGGGAAAAAGGGATCAAATCGTCATTTTTACCGGTAATTCATGTTTTTTCGTAAACAAATTTTAGTTTGAGACTTTTTTTTTGTAAATTAAGGTATTTTAGGAATTTTCTAAAGATTTTCCAAAACAAATAGAACTTGTGAAAATAAAAAATGATTATGGATTTGAAATTAGATAATATTGAAAGTAAAAAAAGCCTTATCTCATTCTCGAGTTTTTCTTAGGATAGAGGGGGAAGGAAAGGAGAGGATTTAGAAGGAGAGAGTAAGTTTTTTAAGGAGAAAAATACAAAGGAGAAAAGAGGATTGTGAGGAGGAGGGAATAAGAAAAAAGGGCTGTTGCCTTTCCGCTCATATTTGGACGGGATTAGGAAGGAAAAAAGAAAAAGTTTGATTTTGCAGAGTGTTTGGGATTGCTTTTTAGGCTAAAAAGTCATTTTTGACAAAATGAGTTTTTACAAAAAAAGATTTTAAAATGTGTTTTGAGTTATCTTTTAAAGAGCTAAAAGCTAAAACTCAAAAGTCACAAAAAAATCACTAATTCATTACTTTTGAAAGCTTATTTTTATTCTTACCAAAAATTGATCTAAAACGACTTCTTAAAACATCTTTTTTGATTTTTAGCTTTTTAAAAAAATCAAAAATTCAAAAATTCATTTTAAAGGAATCCAAACACCCTACTGTTTATTGTCTTCTCTCCTTCCTCTTCTCCCTCTTCTTCCTTTAATGAAGCATTGAAGCTGATGAACCCTAAACATAGGTAAAAACGTCATTTGACATTGAACTTTCTTTCCTTTCCCTTCAACTTGAAAATGCATCTATCTCCTCGTTCTCATTCCATCTTCTTCTTTTTCTTTCCCCTCCCCACCATTTCCTCCCCCCTCTTTAAAATTTAAACTCTAGAACACAATGCTTCATAGTTCATTATTTTAAACCCCAACGGTACAAAAAACCCCTAGCAAACAAGCAGAATTAAAAAAAACCATACCTTCCTATCACCCTTCACTTTCTTCTTTCAAGGTAAATAGGAATTTTGTGCTTGACGATTTTAGGTAGAAATATAGGGTTTTTTCAACTCTTGATAGGGTTTATTTTCACCAGGAAGTCATTGTCATTTGATTTTTTTTTTCTTTTTTATTGTTGGAATGTTGTAATCCATTTGTCTAATAATCGATCGACGGTTTATGTGATACTTCATGGAACTTGTTTCTTGAGTTTGTTTTGATAACAATTATGTAATTGATAAAAACAACAAATTCATGTAAATGTACAACTTTTATTGCGTGATGTACTATGTTTTGGAGAGAGTAAATGGTCATCCAAGAAAAGTGACAGTTTGATTATTAGAATCGAAAATGACTGTTTGATTATTAGAATCGTGTTGTGAAGAAACGACTAAATTTTCAAACGTTTAGCATTGGATCAAGATTGTACAACTTACATTGTAGTTCTCTACAACCGAAGGCATGTTGGTAAGTTTTTATTGTTGATTGAAAATAGGGATGTACATCGGAAGCAGATACCTACTTTAAGAACCAGAACTACTGGTTTTGAAAATGGAACTACCTTAAGCGGTTTCGGTTTCGGAAGTTTCAGAACCGCTTTAAGCGGTTCCGGTTCCAATTCTCATTTTTACAAAACCGTTACCGGCTGGATACCCGTCGGTTTCGGTTCCAATACCGGGTGCCCGGAACCGACGGTTAACCGGAACCGATACCGACGGGTATCCGCCCTTTTAAATAAAAATATATTTAACTTTTTATATTTTGATGATTTTATTTTTTAAAAAATAGGAAAAAAAACTTATACCTCGTTGCTGACCTTAGTGGTTTTTAGGGTTAGTGATTCATTCTTACATTTAAACAAAAAAAAAAAAACGCCGCCACCCTACACTACTCTCTTTTCTTCTCGTTGTCACTCTCGTCAAAGTCGAAGCTTCAATCTGTTCAATCGAAGCTTCAGGGGTGTTTGAGATATCTTTTGAGTGGATAAAAGAACTTTTGGGAAAAGATAACAAACAAAAGATGTTTGAGAAAAGCTTCTTAAAAGCTCCTTTTGGATTTTTTAAAGAAGGAAAACTGACTTTTTGGAAAAGTCAGGGAAACCTAGCTTTTTGGAACTTTTGCCAAAAGATCTTTTGCCCTCTGAAAAGATACCCCAAACACCCCCTCAATCTTCATGCGGTCACAATACCGATTAACCTATTCCTGTTATGTTCTATAATATGTAGTTCTCGTTTTTTTTACTTGGTAAGATTCAATAACCTGTTCTGTTCTCGATTTTTTTTTTCATCTGTTACTTCCCTCTTCATTTACAGTAATAGAAAGAAAGGAATTTTCCATTTGAATCCGTACATTTCTCTTTTTCATTCATATTACAGATCCTATTGTTACTCATTCGGAAGTGGATCTCTTGCGACTTCGTCGATCTATTTCAAGCACCCATCAACAAACATGTTCTTGAGGTCAGTACATATTGTTCTTAGGTTCATCATCTGATCTATTTGTTAAAAACCAGACCTACATTTTGACCTTGAAACTTCAATAGGTTTATTTTACTTTTAACTTGTTTTGTTTGGTGTTCATCTCTTTATTTGATAGTCGTTATATAGTGTCCTATTCAATTTACATTCATTTGGCTAGTCAAGAACATTGCTGTAATTCTTATTAAAATCTGATACACGCCGGCTTGTAAGAGTCCCTTATGTGTGAATTGTGCTTACTTGTTTGAACTTTCACTTACATTTCTTTCTAAATTTTGTACATGAAACCTTTTAGCCTTTAAAATTCTTGTGCATGTAAGTACAAAAATCGTTTCTAACATTCATCCATTCAGTTATTCGCTTAGCTACATCTCTATACTAATAAAAGAGTAGTCTTTTTGCCAAGTGTCATAGTATTAGAACTCCTAATTAATATGATGCCACTTGTCATTCTATTAATTCTCTATTTTAAATTCATTAAACTTCCTAATTAATGTGATGTTATTTGTCAATCTATTTATTCTTTATTTTAAATTTAAATTTTAAATTTTATATTATTGTTTTCATTACTTCACAAATAAAAAGAGTCTAATATATATGATAAATTAATTCCGCATATTTATTTGAATCAATAATTATAATTTTACATAACTAATAAAAAAATCTCTTAATTAATAATGTATTTAAAATTTTATATAAATAATTGATTAATAATTTTGAATTTTTTACTATGAATATTTAATTAATTTTGTAACCGTGGTTTTTACGGGTTATAAACTAGTTATTAAATATATGTCTGACATGCTACTATCTTATATGCATTTTACAAGTTCTTAACTTGAAGTGTTGAGAGTTAAACGTCTTCGTTCTGTTCACCGTCTCACAATATTCCATTCTTCTACAATGGCTAAAGTTGGTGTTGTGCTTCCTACACCAGACAAAGTGGATACATCTAAATGATGCTATAATACACAAATTAATTAAAGTACATTGCTTTTAACCCCTATGTCTTATGAATTTCTCAATATCCGTTAAACATCACGTATCCGGACAATACAACTTAATAAAATAAAAAACACGGTCTAACCTCATTATTTTCAAAAAAACTGATGAAGGCTAGTTATGTGTCGATTTCAAATCCACACCCTTAAAACCCTTCTTTAGCCGTAGTCACGTAAATTATTGGTTGGACTTACAAAATACTGTAAATTACAGTTGCATCTTAAAAAAAAAACAAAAAAGAATATAAGTGAAATCTTGATTACATATTATAGCAAAATCCCTAACAATGTTAGGGTGTTGATCAGACACAATATGATTGATAATCTCTTTATGCGTTAGATTATGCTGCATATCACTGACATCATGCTCCGTATCACTATTCACTATCCTTTTCACGGCAACATTCATCGACTCATACATCCTCTCATATCACTGACATCATGCTCCGGTCTTTTTATAGATTTGTATAATGCGGGCAAACCATAATCTTAGGAAGGAAAGCTTCTTTAGTATTTTGATTAATGTTGACAATCTCTTTTAAAATTTTACGTTTTTAATTTTTAACCATGAATTTGCCGAAAACGGCTATGTATTTTATTAAGTGCATGTGAAATCTGTAAAATTTTGAAAGTATGCTCATAGTATTATGTATATTGCCTTTTTTCAATACCGATGAAACTAAAGTGGTTTTTAGTTTTACCGGTAATTGAGCCCGTGCTTTGTCACGAGCTTTTACATGTTTTTGTTGCATATTAAAAATTATAATTAGTTAAACTAGCGACATTTTACAAAGTTTTAAGTTGATGGGTGAAAGTAATATTTAAAAAAATATAGGGTGGAAAATGTATTATATAAAGTAGATAAGAGAAAATCATATTATATATATATATATATATATATATACACACACACACACACACACTACGGGGAACTAAAGATAAACACGAAAGTTAAGAAAATCAAAGGGTAAAAGTGATAGTTTTACAAAATTGAAGGTAGAAGAGGTGAAAGTAATAGTTTAAAAAAGTAATGAGTATGATTTTACAAAAAAGAGGGTTGTAACTGATTGATCATATACAGTTGAAGGGTTAAATTTGGAATTACAAAAAAGAGGCCGGTACATTATGCTTGTGAGATGCACCCTTAGGTTCAAATGTTTCTCACATCTATTGTGTGTTAGAATGCACCAATAGAAATTTAGTATTAATTATATGTATATTAAATGTATTTTTATGGAAACTAATTAAATTTGTCATTAATGTCAACAATAATATTCTTTCAGAATGAATTAATATCTAAAAAAATTAGAGTGTATTCCAGCAGAATGAGGGTGTATTCTAGTAGAATACACTCTCGTTGATCATATTCCATGCAACTTTATTGTATTTTAAGTGAGTGAGTCATGTAACAAAATACGAACTCATATATAAAAACCTAGATGCGAATTCATTCGGAAAGAATGTTATTGCTGACATTAATGACGGATTTAATAAGTTTCCATAAAAAGAGAATTATAATTATGGATATTATTTAATATACATATAATTTTGGAAATCATTTAATATCTATATTTATTTAATTAAATAATTATTTAATTTACTAAAATCCTATTGGTGCATTCTAGCACACAATAAATGTAATAAACAAAATAACCTAGCCGTATATATATATATATATATATATATATATATATATATATATATATATATATATATATATATATATATATATATATAGAGAGAGAGAGAGAGAGAGAGAGAGAGAGAGAGAGGTGGGTTCAATTGAAAAAATAAAAAAGGTTGAGAATGGGGGAATCATTCTCAGCCACTCATTTAATCTAAGCATAAAAAGACACGGTGACAAACTTGTAAATATGATAATAACCTTTAATCTCAAATACGTAACTGTATAGAAATTTTGATCGTTCATCATCCAAATTTCTCCTCTAACCTTCAACAATCATCCAGATTTCTTCGGTTAAACCATCATCAACATCATTCGGTGTTAATTAATCATCGATCTTCGTCAATAACATGTTTATCAACACAATTCAACAGTTAACAACAAAAATTCGTTTTTGGTTCTTTTAATCAAGCCTTCAATTCTGCTTGAATACGATCAGATCTTCAACATCTACGATTAATTATACTTCTAGCATTATTAGATCAACATCATCGATAATCAACAAAATATCCACTTCATATCATTCATTCAACATCGATTCTCAAATAAAACTTCAAAATTGTGGTTAGAAAAAGATCAAATCATTTTTTTTTTGAAAAATTTCATATAATTCTCTATCTATCTACTATTTTGTAAGATTTAAATAGCCAAAGTATCATGTTTTTAACATTTTTAAAAAAGTTAAATTGTATGCACTCCCACTGTTTGATGAAATACACAAACTAAATTACCACGTTATATTCATATATGAATATATTTTCTCACCTGAATCCGTATATGATTATTAAAACAAAAAAAAAAACAAATATGCAAGTGAATAACATATAAAAATTATATATATTTGTGAAAACACATTGTAATATTCATATGTAAATATACTGTGTAATATTCATAAGTGAATATATCATCTAATATTCACAAGTGAATATACTATGTAATATTCGCATGTGATATACCATGTAATATTCAGATATGAAAAAATTATCTAATATTTATAAGTGAATATATCATCTAATATTCACAAGTGAATATACTATGTAATATTCACAAGTGAATGTATCGTCTAATATTTAAATATGAATATACTATGTTTAGTATATGTTATATTCATATATGAATTATACTTAAATTGTAAAAAAAATTAATCATAGTTTTTATTCATAAGTGAATAATGAATGTACTATGTTTAGTATATGCTATATTCATATATGAATGATACTTAAATTGTAAAAAAAATTAATCATAGTTTTTATTCATAAGTGAATAATGAATGTACTGTAGTAAAAACCTGATTCATTTTTATTCACTTATGAATAACGATAGCTGAAAATATAATTTTTTTTTTATCTTAAAACTATATCAATATGGATGTTTATTTGTAGAGAATGAAAAATCATGAATTTTGGTATATTTAAAATCATTTTTTGATAAAAATAGCTTCTTAAAAATTAAAAAAAACGAAAAAACTATGTTTTTGTATATATTAAGGAAATGCTTAGCATAGTTTAAGGAAAATGTTTTGTTGGAAAACAATGTCTATTCCTTTCACATTTCCGTTGGTACGATGGAGACTTTTGCGGCAAAAATAAATGAGTGGTTGAGGATGATTCCCACATTCTCAACCGTTATATATATATATATATATATATATATATATATATATATATATATATATATATATATATATATATATATATATATATATATATATATATATATAGTCAAGATCAAATAAGAAGAAAGTTTTTGGTAGGAAGGTCAGAAATTTTTTTATATACATATTTTCTTAGCAAAAAATAAAATGAATCATTAGATGATTCAAAAGTAAGATGATTCATAAGAAAAAATTCTAAAAAAAAACAACTTCCTGATTCATTTTCAGGTAAATCAAGAAAAAAAATTCACTTTTATGACAATTTTAGTGAATATCAACAAAATCATTATAAAAATGAATCATCAAAATGTTTTTTCGGGATTTTTTTTTGGTGAGTCATGTTATTATTGATTCATTTGTTTTTTTCGCCAAATAAATAAGTCGAAAAAAATTTCTTACCGGATATATATATATATATATATATATATATATATATATATATATATATATATATATACATACATACTAAAAAATAGTTAATTCATTAAATTAATTAAATTGGGAAGGAAAATTATTCTTTTTTTTCTCTTTTGTTAAAACTGGGTAAATAGAAAAATTGACATTTTAAACAATAAAATAGTATAATTGTGCAGTTACTACAAAAAAGAATAAAACAGCTATATGGAGAAAACGGTGAGTGTAAGTTGTGCTTTTTTAAATTCTACCATTCTTCAAATTCAGATAGTCACAAAAGCTACAAAAGTATACAATTTTAGGACTCATAGACTTGTAGATCTAGAAGACCATAAAACCAATTACATTATCCTAAAATCACTCGAACCACGAGCCCACAAGCCTAGGTGACAAATGGGGCGAACAACTAGACAACATACTTCTAACCGACATCTGACATTAAACAAAAATGATCTCGTAGATCTAGAAGACCATAAAACCATTTGTCAGCTCGTCACTCAAGAAAAACAAGTTCTCTACTCGTAACTTAACTCGTAAGAGTCATGATATTAAAAAAAAGTTACACATAAATATAGAATACACACACAAAACACTAGGAACTTGATAAATTTTTTTTTCTATATAATATTTTTCAAAAAAACATACAAAAATCACCATTTGCGAAATCTTTAACATTTAAAAAAAAAATGAAAAAAAATATTTTGTTCATATGCATATGCACATTATTTTTTAAAATGCATGGGTATATGCACACAAAAAAATATTAATATACATAAAAAATATATTTCTGAAAAATTATTTTTTTATATATTAATTTTGAAACATATACAATATTTTCGTTGAATTCAAAATAAATTATTTTTTTTAGTTCTACAAATATTTTGTATATATTTTGAAATTAATATTTAAAAAAAGAAATTTTCTATAAAAAAATGCATTTTTGATGCATATTCAATTTTTTTTTGTGCATATGTATATTTTAAAAAAAATGTTAGCTTACATTTCAACAACTTTAGTTCATATTTTACCATTGCACATGTGTTTATCAAAATTTTGATTACAGAATGATGTATTCTGCTATTATATTGTATTATTTGTTTCCAATAAGAATTTTTACTTGCATGTTATTCAAGGAATTAGATTTATTTATTACCAGTGACATAATTCATGAAGTTACTGTCATTGTCATTTTATAGGGGGCTCATAAATATGAATGCTGATCTATCTGTATTCCATATGAATGCTAAGCTATCTAATCTTATTCTCTTTCTAATTTTTCAAGTCAATATTTATGAAAATTCTTTCATTTGATTTGATATGATATTTTATAATTAGAGACGATTTCCTATCACTAAGTTAATTTTCTATTTACTATTTGAAATTAGAGTCACTTTACAACGGTGTGCAAAAAAACCGAAACCAAACCAAAAAATAAAAAAAAATAAAAAAAAATAACCGAAAAAACCGAACCATTTGAAAAACTGATTTTTTAGGTTCGGTTTGGTTTTTCTATATCTAGAAACCAAAAAAACCTGAAATACACAAAATGATGTCATTCCATCTATGAATATTACACCATTAGTAAAGTAATCTATACAATAATAAAAATTGATATTTTATAGTGTAGGTAAAGCGTGTATTGTTGGATATTTTGGGACCCTTAATAAATGCATATAAATAATATTATCATTAATTTTATATTATTATGGACATTATATAAAATTGTTGATGGACCGATTTTTATTAATAAATAAAGATATACACTTGTCATGTTTATCTTGTGGGTTGAGTTCTCAGTTTGACTTAAGATCTCCTAAACCCCTAATATCTCTCAAATTTGGTTATATCTCCATCTATATAAGTACGCGATGAAAAGCAAATTTACAATATACGGAAATACATACAAGAAATTCCATCTATATAAGTACGTATTGAGATCAACTAGAAAACCCAACCCTAGTTTTTCAGATCCAAAGACCATAATAAAACGAGGTATGTAATCGCTCTTTCATGTTTAAGTTTTTCTTTTAATCAGATTCGAGATTAAAGATCCAAAGTTTATGCTTTCGTATTTATGTTTTGGTTATCAAAATTCAATAATTGGTATCAGAGCTAGCTTGAATCTGTCAGTAGAAACTTTTTTGTTGGTTTAAGATCTCTAAAATATTTTTAGTTGGTTTCAATCTCATAATTTAGTTTGCGAATTTCACATACGTGTTCGTTCCTCATTACGTTAATATGACTCTTTTCTTGGTTTTCATGATGTTTCTAAATCATGGATGAGGGGAGAAAAATAGCAAGAGTACATTTTAATAGGGTTTTCGTTATTCAACCTCTATGGTTTAATGTGAATTGTTACTTGTGAATTTAAAATATACAAATATATGTCGTATTTGTTTGTTTAAAAAAAAGTCAATTTTGGTTAATGCCATTTGAAAACTCAAAGCAAGCATATGTATATCAGCTTTTGTTTGTACTAGTGAATCATTATTTTACTTAAATCTTCAATTTGCTTGTACTATTTAGCAACTTTTCGTTTGAGTTGTCAACTATAGGGAAAATGACTTGTAAGGGTAACGAAGTATTAGAGTTGTATAAAAAATACCATTGAACTTTTTTTTACACATATCACCAATCAACTATAGCTTTTGTACACATATGACCATTAAACTTCACCTTTGTTCAAAAAATATCAGTATGTTACCGGTAATAGTAGGTCATCAGCAACGTAGCATGTCATGTGGCTGCTGACGTGGATTTTATTGTATATTATATACACATTATACCATTAAACTATTTTTTGTATACATTATACCATTAAACTTTTTTTTTGTACATTTTACCATTAAACTTTTTGTACACATTTTACCATTAATCTTATATAATTTATTCAAAAAATATCATTTCAAAAAATACATATTTTTACATAAAATAGGTTTTCCATCACCTATTGTGACTCCTTAATTTTGTAAGGTTTGGGGGAAACGGTTTGTTTTTTACAATGATACTAAGGACTTTCTTTTACAACTACATTGTGAATTTATGTTGGTCATACATCAATTGAAACCCACAAGGTTTGAACTTGAGACTTTTATCTGGAGCGGCGAAGAAATACTCAATTGTACATTATTTTAGCTAATGTCTAGTAAACATATTCTTATAAGTCATTTTCTTAGGAAACTACGTTTGAGACACACTTATAAACTCATGAAACATTTTGTACATGTTACCTTATTATAATCCCCCTCTTCTTGATTATGGTTGATGATTAAAAAGGTGCATTGAAATTATGTCGTTGTTTACCGATAGGAAAATGACTTATAATGATAAGTTTACTAAAATTTAGAAAATCAGTAAAATCCACATCAGGTGATGGGAAACCTACTTTTATGTAATGATATGTATTTTTTGAAATGATATTTTTTTCAATAAATTATATAACATTAATGGTAAAATATGTACAAAAAAAAGTTTAATGGTATATTGTGTACAAAAAAAATAGTTTAATGGTATAATGTGTACATAATAAACAGTAAAATCCACGTCAGCAGCCACATGACATGCCACGTGGCATGCTACATGGCTAATGACCTATTATTATCGGTAATATAATGGTATTTTTTGAACAAAGGTGAAGTTTAATGGTCATATGTGTACAAAAGCTATAATTGATTGGTGATATGTGTACAAAAAAAAGCTCAATGATATTTTTTATATAAGTCTAATACTTTGTTACCCTTACAAGTCATTTTCCCTCAATTATAAATCGGCATGTTTGTTTTATTTTTCTTAAAATTCCAGTACAGCAGACGATTTGTATATGTTGTGCATATTTGATGTAACTATCAAACTATATGTGCCATTTTCCTTCTTTAATAAAGTACTGATAAGTTTTTATTTTTATTTATTTTTATTATTTCTTGTTATAAGTACAGATATGAAATCAGGCTATATGAGATTCTCATTGTGGTTAAACTAAATGAATTAATTAATCATATATTTCTTGCTGATTAGCCATATATGTTTTTATGGCATTAGCAAATTTTGTTTCATTTATTTTTCATAAGGATCAGTTTTTTTTAGCACATACAATTATATGGGGATTACATTATGATATATTTTGATTTTATTTTATTGTTGTCTTTTTTGAATAAAACTATGTTCATGTCATTATCTTCATAATCTAATTGGCCTCAAGTGTTTTCGGGCATTTAAGGAAATTATTTGATAACATCTTTTGTTATATTAATTTGACACCATTTCATGTACAATTGTTTTTTATTTTTGGTTATCAATAACTTAAAGATATGACATGCTATTTATTTTTAAAGTATATTAATTGACACAATACGTCACAAAAGTGATTTTTTTTTTGTGAAAATTAATTAGAGAACTTAAATGTTCGGGTATTTTTTTGTGTTTATTAATGCGGATATTAATCGACCCAAATGTAGGTTAATATTTGACGGGATAACACATTTTTGATGATAAATATGAGACAATTTTTAGGTTACATGTCATTAATAAGTCAATCCAAAGAAGGGCTTATTAATGGACATGATTTATTGTCAATTCTTATTATTAAATTTTATAGTTTATGTGTTTGTTAATTGGTCGACCAAAGGTAGGATGATACTTGGCCGGATAAACACATATGTGGTGATAAACATATGACGATTTTTTGGTTCCATATGATCAATAAGTCAATCCAAACATGGTTTGTTAATTGATATGATTTATTGCCAATGTTTATCACCAATACAAAGATATCTCTTGCAAGTTAGTATTATTGTCCAAAGACTTGATATTAATGTTGTGTTGATATCTTGTAAAAATGTCATAAATTGAATTTATTGGTTACGATTTATGGATTAATGTGCATAAAAATATTTTTGCTAATGTTCTCAAAGCAACAAATTTGAATTATGGTATTATATCTGCTAACATTGATCACATTTATGATTCATGTACTCAATGAGATTAACTTTAAGGAATCGAATAGGGGCATTATGTTTGTTCTCAATTGCATGGATATTGACCTTGCATTTGGATAGAGAAACATTCTTTGAGGATGTTGAGTTCAAGGGAGAAATAAGGTTAAAACATTGTCCTTAAGGAGGAATCAATCTTGATTCCTATCATTGCTTTCGATAGTATGCAAATTATGAATGAATGATCGACAATGTTATTCGATCTCCTATTCTGAATACATAAACTCAACAACCTCAACTTTGGATATCCTATACGTGGTACCACATTTTCATCAGTTTATTATCTCTTTTGGTTTTGAGGTAAATACAGTAAATGATTTTGTGTATCACAGATTAAGTGGGAATAAATTTATTTTTTTGGTTTTGGGCATATATCTACGCAACCCACGTTTGGATCATAAGAAAGTAGCCAAATGGATTTTGAGATATCTATATATAACAAAAGGCTATATGCTCAATTATATGGAATTAGATGTTTTGGAGATCATTTTTATTAAGAATATGATTTTATTAGATGCCAAAATTGTTACCGATCCATATCAAACTTGGTCAACCCTGGTCAAAGTCAAAGTCAACGGTTAATATCCAAAAGTCAAACTTTCTTCCCATCAGAGTACGCCCCACGTACCAAGAGAGTATGCCCAGCATACGTAGCCCAGTCCTAAAACTCCATTAACACCTTAAGATCTTCTAGAGCATGCATGGGGAAAAACTAAGCATCAAGACCACATTTTTATGACTCAATACCCCTCATTTAGATCTGAAAGGACGACTTATTCGACTAAGAGCATGACCTGCTCAAGAATCATCATAGTTGGGACCAAAAATGCCCTAAATGAAGAAATGGCTAGATTTATAAGATAAGATGATCAAGCTATGAGCTTTTTACCTCCTGGAGGTTGCTAGCAAGGAGAGAATCTCATATCCAAGTTGCTTCCAAGCTTCGAAGTCTTCCCACCACCTTCTTCTTCTTCTAGAATACCACCAAAACACAAAGATGAGCTCAATATGCACTTTTCTCACTTAGGGTTAGCTAGAGGGACGTTTTATCAAGTGGAGACTGATGGGGAAATGAGAAATGATGATTATATATTGACCAAACCCTAAATTTTAGGGTTTGAGGATCCATCTCGTATGCCCTGTGCACGCGGTGTACGCCCAACGTACTAAGTTCCGCCCCAGTACGCCCAACATACACAACGTATGACCTACATACTAAGTATTTGGCCAAAATCACCAAAATGCCACTATGGGTACCAATTAAGTAATCTTTCTCATGCACAAGGGTCAAAATGCAATATTCCTTCATACATAGGGTTAAAATTGAAAATACCTCATCATCAGGATGTTACAATGTTGCCACCGATGCATCATTAGCCGAAAACATGGCCACACACAACTAGAAAATAAGATAGACAATTGAACGCTTGTTGTAACTTGAAAACACGACATTTCATACCCCTAGGAGAAAACACAACATTCCTCAGAACAATTGTGTTCATTCTTAACATAATCTTACCCAAGGGTGAATTACCAGCAGACCATACGAAACGACGAACCTCAACTGCTAATAGAAACATTTTCATAACAACCAAAATAAGATCATTCACCTTAAATGAAGCTGAACAGATCCCACCAATGCACAAATATACCAATAAAACTTCCAAATTATGAGAAGAATTCCAAAATTATCCAGAAATGTTGCTAACACCCTAGTCAAATCAATCCAAATACCAACCCAACCGAAACGACATGACAAAACTGGACTCTACGTAGGCCACATGCACACCTGAAAAACTGGACAACGTCACTCTAACATATGAACTCCCAATAACCAAGGACAACTACCATATCAAACTTACTAGGAACAATTATTCCACCACCAAACAGCCGAGAGTATACATACATAGAGATCAAGAAATAAACCTCACAAGACTTGACAAAGGGTTGATGCTTCAATTTCACATTCAATTGATGCAACATGAAGTCTTTGAATAACCATAGATGTTGATGATGAACGAAATAACCAAAGATTGAAAATTGGTCTAAAACTAAATTTGATGATCCTACACATATTAAACAAAGTCTACACAAAAATACTATTGCCGAACTTTGAAGTCGATCGACATAACAACGACTGCCCATTCTTGACCATAAATAACCGACCCATACCATGAGCTAACCATGTTCTCTAAATCTAGTACACAAAATATATGTCTAAAATGCTCCCCTTACAAGATCCATGACGCTTATGAAAGGTACTACTAACCATAACAAGTTCCTTGCCTAACAACCTTCTAATGTGAAAACGTCACATGAATCCTTAAAGACATAAACCTGACAACAGCCTGTTACACACTTACAATCTGACCAATCCTTAAATTCTTCATGACTAGGAAGGATTCCAACGGACCCTCGAGAAATGTAATTAGAAAACTTCCTAACCACAAGCACTTCAATGATAACCTACCTTCATTCTTGCATGCAACAATAACCATGAACTAAAAACGTCACACACTTGAATTGTATATTTTCTCAACTCATTACACTAAACTCATGAAATCGAATAGACTGATAATCCTCCAAGCAGAATACCCAGTGAAGGTTTGTATTAATCGGATACACTTCAAGTATAAAGATGAAAGTAAAACTTAATTTAAGAAAATAAAGAACATAAGTAAATAACATAAAGAGCTGTCCAAATTGTTCTTTCACTAGGAAAGGGTTTTTGTATTCACCAAGAAGACGTGTTGTCATAAATACGATTGACACAAAGCTAAACTCTCTGCATTAGGGTTTACTCTAATGTAGATTATATACTAATCTATACATGTGAATCCCATGATTTAAGGGATTATAACTGATCGTCATAACAAAGATAACGGATCTACTATCTATTCTATACTTATCTATATCATTACCTAATATACAAATGATTACATAGAATAACTATACTATGCGCAAATGCTAACAAGATTGATACATTGGTGCTGGTAGTAGAGAATACATTGACGCTGGCAGATAATGTAAAGTGTTTGACTCATCAGATCATAAGGTGTGACCTTACAATCTCCCCCTAACTGATAATGTCAAAACTAATCTTCTTCAAAGTCATCAGAAGAGCCATTGTATAACTTTTAAACTTCTTTCAAGATCTCAGGCTTGACTCATCTGAATTGATCAAGTTTAAGTTTATCCAGCCTTCTACTAAGCTCCAGAGATATCAACACGAGATATCCTCTTTCCACTTCATAGCGACCAAGTCCTTCCAAGCGAGTATGAAACAAATATTTAGTGGGAGCAGAAGGAAGATCATCATTGTGTTGAAAGCACATTTGATTATGACTATCAAGATAAAATATCCCATGCTCTGGTTCTAGAATGAATATTTATTGGACTAGTTCAACACCCACCGAAAATTTATTGTTGATACACCTAGTACCATAAGGAAGAAGAAACTTTGTATTTTTGGATTGTCTGGGAGCACCTGTTCTTCTAGAGGATGATGTTCTATATAGACCAGCTGATGGTACAAGGTTTGGCTTCTTGACTTTGTTGATTAGCTGCTGAATTGCCAACTTCATTTCCTGAGCATGAATACCTTTTTGTTTGTAGATAATTTCTTGAATTTGCATCCACTAACTATAGCCAAATTTGACTAACTCATGGGCAAATACAACGTCAGTGTACTCATAATCATTTTTCTTCTTGATCAGATGAAGCTTTAGTGACTCGTTTCTTGGTTTGGTGCATCTTACTTTGATAGTTGCAGTGACCCGATTATGTTGACGAATGCGGAATTGTAATGATTAAGTGAATCTAAAGCAATATTGAACAACACATAATGTAAATAATCTCGTTTAAGCTCTCATTAGATCTAGTAAGCTATTAAAAAGTGAGTTATGTAATAATTCTCTCACTAGACTAATCTCTCACAAATGGTTCTTCCATAAAATGGGAGCCACTCACTTCCTATTTATAGCAAATGCTAAACCCATTACACATCACAAAAGGGTAAGCCACATCCAAGGATAACTTTGCATCCTAACATTATCCCCCTCAAAGTTAGGATTGAATGTCCCGACTTCAATATCCAAATGAGCTCCAAGCGATCAAGACCAGCTCCCCTCGAAGTAACACCGATCTTCAAATCCTCTTTGAATAACAATATCTGAGAAGGTTCGAATACCCATTTCAACATTCTCCCCCTTTTTATAATCAATAAATGATTATAAAACCCACAAGGTTATGAGAAGCACTCGACGAATACACCATACGAAACCCCCTCGATGTGTGACAAAAATGAAACCACGAAAATCTTGCCGAAAAACAATCACGAAAAGTCAAGGAAAAATCTTTTAAAGTTTTGAAGGTTTCGACTTTTGGGTGAGAGTTGCAAGAAATTCAAAAACTAGGTAAAAATTTTCATTTTCGTAAATACTGTAGGGACCATTGTGACAAATCAGCTTCAAATGTGAAACTTTACCCCAAATGCGAAACTGGGTATAAAGTGTCATTCGCATCAACTGCAGGGACTGAATCTGGAATTTTTTCCACTTCATAGAAAAATACCCCCACGTCGAAATTGGGTATAAACTGTCAAATTACTGAAACTATAAGGAATCGAATGCGAAATGTGATTTCTTCCCCAAAATTTTGACACCAAGAAAATACGTTCGACTCCATGGAAACGCATTTGATACCAAGGAAGTTTCTTTCGTTCCCAACTCGTTTCCAATTCATTTGGAATCCAAGCTAATGACTTATGACTCTTCATCCCAAAATCAAAATTCAAATCTATCACATTCGACTCTAATCAACACCAAATGAACATGTTTTCGATTCCAATAAATCCCTGATGCGAAAACGAAAACATAGGTACAATAGTCGAAATTGTGTTCAACTCGAATGACTACAATCAACATCGTCGAAATTAAATTCGACTCCAAGCTTTGTGTTTCGACTCCAAGTGCTTGCAATGTCGAATCTAATTCTATCGTTCGATTCCTAACTCATTTACTTTCGAATCAGTAATCAATTAGAGCAACATCCTTTAATTTCATAATCTATTTCTTAGAACTTTACTTTGAAATCCTTCAATCACACAGTCGAAATCTTTCGGTTCTCATCGACTTCTCAATCGATCGAACACCATAAAAAGAATTCAACATTCAGGGCTTAAAATCGAATACCCCTGTTCACTTTCGTTTTAAGTCAAACTTTCTTTAACTACCAATTTCGACAACTGTCACTAAATCACAAGAAAAAGTCGATTTTGACTTTTAGTTGACTTTTCATATACAATCGATTCATACACATTTGTTTTCGATTCCAAGTTCTTTACCAACACTTTCGATTCTCAGGAAATTTCTATCCTTGAATCTAGACTTTACTATCTTTCACCATTTAATACTTAGCCATTCGATTCTAACAATATCCTTCCCATTCGATATCAACTGGTGAGTCTTCATTCAATCAATTTTTAACCATTCTATTCGAGTAACCCAACGATTGCAAAATATCAAACCAACGAACTCCAATCTTCTCTTTTTTTACCTTTAATTCTTCTTTTAAACTCTGATTCTCAATCAATTTTCGAACATATACACAATTTCTCATTTTGATTTTATGATATGAAAATTGAAATTCGATGATAATGAATAAGTGAATAGTTTCGACTAAAGAATGGTATGTATAAGATCAAGAACAGTAATGGTTCTAGAAATTGAGATTTTGGGCCAAAAGAACTAATCTGTGAATAGTAATGGATCGATGGACTCGAATTTGGATAGATTGATGAACAATAACATTTTGAATTTGGATCAATGAACAGTATTTCGACATTTGGACAATTTTTTATCATCGTCTTCATTTTATCATCGATTATTCAATAAACGAAGTATTGAATTCAACAATAATTTTTTGGAATCTATTTGAGAATTTGTGAAACCTCCTTGAAAATCCCCTTTCCAATTTCAATACATGAATGAAACTTGGAGGATCTAAGTTATTTGGTTGGAATAAGGAAATCTCCAAATTTCACATTGTACCACCATGATGCACATTGTACAATCTATGGAACTTCTTCTCATTTCTCCAAGATCTAACTTCATCTTCATAACGAATTGGAGAATCTTCAATAATTTTGGTTTTGGAATTTGAAATCATTGTAACATTTGATTATTGTTGCTTAGGAACATAAATTTTCTTCATTGATTATGGCTTCAAAATGACATTTGAAGAATTTTGTTTAAAAACCCAAATTTTCTTGTTTTTTATCTTCTTATTCTTCTTCTTCGTCTTCATCTTTTTGGATCTTGAAGATTTGAATTCAAGAACAACTTCACTCTTCACAACTTAAACTTTGCAACTTTGAATCAAATCTTTTGGAGTTTGATACATTTGAACATCTTGGATTGAAGGCTTTTTATATGGCACCACTCCTTCAAACGAATCACAAGAGTACACACAATCATCGGTTTGAACTCCAATTGAACAAAAGACTTTCACAACTTCATGAAAATCACATTGAATTCCCTTGTCTTGAACTTCAAGAACATCATGAACATAATGAAATTTTTCAAGAATACCCTTAACAAATCCAAGAGCACGAAGATCACTTGGGTCTTCAATAAGATAAACATATTCATTTTTGCACAATTCTCTTTCTTTTCCTTCCTTTTTGTTACCACACCAAGATATTTCAACCAAACTTTCTTATTTCCATAAGAAATTAAAGAATTCCATGTAATAAACCCTCCTTTCAACAATAATCCATAAAATTGCATCTCATTGACTTTGTACTTAACATCTTCAATTATCACGATCCAAGAATCATAATCCAAACACACCATCTTTGATCAATTAACAAAAAGATCACAAGAACTTGGATATTTCTAGAGAGAGAGAAAGTGAATTTGAAAGAAATCTCTAGAGTGAGAAAGCAAAATTCGAATGAATTCTAGAGAAAGAAAGCAAAACTGATCAAAATTATAGAGAGAGAAAGTGATTTCGATATGAATTCTAGAAAGAGAAAGCAAAAATCACATGAATTATACAGAAGGAAAATCAAATTTAAATCAAGATCAAAGAACAATTCGATTTCTAGCATCAAAAACACTCTAAAAACGAAGAGCTTACAACAATTTGTGATTCACCAAATCATGTTGTCATCATGGATCAAATTTTTGAAAACTTCAAGCACACTTCAAGAATATTCGCTCTGATACCAATTGTGGTGACCCAGTTGTAACACTTTGAATCAAGTATTACCTTTGAAGCCCTTGAAAATTTTAAATGTTGCATAATAAGTCCTTTAAGTACGTTGGGCATACTCATGGGTATGCTTAGTGTACTTTGCAAGAATGTGTTGGATTAATGTCTAAGTCCATAACTATATTTGGTATGTACTTGACCCGACCCGGCATGGTCCATTTGGGTTGCACTTCACCGACACAATTTATATGGATAATCTTTTGAGAATAGTATGTTTATGATTAATATTAATATATTATAAGTTCTACTATATTAATATGGAATCATATTATTTAATTAGTATTGATCAAGAATTAATTTATAATTAATTAAGTGATCAAAAGGAACTAATTAAATATGGACTCTTATATATATGGAATGGGCCAAGTTCATTTAGGTTGGGCTAAGCTTTCATGGATAGTCCATGGAGTGTTTAACCCATGGATCCTAGGAAATGAAAGGTCATGGGTATTAGGGTTTAACCCTAATCCTCCATACTATATAAAGATGTCTTTGGTTGGTGAAATTGGCGCTAGTGTGGATACACTAAGAGGGCTAGCCGATTTTACTAAGAGAGAACCAAGTATTCATATTCTCTAAAGTCTTCCAAGGTGTCTTGGTGATTTGTGATTCCACTTGAGGCTTCCACACTATTGGGGCTAAGCTCTTGAAGCTTGAAGACATCAAGCTACATCAAAAGGTATGTCCTCTAACTAGTACTTTGTAGATTAAGAACATCATAATATGCTAGTTAGGATTAAAGCCTTGGAAAGTTCTTAGTTGCATGTATAATAGAGAAAACATAGATCCAAGGTTTATAGGGTTGCATGTACACCATAGGAGTGTTAGAATGCGCAAAACCCAACAGTGGTATCAGAGCCACGGGTTGTTTTCTGTTATATTGATGCAAATATTTTATTTTCAAAGTTGAAAAAAAAAGGAAAAAAAAACATGAAGTTTGTCAAATTTTAAAATAATTACTTGTTCTTGTGAAAAACTAATTATTTGTAAAATTTGAATAATTTGCTTTATGAGTTGAATTAGGTCAAATTTAATAAAAGATAAAATAATATGATTATTTTATTAGTTTTAAAAGATTGATCTAAAAAGTTTTATTTTTTTGAAACCTCCATAAGTTATGGATTTGAAAAGGTTTTAAAAAAAAAATTGATTCAAAGTTTTTTTGGAGTTACAAAATTTGGTGTTAATGTTTTAAAGGATTCCATACTTTATAAAAGTTAAAATTCAACCCTTATACTTTATAATATTATAAGTTAATAATATATATATGTATAAGAGTAAAGTCAGTCTTACCGCTAGTACGCCTCATTCACGAAGCCGGTCTATAAGGTGGGTATAAGGTTGTTGCCTATAAAATGGCAACTTAATGGGTGTCCACTCTCACCCACCGCTTGCTTGACTGGTGGAGGGTCGTTAGCCGAACAGGTTTGACAGGACTAGAATTCTCCCTTCATTAAAAGTATTAATGATAATACTAAGTAACTAAACTCTTAATAATACCCAATCTTAGTTACTTAGGAAAAATGTGAATAAGGTGCTAATCCATGAAATTACACTTTGCACTTTGTTTAAGTCGGTTAGTGGAGCGTGTGTGGTTAACCGGCACACTAACTTGTATTTAACAAGGTAGGCAAAGGGTAACTTAATGTTTATCATAGTATCGGTGGAGCGTGTGTGGTTAACCGGCACATCGATTGAGGGGTAAACACTTAAGGGTACCAAGTAATTTGCATGGTTACTTCACACCTTGTTTTGTGATCCTCGGCATCCCAGTCACAAAACCTGAAGGGCACACTCGAGATTGAAACATGCCTTTGAAAAGTTCAATGAATCTCAAAGATCTAGGAGTTTCAAAACCAATTAAAACCTAATAATTCATTTCGTTTATCTTGGTGGAAATTGGTGAATCGTCATTCACCTACCTTCAAATATTTTATAGCTTGGATTACGGCATACCTCTTCTAAGTTATAAAATAGTTTGTTGGGTCCTAGCCTTAATATTTCATATTGGGTGTCATATTAAGCACTTTAAATCAACTATCTTGAATATCTCCCAAAAGATGTCTGTAATAGACACCTATGATCTTCCCAAATCTAGTGGAACAAGGTTTCCTAAATGAAGATGATGTCCTTTGGAAATCATACTTCTTTCACCTCCTCCAATTATTCTCCCCAACCCACAAGTTCTTGAAAAGTTTAAGGTCACTCAAGCCCTATTGGCAAGGCAAGGTCTAGGTGTGAACACATCTTGGAGATGTAGTCACATATTGACAAGCCGGGAGAGTTGGGTGTCAACGTCTTGAGAAAGTTGGTGGTTCAATCACTTTCTAAGTCACATAGTGAGTTCCTTTGGGACACCTATGAAACAGACTATGAAAAGACCCTTAATGATCTTATCTATTTGCTAAGATCAACTTCCTAAAACTTTATGGACATTGACAATGATGACATTGGATATCCAGTAAAGCATTCTCTTCCCAATGGAAAGGTATCGGCCATAGTCAACTCGGTTGACCAAATGGTAAAGAGAAAAGCTAAGTCTGTGATAGTCTCGTGTACCATTATCAAAGGGTCCATACGTTTATATTGCCAAGGGAAGGGGCATTGGTTGCGAAGCTGCCAAATTTACCTAAGGATGTTAAAGTCAATAAGTTTGACTCTACTTCAAGTAAAGACCACTATCTAACTCTGTTAAGTTTCTATTCTGAGATTCCTGATACATGATGTGACTGGGTCACATGGTGATGTTTTAAGAATCAAAGAAAAGTGAAGAAACTTAAAGAAAGAATATGCTGAATCTGATGGCGTAGATGGATTTCTATCGCATAGTTTAAAGATCGGATTCTTGAGCAACTTCTTAGGAGTTATGAGATATTGCTTAGGAATAGATAACAACAAGTTTTCATATGGATTGTAAGGATAAGTTTTTCCGCAAAGTTTTAAAATAAAAGAAAATTTTTTTGATTTTATTTATTTTAAAATATCCTTACAATGGCTTTTGAGGAAAAATTGTTGCTTATATGATTCCATTAAGAGCAAGAGTGGAAATATGAAATTGATTCTTTCATTTGTGGTAATGTCTAGATTTACCAAATAAGGAAAGATTTTCATCACCCAAGTTTCAATTGGACCGGAACTTGGAATCATGCAAGTTGTATAGCATGATGAATGAGAACTTTCAAGTTTTGGAAAATTAAGACTAATTACTCGGCCACATGGATGTGTGACTCAAGTAAAGGACTAAGGGATCGAGTACACATTCTTGTGCACTGATTAAGTCCACCACAAAAGATTGATAAGACTATTCGTCATAGTTTACTAAAGCTCAGTAAATATGATTATACTTACAAGCTTAAGTGTAACTCTGAGACATTGGAAAAGGTTCCAATGTATGGCAGGGCGAATAAGAAGAATCAAATTAGGCAGAAGGATAAAAGTTTCTCATATCTGAAAAGATGGGAGAGTACTTTAGTATCAGTTTTGTGATCATCTTAATGATTAAGAAACCATATCAAAATTAGTTCTCTAAGGAAATCTTAGTGCATTCTTATGACTAAGAAGAGGAACTTGAATTGTTGAAATGGTTAAATCAAGAAGATGAGTCATACTTCGGTCCAATACAAGTCTTAGAGTCATACTCCAAGATTGTCATTTGAGTGACATGTCTTAAAGAAGGTTTAAAACACTTGTCAAATGTAAGAGTAAAAGTTTTCTACTCTTGTACATTTGAAATTGGTAAGTTGTGATGTTTTGGATAAAACAAAGACCAACTTAGGCCAATTGGGTAAAGTGTTTTTCTTGATTAGAATCCGCACTATCTCTTGGATGTTTGACAAGGGAGTCTTATATGTCAAGAGGACAGTGGGAGTCTTAAAGGTCTTGAAAGTCTCAAGAAATAATCAAGAATAAAACCTGAAGTTCTTCACTAGCACACGACTTGAGGTTTATAACCTATCGTGTTGACATATCTGTGCCCATTCCAGTTAAAGTTGGCTTTGCATATGAGTTCTTAGAGTTCTCAGTTTGTTGCATAACAACTTGGAAGCAATGGCAGGCCCTTGAGCTGCCAGGTGGCAAGAAGTTAAGATTGAGTTCAATCCATATGGTTTTGGATTTGTCATTATCTTTGTCTTGTGATTATGGTTTGACAAATTCATATGGGTAGGAACTCATACACCATATAAATCTAAGTGTCATAAGGTTTCTCTCCGATTCATGAAAATGATGGTGAGGAAACGCTTTCACTAAGTAGATTTTACGAAGATATCAATTGTGTTATTTGCATTTTCAAAAGTCGTTAGTGGAGCGCGTGTGGTTAACCGGCACACTAACATGGACTTGTGAGAAATGGCAAATGCCTAAGCAATTGAGACCATGATTACGGTATCCCTTTTCATGGTTCTTGAAATTGCTTAGACACACAGGTGAGCTATCTACGGAAAGGGTGTATGAATCTAAATTTCAGACTGTCCAGCTGATTTCTGAGTACATGTCAAAGCTAGTGGGAGCATAAGTGTTATGCTAATAATCATCATGTTAGTGGGAGCATGATAATTATGATAAGTATTGCAAGTTAGCAATGTTAATTATAGAAAACAAAAGTTTCAATTGGGAAAAAGTTGTTTTGCTATAATTAAGGGAGAGGAAATTATGCTTCATCTCAAATCTATAAGCTTAGATCGTGAGGTTTTAATCATTTAGTCAAGGATATATATGAATTTCATGTTGGAATGGCTCAACATAAGGAAATTCTGTATATGGGTCCATTATTTGCATTCTAAAATTCGATTATGATTACGGCATCCCTTTTCATAATCTGAATTATGAGAACTTGGCAAATTGAAATGGAAATATTATAGCAAAAGACTGGTTTAGTCTTTATGTAAGACATCATGAATCGTGTCCCATATGCTTCGGATATAGGATCGATTACATGTGCTATATTCATCCGTTCTAAAATTTTCCAAATGCCTGGGGCATTAAGAAGGGAAAAGGTTTAGAACTGGATATGACTAAAAGGATTAAACAATTGTCGAGGACAATCTAAGGTTTACCAAAGATTGGTTACTCAAGGACAATTGGAAGTATAGTGATAATTCTGGAAGGACCATATTGACATAATCTGTAAGGAGGCAACTCTTGTTCAGAAGTGATAGTCAAAATGGAATCTGGAAATGTTTCAAAGTTAGAATTTTCAATCTGTGTAAGATTAAGGAAACTTAATGCAAGAAGGATATTTCCAAGGAGTTGATCTCCTTTAGAATACTCTGTAATGATTGTTGCCAAGTCTTTGTGACTTTGTGCATAATCGTTACAAGAGGATCAATGCATATAAGTTTAGAATCTAACAGATTTCTGTAAATGGCATGAATTTGGAATTCTTGCATTTGCAGTAAGGATTTGGGAGTGTGAAAAGAGAATCATTGAAGTTATGTTCAATTGATCTAGTTCACAAAGTAAAGATCATAGACAAACATAGTATGCATACTTGGTGTGTGGCATGACTAGTGTTTAAGAAAGCATAGTGTACATGCTTGGAGCATGGGACAACTATTGTTTTAAATTCAAGAATAAAGTTGATAGCTGAAACAGTATACAATGAATAATGTGTAATCATATGGTGATAAATAAAAGGTGTTTTATTTATGTTCAAAGGGTTGATACCATATTGGATTCAATTATTATTGTGTTTTATTTTGCATGTTTTGACTTCCTGAATAAACTGGGTTATTCTTCCTGAATGACTAAGTTATTCAAACATCCACAGTCGGTCATATGTTGGAAGTAGATATGAATTAAGACTGTCATGGGTTGGCTTGTAGAGGTCTAAGGTGTTGGACAAAGGGCTACAACACTCATGAGTGCTCATAAGTTCTGAGTATTGGATTCAACCCGCGCTCATTGGAATCACTTCATGGATTTTATCACGAGTGATCGTGAGACGATAATATCTTATATTCTTCAAACCTAGAGATATGAGTTGTTACTATGAGTTGATAGTACATTGATTGCACGAAAACGCATTTGGTAACTCGGTGCTATAAAACGTGCCTTTGTGTATGATTCAACAAGTAGTAGAACAAGCCATATGAGTCGAAGTTTATCCGTTCCTTTTACTTTCGGGATAAAAGCGATATCTGTGGGCCCCTCGATGATTTGATGATGACAAATGGAAGTGCTCGGCCGGGCCAGGACTGATTTGATTCGTTCAATTAGTCAGTCGTCATAAATCGCAAATCGGGAAACAACAAATGGACAGAGAGAATGATTATAATCCATGTCTCAGTCCATATGATATCTAGAATGGAGGAATATATGATCCCTTATCTAATGGACAAGTTCGTTGACAAGATCAGAGTTCGACAGCAGCTTTAAGAGCTACGATTTCCAGTTAGGTTTGAAGTCATACGCAATAATAGTTATAGACTTATCCAAGTGGGAGACTGTTGGATTAATGTCTAAGTCCATAACTATATTTGGTATGTACTTGACCCGACCCGGCATGGTCCATTTGGGTTGCACTTCACCGACACAATTTATATGGATAATCTTTTGAGAATAGTATTTTTATGATTAATATTAATATATTATAAGTTCTACTATATTAATATGGAATCATATTATTTAATTAGTATTGATCAAGAATTAATTTATAATTAATTAAGTGATCAAAAGGAACTAATTAAATATGGACTCTTATATATATGGAATGGGCCAAGTTCATTTAGGTTGGGCTAAGCTTTCATGGATAGTCCATGGAGTGTTTAACCCATGGATCCTAGGAAATGAAAGGTCATGGGTATTAGGGTTTAACCCTAATCCTCCATACTATATAAAGATGTCTTTGGTTGGTGAAATTGGCGCTAGTGTGGATACACTAAGAGGGCTAGCCGATTTTACTAAGAGAGAACCAAGTATTCATATTCTCTAAAGTCTTCTAAGGTGTCTTGGTGATTTGTGATTCCACTTGAGGCTTCCACACTATTGGGGCTAAGCTCTTGAAGCTTGAAGACATCAAGCTACATCAAAAGGTATGTCCTCTAACTAGTACTTTGTAGATTAAGAACATCATAATATGCTAGTTAGGATTAAAGCCTTGGAAAGTTCTTAGTTGCATGTATAATAGAGAAAACATAGATCCAAGGTTTATAGGGTTGCATGTACACCATAGGAGTGTTAGAATGCGCAAAACCCAACAGAATGATCGCGGAGGGACAGTGTAACGCACGCAGATTCGGGCTAGTCAATTTAGAGACAATAAGCGTAAAAAATGACTTTTTAATAGAAGATTATTTACAATAAAAAAATCTTATCCAAGTCATAGTATATGTCATAAGGGTTCCGTACATATAAAGAACGCCGAAATCCGAGTTATACGGAAGAAGTTATGGTCCGTCGAAGTTTTACGGCAAAACCGGCACGACACTGCGCGACGTAAATAGCAACGTAAATAGCAAATTCACAATAGAGGAATTTTTTCCCTTAGTGATCTAAACAAAAGTTGTAGTATACATTAACCCAAGAGCGTGCGTAAAAAGAATGTTCAAATCTGACTTCGTATGAGGAAGTTATGGTTTTTCTAAGATTTGGCATAGTAGTGCACAACCCGAAATTCGAATTTTAGATCGAGTGGTTTTTGGCCAAAGCGACCTAAATGAGAATCAAAGATCTCTAATAGGATCACAATGATAAAAAAAAAAACAGACGAAAACGGAGTCTGTATGTAGAAGTTATGACTTTTACGTGGTCATTTAACAATATAATTTTCTCTTACTGTTAAATTTAAAATTGGTCGAGAATTAGTCGACGGAGTCAAAAGGAAAGTTGTAGATCTTGTCTTTACCTACGCGTGGATATAAAGAACATAAAAAATGGAGCTCTTATGTGAGAGTTATGATTTTTCTAAGTTGGGAATGAGTTGTGCGAAATCGGGTGACGTGGTAAAATCCTGGCCGTTGCTTCCTCCCCAAGGCTAGCCACCAGATGGTGACATGTGGCATGGACTCGACGAGTAGGTCCTCCTACTCAACGAGTTAGGCTGTTTCCCAGCCTAGAAATAGAAGTGTCGGGTGAAGCTCATTTCTCACACCTCCCACTTCTACTTTCTCTCTCTAAACTCTCTCTCTCTCTCTCTCTCTCTCTCTCTCTCTCTCTCTCTCTCTACCCCCTCCCCAAAGCCTAGGGTAACTCCTTAGCACGAGGCGGAAGCCCCTGACTCGACGAGTTGGGGGAGTTACCCTAGACCCTTTCACCTTTCTCTCTAAACTGTCTCTCTCTACCCCCCCCCCCCCCCCAACCCCCTAAAGCCTAGGGTAGATGTTAGGTTTGTTGCAACACCACCATCACTCCCAAGCACATGTTGGTCATATATCGAATAAATATAGCTGACCAGGCTATATTTATCCCAAATATGATTACATAACTGCCCAGGTTTGACTGTAGTGTTCAACCTTTAGTTAGTTTTGGTTTCTTCTCGTTATGATACTGGGTTAGTAATTTTGTATACTTTTATAAAATACTTATCTTCTTAAAGTATACTTCTAGGCAGAGTTTGTTTTATTCCCATTGTATTTATAGTTGTATATCTCGTATGGCTAGGTATACCACTTCACTATAAACAATGCTCTGATACCAATTTGTCACACCCCCGGACCAGACGGCAAAAACGTCCGGAGGCGGGTGATTTCATTGTGCAGTATCATAACAATTGAATATAAATGAAACAGTGCAATCCAAAGTTCCAAACATCATACATTTAGATAACAAACTTACATGGTTTACATATTGTATTCGTTCTTCGAGTTACACAAAAGATACATAAATAGAAAAGAATCCAAACTACCGCTAAATGGTCTTGGATCAGCGTCCCTTATTACCTACTTACTAGATCCCTGAGAATACAAGTCGTTTTGAAAAGCGTCAACTAAAAAGTTGGTGAGTTCATAAACATTTTTGTTTAAAATCGTTTACACTTGTTTAGAATCGTTCTCATTGTACTTTCAGAAAACCGATATTTTCTATGAAATCATTTGAAGTCTTGCCTTGAAAATCATGGATATATGGGTGCATGTCATTACTTTTGTTCATCCTTATAAGGTGTGATTTTGAAAAGTAATGTGATTTGTAAAAGCGAGCTATGTACGAGAATAGTTCTTTTGAATAGTAATAGTCAACCTTTTCAAGAAAAATCCCTTATTTTCAAAAAGAGAATATGGTTGAAAACCTTGTTCCTCTTATCGAGTAAAATTGAGTATGCGTTCTAGTTTATCGTTGTCGAAATTGTAGAAAATCGTTTTCTCCATAATATCCTATATTTTCTGCTATAAAATATTCGTAGGTTCTAGTTCCAACTATGTATATGTGTGGGTTAGTTTATCGTTTACAAACGTTTTCCATAGAGTCCTATGCTTTTTAATTTGTAAAATAGAAGTATTACGACTCTATACTTGTTAGGAGAAAAAATCAACATGGAAATTGTGGACATTCTACGCAATGAAAAAGGACAGTCAACACAACAAATGCGGACCATCACCTATCATGTGTAGGACAGTCAACACAACGTGCCAAGATTTATTTATGAGTTTTTCCTTGCATAAATTTCTAGTTAATATAGCATATTCTAGTGAGTCGTTATAACCATACTAATATGACGGGATCCTGTTTTGGCATTTCTCAGACGCCCTCGGTTTGGAAAAGACATTTGTCACCCTAGACTGGCTTGTCTAGATGTAGCGAACAACGAAGGTGCAGGGTGTCAACCCCGTATAGATCTATACACAAATTCCCGCTCTCCCTCCAGGAGACTCTGGCTATAACTCTTTACAGGACTTTAGACGTACACTAATATTTTTATATTTAGGTACTTTTGATATTTGTCTGACTAGAATATTAACAACCTTTTGAGCAATCGTTAGAGATCCATTATTTGTTAGATAAATAATGACATTTGTACTCATTGAATAGAAATATCGTTCTCGTTCCATATCGTTGATTGTGCTCGTTAACTGGGTGCTCGTGTTCGTTCCTTTTCGTTTATTGAAAAATAAGTCATTTTAGTCAAGAGACAAAGTGTCAAGTTATAATTTGTATAAATTTATAACTGTCGATTATGACACGCATTTTCTGTTTTATAACATATAGAACATTACTTATGTTCTTGGAGGTTTTATGACAACAGTTTAGGACATGCAAATATTTCTGTCATAAAGGCGCTATTTGTATATTTTCTTGATGCAAACTTTTATATCGAATATTTATAAAATACTTCCTGATAGTTTGCAAATAGTCACAAAGTTTCCATTTTCGAAAATTACTAGAAATGGTGTCCACTTGTCAAGGTCCCTTTTTATAACTTTTATCTCTAGACATGAAAGCATAGATAAAGGGATTAAGTAGGACACACCCAATAGTTGGGAGGCTCTTTTGTACACAAAGTATCCTCGGTTCTTCATGAAGTTGTGAAATCTTACGTTCATGTATATTACTAAAATAATAATTTAATAATATTTCACACACACATACAAACATACGTATACATGCAATTATTCAAGTATTTAGACAAGATTTGACTTGTACTCTCCCCTAAAAACATTAAAACGTTGAAGAAAGGTGGGTTATGAAGCTCACCTGGAGTTGGCTGAGGAGCTGTTTGGAGTTATGGAGTGAAGATCTCAAGCTTAAACTCTTGGCTGAGATGAGGAACTCCTCTAGGAAGAATATTATCCTAAGGTTGATTATCACATATTATTATGAGTAAAATAATATGGATTTATCTTTCAGATTATATAAAATCTTAGATGAGTGGAGGACTTACTTTAGAAAATCCAGGGAAGATTTGAGAATTTTGCTTCCAGCAAGATCCTTAACTTTTCTCTTGGGATGAGTATTTGAGAGAAGATGAGAGGAGTGAGAGGAAATGGATAGCCCAAATTTCATTCTACTGTCGTGCTTAAGAGTAAGAAAAAGGGAGGGATCTTTGGTGCATGGGGATCTGATGGTCCAAGCTTTGTTATTTGGTGGGTAACGCATGGGATACTGTGATTTGCATGGGAAATGAGAATTTCATCAAATCACAAAGTCAACCTCTTTGTCCTTATCTTGATTTAGGATAAGATCTTCCTAAATCCCAAACATTTATTTTTATGTAAATATGCTTAAAATAATTAATTTATCATAAAATAGGGGTTTAAGGGGTTTAGGATAAGAAAAATACGAGTTTGGTGTGATTCTCGGCGTCAAAATGCTGTAAAATGATAAAATGGTGCGAAATGGTCTAAAATCCGAAGTCAAGAAGTGAGTTACGGAGCCATTTTAGGAGTTCCGAAGGCCATTCTCAACTTCCGGAGTCAATAATCAATTTCCGAAGCTCTCCCTACAATTCCGGAGTCAGATGCGAAGTCTGAAGGCGAAGTCCGGTCTGGCCAGGGGTTTCCGAAGTGGGGCGAAGCGAGATCTTCCGGGCTCATGCAAAATCGTCCAGATAGGAGGCCTATTCCGAAGCTTCTCGCTTCCGAAGCCATCCTCAAAATTTCCGAAGTTGCGAGGTCCAAAGCAAGGGGGAAAGTTCCGAAGATGTGTCTTCTCTTGGCTCCTTAGGAGGCATCCCGGACTAAGAAGGTTTAGGACAAAGAGGGTTCCGGACCAAGAAGCTCCTTTTGGGGTTTCCTCTTCCGGTCTTGAGTTGTTTTCGACTAAGGAAGGTACTTAGAGAGATTTGGGAGAGATTTCACATACTTAGAGAGATTTGGGAGAGATTTCACATACTTGGAGAGATTTGGGTGAGATTCACTATATATGGAGAGATTTTGCATACTTAGAGAGATTTTGGAGAGATTTCACATACTTGGAGAGATTTGGGAGAGATTTCACATACTTGGAGAGATTTGGGAGAGATTCCACATACTTTGAGAGATTTCGCATACTTAGAGAGATTAGATTTGGGAGAGATTCCACATACTTGGAGAGATTTCGCATACTTAGAGCGATTTGGGAGAGATTTCACATACTTGGAGAGATTTCGCATTCTAACACTACATGGCTCATTAGAAAGTCATATTGTACACTTAGATGTGTTAGAACAAGTCTCACAATAGTCCTTGCTCACTTGAGGACGGAATTTCCTAGCCAAAAAGGCTAGTTGTGACAGTTAGGCTTCAAGAATCTGTATCTAGTTCACCTTGAGGAGCTTCTGGAGGTATAAAGCTTTGATCTTGCCTTATTTTTCTTTAGATCTAGTTAGGGTTTTCTTTATGGTCCCTTTTGTTGGTTTTGGACCTTCTCTTGAGAGTTGAGCAACTCCAGAGGCTGAAATGGTTAGATCTGAACCTTGTGAGCATGCTAGATGCATAAAGGTGCTATCTTGGTAAGTATCTAGACTCCATGCAAGAGTTTGGAGCCTTAAATGAAGTCCTAATGTGAAGAATGAAGTTTTAAGTCCCATAGAGCATGCAAGGGTATAACGTTGCCAACTTTATGCCCTAGGATGTCTTAATGAGCTCAGATCTAGTTTTGGGCGTTAGAACATCGAGTATTAAGCACTTCATGGAAGAAAGTCCTTAATCTGTTTGTACGTTGGGCATAAGTTAGTGTACGCCGCGCGTACTGCCCAGGGACTCAGTACGTTGCGCATACCAGAGTGGTACGCCAGGCGTACGCACAACAGATGGACTTGGACTTGTTTTCGGCCTTTGAGATTTTGGGCCTTAGTTAGTCATTAGGCCTGGTCACATTTTGGGGTTAGTAGGCCAATTTATCTGTTTTGGGCCATGTATTTTATGATTAGGCTTTATTGGGCCATGGGGCCGATTAATGATTTTGGATGTGGACTTTGGTCTCATTAACTAAGGAAGACTTTTTGGGCCATTATGAAAGGACTTAGGGATTTGGGGTTCTCCACTTAGACGGGGTTTGATCCTAACATTAAGTAATGATATTATTGTTCAGTACGGGTGGTTACGGATAGTTAGGAGAGTAGCTTTCGGATTCTTCAGATAGAGGTGAGTCTTCTCACCATACCAATGGGTCTAAGGCACCAAGGCCGACCCATTTAATGCTATACAGATTGATAGTTGGTTATGTGATATATCGCTAGGACATTTGTATGAAAGACCCCGGGAGGTTACTGTGGCAGTATATTAAGACCATGAGGAGGTTCCCATGGCATCTAGTATAATTCCTTGGAGGGTTTCCTTGGATTCTTAGTATGTTTACTTATTTAGCTTGTATGATATTTTCATGACATGTGTAGTCCGTACGGGTGTTCCCGCGGTAATTAGCCAAGACCACGTGGGGGTTCCAGTGGTGGCTAGTAAAGACCACGTGGGGGTTTCCCGTGGCGCTTGGTGTAAGACCTTGGAAGGTTTCCACAGCATCCTTATATGTCTATATGCACGGCTTATGTAGTATATGTAGCTTTTATAGCTAATATGATATGCGTTATATGGATTGTGTATGGGGTATGCTCTGGGGGACTCACTAAGCATTAGCTTACAGTTTGTGGATTTGTTTTAGGTACATCTGAGCCCAATGGTAAGGGCAAGTCTTGATGGGGCGGTGTGCACTCTCTCAGGCGTTTATTGGGACACTCTGATGTTTTGAAATAAAAGTTGTAATTAATATGAGTTTTGAAAACAATTATATTTGGATTTCATGATTTATGGAGATGTGTTTGGTTAATCAAAAATGAAAATTTTCTTTTGAAAAATTAGGTCGTTACACTAGTTATGATGACAACGCGGAAATAGTAATGATCAATGTGAATCAAACATAATGGAAGAATACACAATGTAAATAAATATGGTTCTGCTCCATTAGAATATAAATAGTTTACAAAGTGGGTCTTGTAATGGTTTCTCTCTCTAAACCAAATCTCACATCAAATGGATTCTTACATCACACGGGAGCCACTTACTTCCTATTTATAGGAAAGGTTAAGCCAATTACACAATCAAAAATGGTACGTCACATCCAAGGAGACATTTACACCCTAACATTCTCACCCTCAAAGTTAGGATTGGATGTCCCGGATTTAATTTCCAAACAAGCTCCAAGCGATCAAGACCAAGTCCCCCTCAAAGTAACACTGGTCTTCAAATCCTCTTTGCAAAATAATAGTCGGGAAGCTTCAAATACCCATTCTAAATCAAAGTTATATGGGTTCCTCGTTTTATTATGACATTCGAGGACTATTAACTTACATAATAAGAATTGGGTTCCTTATATGGGTGGAACTCGACATACTTTTATGGAGGAGGCTAATAAATCAAAGTTATTGATTCATCCTGGCGTGACAAAGATGTATATAGACCTAATATTGGATTATTAGTGGCCCTGCATGAAGCAGGACAAATCTTGTATGTTGAGAGGTGCTTGACTTGTCGAAAAGTCAAGGTTGAACATCAAAGACCTCATGGCAAGCTGCAACCATTGGACATTTCCATGTGGAAATTGGAGCAAAGGGTGCTCATTTCATCCCTATTCAGGAGAGTATTTACGCCAAGAAGTTGGTTGATATTTACATTAGGGAGGTAGTTGTGCATCATGGGGTGCCCATTTTTGTAGTCTCTGATCGATACATTCATTTCACTTCTAGGTTTTGGAAGAAATTTCATGAGGAATTAGATACTCAGTTGCATTTTAGTACAGCTTATCACCATTAGGCAGAAGGTCAAAGCGAGCAGATCATTCAGACTCTTGAGGACATGCTTAAAGCTTGCATGTTGGATTTTGGTGGGAGTTGGGATACATATCTTCCTTTGGATGAGTTCTCCTACAACAATAGTTATCACGCCAGTATTAACCGACCTCCCTTTAGGATGTTGTATGGGAGAAAGTGTCAGACCCATATTTTTTTAGGGTGAGGTTAGTCAGCGAGTTATGGGGAGCACTAAGGCGGTGCTCAAGACTATAGAGTTGATTCAGCAGGTACATAGTAGGTTGCAAACCGCGCCGAGCAGACAGTAAAGTTATGTTGATCGACATTGTTCTGATCTTGAGCTTTAAGTTGGAAATTATGTGCTTCTGAAAGTGTCACCTTGGAAAGGTGTCATTCGATTTTGAAAGTGGGGTAAATTGGTCCCCATATTCATCGATCCTTTGAGGGTTGTAATCCGGGTGGGCAGGGTTGCTTATCGGTTGGATCTTCCTAAGGAGCTTAGTCAGATCCATAATACATTTCATGTTTTCCATCTGTAGATGTTTTTAGCTAATGATTCCACAGTGGTGCCCTTGGACAACATTCAGATCGATAGGTGTCTGAATATGCAGAGAGATCGGTTGTTATCCTCGACAGGAAGACGAATGCCTTACGCAACAATATGGTGGGTTTCATGAAGGTACAATGGCAACACCGCAAGAGTTTTGAATGAACTTGGGAACCTGAGGAGAAAATAAAAGAGAATTACCTTGAGTTGTTTGCAGCGGCAGATTTCGAGGAAAAAATCTGACTAAAGAGAGAGAGAGTTGTAACATCCGAATTTTTAGGTATTATTCTATAAAGCTTCCCATGTGAATTAATTTGATTGTTGACTTTTGGCCTGACCATGACGTGGTAGTGCAATCCCCACCATGGCGAGGTAGTCTATTTACCACTGTGTGACGCCGCTCTCTGCACAAAACTGCAATAATTACATAAACTAGCATCAACTTCGTCATTTTTTAATCTTATAAGAAATTTCAATTTGTCTATCTAATATTGATATCCATCTCATCAGCTCATTTCTTGCCTTTTTATCCTAAAAACACACATTTTATCGGTTTCATTACTGACCAGGATACTTAGTCATAAATGAGGGTGGATGAGATAGATATCAACATTTGCGGTAAATGTAGCATTATATAACACGTCGTATCCATTTTATCATCTCATTTAATAACTAGGTGACCAAGTCAGCAATGAAACCAATAAAATGTATGTTACAGGGAGAAAAGAGTCATATCATCACTTAATTTTCGTTTGGAACTTATTCGTAAATTAATGTAAAATAATCGGACTTTGATGGAACCAGTTTAGTAATGAAACTGGTAAACCGGGAAAAATGGACCAAATCGACATTTTACCGATAATTCATGTTTTTTCGTAAACAAATTTTAGTTTGGAATTTTTTTGAATATTTAGGTAAAGTATTATGATTTTTCTGGTTCTATTCTTAGTCTGTTGATTTGAGCGTTGTGCTGTTTTAAACGTGTGCAAATTAACAAAACTAAATTGTATTTTTGTTATGTAATTTTATTGTTTAGATTTTTTTATCAACTAATCTTTCAATATATACAACAAACACTAACCCTAGGAATCAGTCTCTGAGGAAGAGGACCATGTCACATGACTTCCGAAATATTTTAGATATATTTATACAAAATATTTTAAATATATTTATTGTAACATTTGTGCCCTGGTATGTACCTTATGACCCTTCTATTTTGAAGTTATGCATTTTGGTCCCTAAAGTAGTATGTGGGGCGTACCACTTGGTACGCTTAGCGTACTGAGTTATTGGCGAGTCGGAACCCATGTCACGTATGTTGGGCATACGTATGCGTATGTTAGGAGTATGTGGACTTTAATGAAGCCCTAATTGAGAGTCTTGCATCCTATATAAGCCACCTTATTCTCTTGGACTGACCTCTTTACCAGCATCTAAAGCCTCCAAAACCCTAAATCGAGTTGTAGCCTCCATTGATAAGCATCTGAGCCTTTGAAGAGAGTTTGGTGTTTATTTTGTGCATTATGAAGGAGTTATAAGATCTTGAAGTTGCTAAGCTTGGAGTGGAAGTCTTGGATCCAAAATCTCTGCCAATTTTGCAAGGAGTTTGAGGTATCAAGTTCTTATCTTGACTACTAGTTGCTTAGATATCTTCTTGGGTTAAATTGTTATGTTTTAGCCATGGTTTGGGTGAATGATGGAATTAGGACGCCCCAAAGACTTATTTTTCACATCTATGGTGCTAACTTTATGAAGTTTAGGGCCTCACGCATCCATTAAGTCTCTTATTAAGTCATTTTTGAGCTTTAGATCTTCATATAGCCATGCATGGATGTAAAGTTGGCAACTTTACGTGATAAACCAGCTCAAGGAGGTCAGATCTGCATTCTGGGGCGATGTTTTAATGGGTTGAGAGTTAAATCTAGAAGATGGTTGATCTGGATGAGTACGTTGAGCGTACAAGCCTGTACGTGCAACGTATAGGCCTTCGAGCAAGTACGCTTAGTGTACAAGCTGAATACGCCCCACATACTCAGTCAGGTGGCACTTTAAAGTTAAGCCCCAGGTTTGGGCCACGTTTTGGGCTTAGAATGTTAGGGTTTAGTTGGGCCATTTTGATTTTGGGAGTTTTGGGCCAAAAATATTATTGGGCCTTGGGTTAAGGCCTATAAGAAGGAATTGGGCCCAATTTGGAAAATTGGTCCATAAGTGGGCCTTAAAGGATTTTGGATTTGGGCCTTAGTTTTGGATCAAGCTAAGCCAGGGGTAAAACGGTTATTTACCCCAAGTATGCATCATTAGTTATAGCATGGAACCCAAGTGTTAATTGGGTGTTATTTGTACTGATAGCTCGGGGAGTCGTCAGGACAACAGCTAGGGATCTTCAGTGAGATCCAGCATTCGAGGTGAGTTTCCTTACCATGTATAGTGGGTCGAAGGCACCAATGCCGACCCATGATATGATTTGTTAGGATATTCATTGTTTGTGTGACACTAGTATGTGTATGTGCTTGTATGTTTTCTGGGCAGGGCCCAATGATTATCCAGTATTTTATTAGCGGCTATATGATTTGTATGTGGGTGGGGCCCATTATACTCACTGGGTGGGGCTCGTTATGCAAGTTAGGACGGGGCGCGTTACACTCGTTGGGTGGGGCCCATTATGCGATTTAGGGTGGGTCCCGTTATACTCAGTGGACGGGGCCCATTATATGTTATGTATGTTGGTATGTGGTACTTTGGGAAACTTATTAAGCTTTGTGCTTACGGTTTTTAGTTTATGTTTCAGGTACTTCCGATTCCAAGGGGAAGAGCTCGATTTGATTGCATCGCACACACCATATGGATTCTGTTTATGGGACACACTCTGATTATTATGATGTTTGACATACTTATTTTATTAGGTTGTATGAACAATGTTTTGGAATATTGTTTTTACTTGAATGAAAAATGAAATTTTTGGGTCATATTTTTTGGTATGTTACAAGTTGGTATTAGAGCCTTGGTTTAAGGGATTTGGACACACCCTTGGGTGTGTCTGAACTAAAACTAAAGATTTAGTAAAGTTTTTCAAAAGAAACATAGCTTAAGAAAAGGGTTTTTCTAAAATAAGAAAAGGTGTGGTGCATGCGATCAGCCGAGCTCAAGTTTTCCCAAATTACCCATACATGTTATTTGATATGCTTGATCTGTGAATCTGTGAACCGCATGCTAGTCAGGGCTAAGGATTTGCTCAGTTTTTTGCATGATAAAATGATAGGAGAGTTGCCTTTGTATGCCTGTTGTATGATCTTGTAGATTTGCATGCTAGTACTGATTAGTCAGTGATAGGATGGCCTGATTAGGTTATTCTTGGTTCTGATTACTTAATGCTCGAATGATGCTTGCTTTGTGCTTTAGGAGTTCTAACTAGCTTCAGCTAACTAATAAACGAATATGCTAAGTTACATATCATGGGAACTAAATAATTTTAGAGGGTTAGGTTTTAACTCTAGTGTGAAACCTCTCATTCGAAGAAATATCTCGCTTTTGTAATATGTAGTTGTATTCGTGAGCTATTTAGAGGAAGTTAGCGGGAGTTCCTTCTATAGATGATGGCGGAGAGTGGTGTGGAGTTTGCCCTAGGAAAACCTGGGATGAGATCTAGTGCTAGGAGCTTTATCTGTGAGGGGACTTGTTTAGGATATAAAGTAACTTGGATAAGTTAAGGAACTTCTTGAAGAAAGTACAGATAGATGTGGAAGGTAGTATGGGCCCTTACTACTGGAAGAAAAGGATATGTACTTGATTCAAGGAGGGTTGCGATGAAGCCAGGGTTCTTGTGGAGTTGTGATTCCCCGATGTTTATATTTCGATGTGTATTCTGATGGTTTGTATTGGCCTATTTTCAGTATGGTGGTATTGTGAGGTAGACCAGTTGGCAGTTTCGGTGTTAAAGAGGGCTCGGGCTCAGGTTCTGGAGTCGGGCAGCTTGATAACCAGACGAGGGAGTTCATCTTGTCTGAGATTACGTATATTATCCTTTATTGGACTCTTGTGATCATTGGATCAGTCAAGGAGGGTATTCTGTAGATTCTTGATGAGCGGTTGAGCGCCTTTCATGCTGAGATTTTGGCTTTAGTCGGGACGCGTTCTCTGACTTTCAAGGAGTTTCGAGAATGTGGAGTACCGAATTATCACAGGGAGAGGGACTAGATTGTGAGTCGGAGGTGGTTAGCAGATGTTGCTAACGCCTTTCGTACTAGCCATTGTCCTGAGGGGGACAAGGTCAGACTAGCTTCCTGCCTTTTGAAGGACATGGCACGGGACTGGTGGGAGGAGGTAGGTCATGTGGTGGGTGTTGACGTTGTGGATGTGATGACCTGGGATGATCTCTCGACTAGGTTTCGATCCAAGTTTACACCAGTGATTGAGGTGTAGCAGTTGGCACGAGCGTTTCAGGATCTCCGCCAGACTACTGATACGGTGGCTGAGATTACTGCTATGTTCAGGAAGAGGGCGCTTCTGGTTCCGCAGTATGTGGCGGACGAGGAGATGAAGAAGGCCCGATACCATGAGATGTTGAGGAGTGATATTTGGCAATTTGTGAGTCGATCCAGCTGCAAGACCCTGGAAGACATGATAGCGAGGTCTAGAGAGAGAGAGAGATTTAGAGATAGAGAGGAAGAGGAAGTCATATAAGGTTCAAGTATCATGAGGTTCGTGCAAGAGGCCCAAGGTTGTGGATACGAGGGGGAAGGGCCAGCAGGGCCGAGGCCGTTACGGCAAGTGTGGCAGGTCGCACGAGGGGACGTGCAGAGTGGGTGGTTCTGGCTGCTTCAACTACGGTCGGACTGGTCATATCAGCAGGGATTGTACTGATACTACCACTGTCATCCCGGTATCTGATCTAATTTGTTTTCAGTGAAATTAGAGGGGCCACAAGAAGGCCCACTGTCCGAGTTTGGATGCAGCAGGACCGGTGTCAACACCCGCTCCTATGACTCTTAGGATTACTGATTGCTGTTAGGGTCGGGCAGTCACGCCTGCGACAAAAAGTAGGGCTTTCCAGCTGACGGCAGAGGAGGCGTATGGAGATCCTAATGTTGTGTCAGGTATGTATCTTCTCCTTATCTCTTTATTTATATTTAATTTCAGCTTATGTATATGTGTTTGATTTTAGGATCGTTCCTTGTGAACGGTATCTCTGCTCTGGTATTATTTGATTTGAGGCTACACGATCCTTTGTATCGCTTACACTTAGCAAGAGATTTGTTGGAGCTCCGAGGTAGCTGGTTTGTCCTCTTAATGTTAAGATTGTTGATGATAAGACGGTCCGAGTTGCGAGGGTCCATCGAGGTTGTACTCTCCAGTTATTCAACAAGCAGTATTCGGTTAATCTAGTTCCCATTCCTCTGCGTGGGAACAAGGCTATCGTGGGCATGAATTGGTTGAGCCCTAATGGGGTAGTGATCAACTGTGATCAGCAATTAGTTCGGGTTCGGACCCCAAGTGGGGGAGAGTTGGTGATTCAGGGTGAGAGACCACGGCGTGGTCCAATTATGTGTTTTGTAGCGAGGGTTAGATGTTATCTTCATTAGGGGTGAGGATGTGCAGAAGACAGCTTTTCGGACTCGATATAGTCATTATGAGTTTGTAGTGATGCCTTTTGGGCTCACCAATGCTCTGGTCGCGTTCATGGATCTCGAACCACGTATGCAGATTGATGTTGGATCGATCTGTGATAGTATTTATTGATGAAATCTTGGTTTATTCAAGGACTCAGGAGCAGCATGAGGAGCACTTCAGGGAATTGCTGGAGACATTGAGGAGGGAGAGACTTTTCGCAAAGTTCTCCAAGTGTGAGTTCTAGTTATGCGATGTGCAGTTTTTGGGGCACCTTGTCAACCACAAGGGTATTCTGGTCGATCCAGCCAAGCTCGAGGCCATGATGTAGTGGGAGGTTCCGAGGTCTCCATCTGAGATTTGAAGTTTTCTTGGTCTGGCTGGTTATTTTCAGAGATTCATCCACGATTTCTCCAAGATCGTTATTCCCTTGACCCGACAGACCAAGAATTCGGTGACTTTTCACTGGGGGCCTAAGTAGCAAGCAGCCTTTGAGACTCTTCGGCAGCGATTGTGTAAGGCGTCGATTCTGACCCTGCCATAGGGTGTTGATGATTTTGTGGTTTATTGTGATGCTCCGATTACAGGTTTGGGGGCAGTGCCTATGCAGCGAGGTTGCGTGATCGCTTACGCTTTGAGGTAGCTGAAGCCTCATGAGGCAAAGTATCTGACGCATGATTTAGAGTTGGGGTTCGTGGTTTTCGCCCTCAATATTTGGCAGCATTACCGCTATCGGTTTCATTGTACTATTTACACGGATCACAAGAATTTGAGGTACTTGATGGATCAGCCGAATCTAAATATGAGGCAGCATCGATGGTTGGATGTGGTGAAGGATTTTGATTGTGAGATCCTCTATCACCCGGGGAAGGCCAATGTGGTGGCTGATGCTCTCAGCCACAAGGCGGTCGTGGTTCCAATCAGAGATATATGTTTGAGGATGGTCGTAAGTTGATTCGTGAGGCTCAGGTCGAGGCAATGAAGGAAGAGCACCGGAAGAGTGAGCATAATGTGTATCAGGTGGCTTCCTAAGATTATGATAGTCGCGGGTTGTTAACTTTGCATCAACAAGTTTGGGTGTCGTATTGGGGCGGTGTACGCCAGGTTATGATGGAGGAGGCCCACAAGTCGAGGTTCTCCATTCATCCCAGGGCAACGAAGATGTATAGAGATCTTTGTCCTGATTATTGGTGGCCCTGCATGAAGTGGGATGTGGAATGGTATTTTGAGCGGTGCCTGACTTGCAGGAATGTCAAGGTCGAGCATCAACGTCCTCATGTCAAGATGCAGGCGTTGGAGATTCCCATATGGAAATGGGAAGACATCACTATGGATTTTATCATGAAGCTTCCTAGGATTGCGCATAAAGTGGATACGATTTGGTTCATCGTGTATCATTTGACGAAGAGCGCGCATTTCATTCCTATTTAGGAGAAGATTTCTACCGAGAAGTTGGCCAAGATTTATATCAGGGAGGTGGTGGCACGTCATGGGGTGCCGGTATCAGTGGTTTCAGACATGGATGTTCGTTTTACTTCCAGGTTTTGAAAGTGGTTTCATGACGAGTTGCACACTCGTTTCCATTTTAGTACAACATTTCATCCGCAGACTGATGGTCAGAGCGAGCGGACCATTCAGACCCTTGAAGATATGATGCTTGCTTGTGTGTTTGACTTTGGAGGGAGTTAGGATACGTATCTTCTGTTAGCGAAATTTTTGTATAACAACAATTATAATGCTAGCATTGCTCGACCTCCTTTTTAGATGCTCTAAGGGAGGAAATGCAGGACCCCGATTTGTTGGGCCAAGGTCAGTCAGTAGGTTGTGGAGGGTACCGAAGTGGTGCTAAAGACCACAGAGTTGATTCAACAGGTTCAGAGTAAGCTCCAGACAGCTTAGAGTCGGCAGAATAGTTATGCCGAAAAGCACCAGTTTGACCTAGAGTTCCAGGTGGGAGATATGGTTCTCCTAAAGGTGTCACCTTGTAAAGGTGTCATCCGGTTCAGGAAGCGGGACAAGCTAGGCCCCATATATAATGGTCCTTTCAGGGCTGTGGCTCGGGTGGGCTAGGTTGCTTATTGCTTGGATCTTCCAGAGGATCTCAATCAGATTCATAACACGTTTCATGTCTCTTAGTTGCAGAAGTGTTTAGTGGATGATTCTGCAGTTGTACCATTTGAGGATATTCAGGTGGATAACCACCTAAATTATATTGAGAGACCGGTGGAGATTTTGGATCGGAAGACAAAGACCTTGAGGAACAAGGTTGTTAAGCTAGTGAAGGTGCCGCAAGGGGTCAAAGTGGACTTGGGAGCCCGATGATGAGATGAGGGAGCATTATCCTGAGTTGCCCGAAGCAGCGGACTTTGAGGACGAAGTCTGATTCAAGTGGGGGAGAATTGTAACACTTGTTCCATGGTATGTACCTTATGACCCTTCTATTTTGAAGTTACGCATTTTGATCCATGAAGTAGTACGCGGGGCGTATGATAGGTTCATTTTATTACTTCTTCTCTTAGTTTATTTTTAGTTCATTCCATCTCATTTTAGTCGATATTTATGCATAATTTCCCTTTTTGTTATTTTTCACCTTTATCGGTTACTTTCTAGTCTTTTGAGCTTAATTGCGGGATTTACCGAAGACTTTTCGTCATTGGAGGTGAGGAAGGAGTGTGGGACTTTTGGAGGCTTGCGGTTTGCTTGTGGACTTAAAGTGGTGTGATTGGGCTTGGTGTCAACATAAACAAGAAAGCGAGTTGGACTTAAATTTTGGGTGAGAATGATGACGAGGCGAAGAGTACTCGAGCTATAGAAGATTTAAGGAGCATTGGAGCATATTTGAAGACTTTGGAAGGCATAATTGGGCTCTCAAGAATTTGTGAAAAAGGGTTGAATCATTGATGAGAAGATTAGGATGGTGTGCTAATTAAATGGGTCAAAGGACCCATTCAGTGAGACCCACGCGGTCTGCATGGATCGTGTTGTGAAGGATCCGGGTTTTTGGCATGAATCTCTACTTTGGGAAGGTTGGTGGAGTACTTTTGGCCAGCTTTTGGATCCGAAAATGGGACTCTTTTTATTGGAGATTTTGAATAGAACTCAAGGGGGAACACACTGAACAACTCTTTTTGCTCTCAAGAGGGTTTTTGGAAGAATTTGAAGATTAGAGTAATTTTCTTTCATCTTGTAACTTGAATCATGTTTGGTACCTTTAAACTATCTTCCATTTCTTTTATTTAAGCTATGCTTGGCTAGACTTATATTTGATTGATTAGGTTTTAGCCCATGGATGATTGCTTGTTTTGAAGACTTTATGCTATCTTGTGTTTGAAGTTTATGGAGATGTTTTCTAGTCAAGCATCTTCTTGTGTTTATTTATCATTGATCATGAGCTTTGATGAATGAATGCTTATTTTTTGTCTAATTTCTTGGTTAAGTAATGGACCCTCAAATTAGTAAGCAACAAATCGTTTCTATGTTTGTTTTCATTTCATTTAAACCATGGAAATGTTCCTTCATAATGATAATGTAAGCATTTGATTATCTTTTGGACTTGGTAACTCTTAAAATTTAAAGCTAATTGATTTTCACAATATTATATGCTTTATTGATTTTGTGACTTTAATTAAGGGAATGTGTTAAGAGCTCCTCTAACCATTTTAATAACAAGAAGATTTGAGGTAATTTGTGCTTATGAATTGATATAGCCAAGTTAAATTAATTCACAAGTGTAATTCCATTTAGTCTAATGATAAGTTGGTTATGTCATTAATGTGGTGTATTCCAAAATCAACCAACTTTACTTCATTGAATTTAATCAAATCATCTACTTGTTTTCTTGTTATATCTACATTCTAGCTTAGTTTTAATTTTCTCAAACAATCAAAAAGATTTAACCCCCCCCCCCCCCCCCATTTTACTTTTACTCTTGTTTTACAAGTACTTGAACAAGTGATTTACATAGAGATTTAAATTGAACCAATCTCCATGGATACAATCCCATTACCAATATACACTATTTTAGTGTGTAATATTTAGGGTATTTATTTTGTTGGCCTCAATAACCACCGGCATACCACTTCGTTCGCTTAGAGTGCTGAGTTATTGGCAATTCGGGACACAGGTCATGTACGCTAGGAGTACATATGCGTACGTTGGGTGTACATGGACTATAAAGAAACCCTAATTGAGGGTCTCGTTGTTGGATTAGTGTCTAAGTCCATAACTATTTTGGTATGTACTTGACCCGATGGTGCATGGTCCTTTTGGGTTGCCTTCACCAAAGCAACTTGATAGGATGAATTATGGAGAGAAATGATTAATTATAATTTATTAATATATTATGAGAATAATATATTAAAGGAAAAATCATATTGTTTAATTAATATTAGTCAATAATTAAATAGGAATTAATTTTGTGGCTAAAAGACATTAATTATACTTAAGGGACTAGAACTGTCAATTGTATGATAGTTGAATATTGAGCTAATGGACTCCATATTAGAGGGGTGGACGAATTCTATGGGGAAACCCATTAGAAATCGTCCAAGGCCTTTAAGGAAGGAGTCAATGGGTTGCTTAGGGTCTAAGCAGTCAAATTAGGGTTTCCTTGTGTGATAACCCTAATAGCCTCACTATTTAAAGGACCCTTGAGACTCAAAAACGTGGTGAACTAATTGATTAGGGTTTCCAGCCATTTTTGAGTGTCTCCTCTCTCCTTATTCTTCATCCTCTTGCTCTTGGTGTTTGTGAACCATTAGAGGAGTGACACTTGTGACTCTAAGCTTTGTAAAGTCATTACAAGGAGGATTTGAGATTGTTATTGCTACATAACAATCAAGGTAAGATCTAAAAACCCTTTCTCATGTTAATATGATTAATTGTATGTTAGAACTAGGGTTTAAAGTCTTGTATGAATTGCATGTACAATAGAGAAACCTAGATCCAAGCATTAGGGTTTGCATGAGCACATAGGATGTTCTAATGGTTAAAACCCATTAGTGGTATCAGAGACTTGATTGGTTTCTATTGTATTGATGCCTAGTATATTCATTCATGTTGCAAGATCGAGTTTTTGGCCATCTACCTGACAAACTCGTCGAGTTCTAATGTGGACGTGTCCAGTAGGGTGAACCCGACGAGTCCATAAGGGGACTCGGCGAGTTTAGCTGTCAGACAGACGGATTTTTGGGATTTTTACCTATTTTGACTTAGGATATTGCCATAATTGTTTAAAATTAATAAAATTCGAATTTTATTGATTCCTTATGATTATCTATGTCAAAATAAAAGATTTTGGTCATCTAATTAGATCATTGTTACCTTATTTGATAAATGTTAAATTATATGAATTATTTGATCATTATCTTGCAAGAATTTGAACTAGATCTAATTAGATAACCACCATTTAATTGTTAATTTCCTTATTTGAATTATGTGATCTAGAATATTCTTGACAAAATTTGGAAAAGTTTCAAATTAATCCCTTTAGGTTTTATAGTTTAAATTAGAACTTAAAAGTTTTGGTTTTGAAATTTAAATAAGTTAAACCCTAATGTTTTGAAATGTTTCAAAACTTGCCCTCAAGTTTTGAAATTTAAAAGTTGATTAAAAGTTTAATTTAGAAATGTTAAATTCTAAAACCCTAGTATTGTTTTGAAAAGTTCAAATCACACCCTTATGGTTTTATTAATTAATTAAAGTGTATAATTATTAAATTAGACCACCTAGTATTTTAAAAAGTGTAAAATACACCCTATACTATATATATCATTAAAAGTCTAATATTATATATGTATGAGTAAAGTGTCAAGTCTTACCGTTAGTAGGCCTCATTCACGAAGCTGGTCTATAAGGGTGTTGAAGGAAATTGCCTATAAAATGGCGATTGAATAGGTATCCACTCTTACTCACCGCACTCTTGACTAGTGGAGGGTCGTTAGCCGAACGGGTAGGATAGGACAGAAGCCTTCCATTATAAGTATAATAAAGTACAAAAGTAACTAAATGCTTTCATAAAATTCCCAATCTTAGTTACTTTAGGCAAAAGTGAATTGATGCAATTCCATGAAATTACACTTTGTGCCCTTGCGAAGACGTTAGTGGAGCATGTGTGGTTAACCGACACACTAAATGGTTCTAAGCAAAGGTAGCAAAGGGTGACTCAATGTTTTTCATAGTTCGGTGGAGCGTGTATGGTTAACCGGCACATCGAATAGGTGACTGTAACATGTGGGGGCACCATGTAAGTCTGCATGGTTATTCACACCCGCTTTGTGATCCTCGGTATCCCAGTCACAAACTAGAGGGGCATATCAAGATTTAAACATGTCATTAAAAAGTTCAATGAATCTCAAAAGATCTAGGAATTTTCAATAGATTTAAAACTTAAACTTCTTTTTTGTTTTTCATGGTGGAAATTAGTGAATCGTCATTCACTTACCTTCAAATATTATGCAACTAGATTACGGCATCCCTTTTCTAGGTTGTAGAGTATTGTGTTGGGTCCTAGCCTTAATATCTCATTTGGGTGATTTATTAAGGACTCAATCAATCAACTAACTTGAATTTAATTTTTCTCCCGTTTTGTAGATGTCAAAGTATGACAACTATGGTCTTCCCAAATCCCGTGGAACAAGTTTTTCACATAAAGATGATGTTCCACGATTCGATCGAGGAACACGAGATCATGCTTCACTTCCTCCACCTCCTCCTATTATTCTCCCTAACCCACAAGTTCAAAAGATTGAAAAGTTCAAACTCACTCAAGCCCTTTTGGCAAGTAAACATGAAGAAGGAAAGTCAGTGTGTGCACACATCCTAGAGATGAAGTCACACATTGATAGATTAAGAATGTTAGGATTTGTTGTCTGTGAGGAGATGGCTGTTGACTGGGTTCTTCAGTCACTTCTTGACTCATATAGTAAGTTCGTAAGAGAGTACTATATGATGAACCAAGACGTAACCCTCATTGATCTCACCTATATGCTTATTGTTGCTGAATCAGCAATGATTTGGTGCACTGGAAAAGCAAAGTTGATTGGTGGATCGGCCTTCCAGACCTCTATGGATATAGGCAATGGCAACGAAAGGCATGCCATGATCGAAAAGTTTGATCATAAGAGAAAGGCAAAGTCAGAAGTAGTTTCGTGTGTTGTTCCAAAAGAGTCAATTTGCTTTTATTGCCAAGAGAAGGGGAATTGGAGACGAAGCTGCCCTATTTATCTAAGAGATAGGAGAGTCAAAACGTATGGCTATGCTTTAGGTAAAATCCATTAACTAACTCTTTTAAGTTCCTATTCTAGATTCTTAATGCATGATGTGATAAGATTACATTTCGATGTCTTGTAGGATCGAAGAAAAGAGAGGGAGCTTAAGGGAAAAAGTGAGCGGAATCTAATCGTGAAGAAATGGATTACGATCGCATTAATTGAAGATTAGAATCTTAAGCTACTACTTGGAGTTAGAATAGATTGCTTAGGAATATGTAACAACATAGTTTTTCAGTTAAATTGCATTGTAAGGACAAATTTTTATGCAATAAAATAAATTTTGATTTTATATTATTTATTTATCCTTGCAATGGCGTGTATGAAAAAATTGATGTTTGAAAGTTTCTATTATTAGCAATAATGGATTTGATTCTTAATTATGTTATTTGTGGAAAGGTCAAGAATTTACCAAATAGGGAAATTTTCTCATCGCCCAAGTTTCAATTGGATAGAAACTTGGAATCATACAACAAGTATTGCATGATGAATGAGAAATTTCATATTTGGAAATTAGACTAATTCGTTGACAAAGTGTCAAGTGAAGGACTAGGAGATCAAGTACACAAGTTTGTGTGTTGATTAAGTTCACCACAAGAGTGACAAAGATATTCGTCATGATTTACTAAAGGTTTAGTATATATGATTATACTTATAAGATTAAGTGTAATTCCGAGTTGATTTGAAAGAGTTTAAATCAATAGCAGAACGAATAAGAAGAATCAAGTAGGCAGAAAGATAAAAGTTTCTCTATTCTAAGAAGAAGGGAGAGTACCTTTTATTATGTTTTATGATAGGTCTTAATGATTAAGAACCATATCTCAATTGATCCTCTAAGTGAGTCTTAGTGCAATTGTATGTCTAAGAAGAGAAATCGAGAATTGAAGAAATGGTTAAATCAAGAAGCCAATCATACTTCGTTCCAAAACAAGTCTTAGAGTTAAGATTGTGACATTGAGTGACAAGTCTTAAGAAGGTTTATAACATTCATCAAATATGGAATTTGAAAAAGGTTTTCTTATTACTGCACATTTGAAATTGGAAAGTTGTGATGTCTTGGGTAAGACAAAGACCAACTAGGACCAATTTTTTGAAATGTTTAGTCTTGATAAAAGCTACACTAACTCTTGAATATTTGTTTGTCGAGAAATGTTTATTGACAAGAGAATCTTATATGTCAAGGAGTCAGTGGGAGTCTTAATGGTCTTGAAAAGTTTCAAGAACTAATCAAGAATAAACCTTATCGATCATCACTAGCACACGACTTGAGGTTTACAACCTATCGTGTTGACACTATCTTGTTTTTGTGTCGTTCCAATTGAGTTAATTATGCATGTAAGCTCTATGAGTTCTCATTTGAACGCATAAAAGGCAAGCACCTTGATCAATGAAAAGTACATTGATAGGAAAGGGTGAGCTGCTTAACTACTTGGAAGACATGGTGGGCACCCGTGTTACCATAAGGTAAGAGATCAAGATTGAGAAGGTTCGGTCCATATGAATTTGGATTTGTTGCAAACTTTGGTTTTGACGAATTCACATGGATAGGAACACATACACCATTAAAATCTAAGTTTCATAAGATTTCCTCCTTCATGAAGATGACTGTGAGGAAATGCTTTCATTAAGAGAGATTTTAAGAAGATAGTGATTGTGAAATTGTATTCTCGAATTCGATTATGTTTACGGTATCCCTTTCCATGATTCGAATCGTGAGATTTGGCAATTAGTCTGAATTGTTTAGACACACATATGAGCTATCTAAGGCAAAGGTGTATGAGTTTGAGAAACTTAGATAAAGGATTATCAAAGCATTAGGTATTAGAATTATGAACTTAAGAAATTCAATAAGTATTGTTTTCTGAAAGTTAAGCTATTTTTCTAAATACATGTCAAAGCTAGTGGGAGCATAAGTGTTATGTTTATATGATAATACTCATCATGATAGTGGGAGCATAAATGTTGTGCTTGTATGATTATTAAGGCAAGTATTGCAAGTTAGCAATATTAATTATAGAAAACAAGAGTTATACTTTGCAAAGTCGTAAGGGTTGAATAGTTGTTTTACTATAATTAAGGGAGAGAATATTATGCTTCATTTCAAATCTAAAGGCTTAGGTTGTGGAATGTTAATAAATTTAGTCAAGAGTACATAGTGCGTTCTCAAAATTTCGATTATGATTGTGGCATCCCTCTTCATAGTTCGAATTTTGAGAATGTGACACATAAAATATTATGGCAAAAGACTGATAAAGTATCGTATATTTATGTAAGACATTATGCATCGTATCCCATACGCTTCGGGTAAAGGATCGATTACAGATGCTATAATTTTAACCATTCTAAAATTTTCCAAATCTCTAGCGCATTTAGAGGGAAAAAGGACAAGAATTGGTTTTGACTAAGATAATTAAACAACTATCAAAGGACGATCCAAAGTTCGCTGAGGATTGGTCGCTTGTGAGTAGTTGGAAGTATGGTATTGGATGGACCATATCGACATTATTATGAATAGATAAGATTCTATTAAAGAATGAGTTGTCATATGGCAAATATGGAAATGTTTCCATATTGAGAGTTGGATATTGAGAATCTATATCTAGATTAGAAACTTTTATGCAAGAAGGATGTTCAAAGGAATCTACTTTGAGTGAGAGACATCATATCTATAGAATTGTTTCTGATAGAGATTAGCCAAGTTTTGATGATTTTGAGCTATGACTTTATGAAAGAATCATTGCATAAAATGTTAGAATCTAGCATAAGTAACAAGAATTTGATATTCTTATACTTATGATAAGGATTGGGAGTTGTGAAATGAGTATGATTGGAAATGTGTTCATTTGATCTATTTCACAAAGTAAGGACCGTAGGTAAACATTGTGTGCATGCTGAGAGCATGGGACAAGTATAGTAATAATTCAAGTAAGAAGTTGACTGCCCGAAACAACAAATAATGAGTAATCAATATGGTGATTAAATAAAATTTTTATTTATACCCAGAGTTTGGGGTCATATGGGATTAGTATTATTTTTGTGTTTCACTTTGCATGTTTTGACTTCCTGAATAATTAAATTGGTTCAGAACAATCAAATTATTCGAACGAACCACAGTCGTTCATATGTTGTAAGTAGGTATCAATGAAGACTATCGTGAATTGGTGTGTGGATTGTCTAAAGTGTATTAGACATGAGCAAATGTTTGCTGCAACGTTCATGAGTGCTTATGAATATGAGTTTGAGCATTGGATTAAACCCACGCTCACTTGATCACTTCATGGATTTTATCACGAGTGATTGGTGAGACGATAACATCTTATATTCTTGAAACCGAGATGTGTGAGTTGTATCTTGCGAGTCGGTTACACACTGATAATATGTAAACGCACCAGTAACTTGGTGTCATAAAACATATTGTTGTATGTGATTTGGTGAGTGAGTGCAAGCAAGCATTGAATCAAAGTTTATCTGTTCCTTTTATCCAAGGTAGGATGAAAGCGATATATGTGGGCCCCTCGATGATTTAGTGATGACACCTAAGCGCTTGGCCAAGCCGGGACTAACTAGATGTGTTCAATTGTAGTCTGTTGTCAGTCGTCGTAAATCGGAAATCGAGAAACAACACATAGACAGAGAGACTGATTTAAATCCATACGATATCTAGAATGGAGGAATATATGATCCCTTATCTAAAGGACGCGTATCTGATAAGATCAGAGTTGACAACGGCTTTTGAAAGCTACGATTGCATATCAGGATCTGAAGTCATACACAGAATAGTTATTAGACTTATCCAAGCGGGAGACTGTTGGATTAGTGTCTAAGTCTATAACTATTTTGGTATGTACTTGACCCGATGGTGCATGGTCCTTTTGGGTTGCCTTCACCAAAGCAACTTGATAGGATGAATTATGGAGAGAAAGGATTAATTATGATTTATTAATATATTATGATAATAATATATTAAAGGAAAAATCATATTGTTTAATTAATATTAATCAATAATTAATTAGGAATTAATTTTGTGGCTAAAAGACATTAATTAAAATTAAGGGACTATAACTATCAATTGTATGATGGTTGAATATTGAGCTAATGGACTCCATATTAGAGGGGTGGACGAATTCTATGGGAAAACCCATTAGAAATCGTCCTGGGCCTTTAAGGAAGGAGTCAATGGGTTGCTTAGGGCCTAAGCAGTCAAATTAGGGTTTCCTTGTGTGATAACCCTAATAGCCTCACTATTTAAAGGACCATTGAGACTCAAAAACGTGGTGAACTAATTGATTAGGGTTTCCAGCCGTTTTTAGGTGTCTCCTCTCTTCTTATTCTTCAACCTCTTAGTCTTGGTGTTTGTGAACCATTAGAAGAGTGACACTTGTGACTCTAACCATTAGAGGAATGACAAGGAGGATTTGAGATTGTTATTGCTACATAACAATCAAGGTAAAATCTAAAAACCCTTTCTCATGTTAATATGATTAATTGTATGCTAGAACTAGGGTTTAAAGTCTTTGATGAATTGCATGTACAATAGAGAAACCTAGATCCAAGCATTAGGGTTTGCATGAGCACATAGGATGTTCTAATGGCTAAAACCCATCACTCGTATCCTATATAAACCACCTTATTCTCTAGGGTTGGCCTCTTTACCAGCATCCAAAGCCTCCAAAACCCTAAATTGAGTTGTAGCCTCCATTGTTAAGCATTTGAACCTTTGAAAAGAGTTTGGTGTTTATTTTGTGCATTGTGAAGGAGTTAGAAGATCTTGAAGTTTCTAAGCTTGGATTGGAAGTCTTGGATCCAGAATCACTACCCATTTTTCAAGGAGTTTGAGGTATCAAGTTCTTATCGTTATTACTAGTTGCTTAGATCTCATCTTGGGTTAAATTGTTATGTTTTAGCCATGGTTTGCATGAATGATGGAATTAGGTTGTCCCAAACACTTATTCTTTCAGATCTATGGTTATCTTGGGCTCCTTAGGCATAAAGGTGCCAACTTTATCAAGTTTAGGAACTGTACATTTTTGAGCTTTAGATCTTCATATAGCCATGCATGGACGTAAAGTTGGCAACTTTATGTGATAACCCAGTTCAAGGAGGTCAGATCTGCATTCTGGGGCGATGTCTTAATGGGTTGAGAGCTAAATCTAGAAGATGGTTGATATGGATGAGTACGTTGGGTGCACAAGCCTATACGCACAATGTACAGGTCTTCGAGCAAGTACACTTAGCGTACATGTTGAGTATGCCCCGCGTACTCAATCAGGTGGCATTTTAAAGTTAGGCCTCAGGTTTGAGCCATGTTTTGGGCTTAGAAGGTTAGGGTTTAGTTGGGCCATTTGATTTTGGGAGTTTTGGGCCAGAAATATTATTGGGCCTTGGGCTAAGGCTCATAAGAAGGAATTGGGCCCAATTTGGAAAATTGGGCTATAAGTGGCCCTTAAAGGATTTTAGATTTGGGCCTTAGTCTTGGATCAAGCTATGCCAGGGGTAAAATGGTCATTTTACCCCAAGTACGAATCATTAGTTATAGTCTGGAAGCCAAGTGTTAATTGGATGTTATTTTATATTGATAGCTCGGGAAGTCGTTGGGACAGCAGCTAGGGATCTTCAATGAGATTCAGCATTCGAGATGAGTTTCCTCACCATGTATAGCGAGTCAAAGGCACCGTTTCCGACCCATGATTTGATCTGTTAGGAGACCCATGTTTGTGTGACACTGTGCTTGTATGTTTTTTGGGCGGGGACCGATGACTATCCAGTATGTTATTAGTGGCTATATGATTTGTATGTGGGCGGGGCTCGTTATGCGAGTTAGGGCGGGACCTGTTATACTCATTGGACGGGGTTCGTTATGCGAGTTATGGTGGGGTGTTATACTCATTGGGCGGGGCCCGTTATGCGAGTTAGGGTGGGGCTCGTTATGCGAGTTAGGGCAGGGCCCGTTATACTCATTAGGCGGGGCCCGTTATATGCTATGTATGTTGGTATGTGGTACTTTAGGGAACTTATTAAGCTTTGTGCTTACGGTTTTTAGTTTATGTTTCAGGTACTTTCGTTTCCAAGGGGAAGAGCTCGAGTCGATTGCATCGCATACACCATATGGATTCTGTTTATGGGACACACTCTGATTTTTATGATGTTTGACATGCTTATTTTATTGGGTTGTATGAACAATGTTTTGGAATACTGTTTTTACTTGAATGAAAAATGAAATTTTTGGGTCATATTTTTTTGATGTTACATTTAAACGAAATATTTTATAGTTTTGACTATGGGTGGCAAGTTGGGCAATAGTGTCATGTTTTTGTCTGACATGGCATAGCATGACAAGTCGTTATGTAACACGAGCACAACACGACACAATGTCGAGTTTTTTAAAATAACAATAAAACAAACCAATTAAAAATGGTAACTACGACACGACAAAGATAACATAAAATAACAATTGGTTTATTAATTAATATTTAATCTTACATAACACAAAAAAACACACAAACAACTGTTAAATCATGTTGAGTTCGTGTCGAATTTTAAACACGACACGACGTCGTGTTTTTATATTTGACACGAACACGAATTCGAATTTCAGTTTCGTCTTAATTTCGTTTCATGTATATTTTCTTGGTATGGTATCATCCATTCTCACCCCTAGTTTTGATTCTAAAGTGATAAATTTATATAAATGTGAAGCGTATATATGGATGTAGTTTATGAGACAACTTTTATTGTGTTGCATGTTTTTAGTCTTTGACGCAGGACCAATCATCCTTTAACAGATGAAGTTCAAGTTCAAATCTTTTTTGAGAATTTGACTTATACTTAATAAATTATACTAATACATACCAAAGAAACTAGTTCACTGTCATAGGACCTTTCAATCACAATCTATCAAGTAAAAAACGACCAAGGATAAAATCTCCCAAATTGACAACCTTAATTTATATATTCATGATTTCATACAAAAAAAAAAGTCTAAAAACTTTGCTGATTACAAAATCTATCTGCTAAAATTCTCTCTGATCTGTAATCTGTAATTAATAATATACTTAAGTATGAGTGAAAAATGTGATGATGTAATAATATCAGATACCTAATCGCAACTCCTTGGCAGCCAAAAGTAACTCAGTTTTCACCCTATCATGTTCATCTTCCTCCACCTTCTGCTGCCCTGGTTGTACAACATTCTCCACCACCAAATTGCTTTCAGGTTTCTCCTCCGCCACCAATTGCCGCCACAGCAGCTCATCCCTGCCCATCAAAATCAAATCTTTTTCAAGTTTATGCTGCCTCATGTGTCCACCCAACGCCTGCCCAGTATCAAACTTCTTGGTGCACATCTTGCATTGATGTAACCTTAACATAGGAGAAGGAGCTATTTGCAGGCTTAACATGCATACATCATCATCAATGGGTTTAAGTTTTCTGTGGGTTCCCTGGTGTCCACCAAGAGCTTGAAAAGTATCGAATTTCTTTCCACATGTCTTGCATTCATACCAACGATGCCCAGGAATATTATTAGGAAAAGTAGTAATTGAGGTTTCTGCCGGATTATTGTCCACCATCATCCTACGGTTGGCCACACGTTCGTTTTTGCTCAGTCTCTTCATATAGTGGTAGTGGGTGTTTTTACTGTGTGTTTACATGTATGTGTGTTAAGGATGGTATTAGTATATATAATAAGCTTAAGACTTTAGACTTAAGATACGTGGTGTTTAGATATGGAAACTGGAGAATACTACTACTTCAAAAAGGAAACTAAATCTTTTCAAAATATCTATAGTATATATTTATTTTTTCTTGCGTGGGAAGGAATATATATCTAAGGTTTTTCTTTATTTTTGGAAACAAACTTCACGTATAAATCCCATGCGCAAGATTTCCCTCTATTTTAAGTCTATAACGTCGGACGGTTGGATGATGATTTTTTTCCTGAAAAAAATAATTTTTTCTATATTGTCCAGCCGTTCGATCTAAGTAATGTTTGCAGGTCATATATCCAGAAGCAGTCTTTATATCTTTGGGTGTTGGTCCACCCGTTTTTTTAAGTCCGGGCAAGACAAAAAAGAAAAAAGAAAAGATATGACTTGAAATATTAAATAACAAGAAAAATACAAGTTTATTGTCAAAAATTGATAACAAAAAAGTCGTTGCAGAGACACCAATGTTGATACCTCTGTTACTGTAAATATTAAGATTTGGAACAACTGAAACCAAGAACGAAGCAATGCAACTTCTACCCTTTTTACTTTATCATCTCTCGACTCCAACAGGTCCTTAATTGGTAAAGTCGGTGCTTTGAAACCACTTGTTGATCTTTTGGAAGAAGGCCATCCATTAGAAATGAAAGATGTTGCTTCTGCTATCTTTTAATGTATGCATCACCCATGAAAATAAATTTTGTAAAAGATGGTATTCCAGTGGATGGGTCGATGCTTTTTGATTATGTTAACTGGCATGGTTTGTTACAAAAATAAATGGTAAATGTTTTGATTATGTTTGGTAAATTTAATGACCCCTTTTTTGTACTGATGTTGATTAAATTATGTTTGGTACTGAAATTAAATACATATTCTAAAAACAGTTTTAAAACATTGCTGACATCATCATTGTATATCATCTCACTTGAGAGAAGCAAAGATACATACATATTCTAGCACAACACAAACAAACGTGGAATTATGATGAAATAAAAGACCAACAGCAGATACACTTACTTATATTCACAATACAAATTCAGCATGACAAACCAAACTTTCCAGTTTCACCACCCTACAAGAAAGAATTCAAGATCTGTCCACAATTACAATCAAAACAATTCAAAAGTTTTACAGCAAGATCCACTCATTACTCAAAAAAAAAACACCAGTAAAAACTACAAACTCATTTCAGTTTACAACCATTATATCAAATCTGCCACATTCATTGGCATTTCATCAATTTGGGTACTGTAGTACTGCTCTATATCTCTTAAAATCTTGATATCATCCGTCTTCACGAAATTAATAGCAACACCCTGCAAAACATTCAAACTAATATATTACATACAACAGATAACAGACAACAGATAAGGAAACAAAAGATATAAAGTCTTTGTTACCTTTCGTCCAAATCGACCGGATCGACCAATACGATGAATATAAAGCTCTCGGTTATTTGGGAGGTCATAGTTAATCACCAAAGAAACCTAAACAGAAAAAAAAACAAATCAGTTATAACACATGAGAAATGAAACAATAAGATAAAGATCTTCTTGAGTTTCACATTCACTTGCCTGTTGAACATCCAACCCCCTGGCCCACACATCTGTTGTAATCAAGACACGAGTAACACCAGATCGAAACTCTTCCATAATTGCATCTCGCTCCTTCTGAGGCATATCTCCATGCATGGCTGATACAGTAAAGTTATTCTCACGCATCTTCTCAGTTAGCCAATCCACCTAAATAAGTACAATTAAAGTAAGAAAAAACTCAAAGTTTTAAACCCTAGATTTACTACTAAAACACAAAATAATTCCACTACTTTACCTTTCGCTTTGTGTTACAGAAAATTACAGCCTGTGTGATTGTGAGAGTATCATACAGATCACACAGAGTATCAAACTTCCAGTTTTCTCTTTCAACAGCAACAAAGAATTGTTTTATTCCCTGTCATGGTCAAATAAAACAATTAATTATATCATATCTTGATAGAACAGCTAGGATATTTAATCTTTATGAAAGCAGAATGTCTTACCTCAAGAGTCAACTCATCACGTTTGACCAGGATTCGAACAGGATCAGTCATGAATTTACTGGTCATCTCCAATATTTCATTAGGAAGAGTAGCAGACACCAAACACACCTGAAGCTCTGGTGGAAGATAACGGTAGACATCATAAATTTGATCCTTAAACCCTCTGCTCAACATTTCATCAGATTCATCCTGTTGAAAATCAAGACATTCAAACACATCAATTTATGGGTTTACTTCAAGTTCAAGTCTTCTTCAAGATGGAAGTATTGATACTGGTTATAAAGGGAAGTTAGAAGATAGAAAACTCACGAGAATTAGTAGTTTAATGGCTCTTGTTCGCAATGTTCTTCTCTTGATCATGTCACAGACTCTCCCTGGTGTTCCAGAAACAACATGGACTCCATTTTCTAACTTTCTAATGTCCTCACCAACACTTTTTCCTCCAATGCATGCATGGGCTTGTATACTGATGAAATCGCCTATAGCCAATATCTGTTTCTCTGTCTGTGCTGCAAGCTCTCTTGTTGGTGACAAGATCAAAGCTTGGACTCTATAGATGAAGATGTAGAATCCATGTAAGGAACCATATGTCTAAGGAATAAAACAACTACAGGACTAAGGAAAATGAGCAAGAAGAAATAATCAAATTTCCCAATGATGAGTGATGACATTAGCAAACAAAAGAGAAAAGTTTTACAAGCATAAAGTTGTAACATCGTCATTATCATCCAGTGATTGACAGATCCTACGGTTCAATTTCAGATGCTACAATATGTGTAAATCAAAGAAAGTGGTGTTGGCCGATTGGTGGATATGAGCGTACATCATTTTACATAATTTCATAAAGTGGTTTCTTGAATACATTTAGCAAAGTAGATGCCCTCATTGAAGCCATTGATAGATCTTCCTAATAAAAGGTGCTACAGTTTTCAAGTTGTAAACAAAGCTATTTGCCAAAGAAACAGCAGCCCTATAGAGTTCCAAATCTTCAGTTTTGACTAGCGCATTTGTTCAAAAACACGGACGGAAAATGTTTTGGGTGCTACCAGATAAAATAATTATTCGTTAAAAAGGGCAAAAATAAAACATTACACCGTGTATAAAGAGAAATGGCCAGCAAAAAAGGAGAGGCTTGAAAACTCACCCTATAACATAAATCTATGGTTTATTTTCGAATTAACTAGAAAAAGTTGAAATTGAATAAACAAATTGATGAATAACAGAACATACTCTCTTGAAGCTGTGTCGACAATCTGGCAAACAGTAAGCGCAATCATGGAGGTTTTTCCGGTACCAGATTGAGCCTGGGCAATGACATCTCGACCTTCAATGATAGGCCTAACAGCTCTCTGTTGAATTGCCGAGGGCTTCTCGAATCCGTGTTGGTAAATCCCACGGAGTAGATCGTCTTTGATTCCCATTTGGTCAAAGCTCATAATCGGCTCCACTCCGCGCGAGGTCTCAAAGACCAGCTTTTCGTCATCCACCATCGTGTTCCGCCGTCCTCTGTTCGCCGGTACCACTGACGTTCCCGCCATGAGAGATTTTTCGTAGTTCTTGTGGCTCGTATTTCCCCTGTTGTTGGTTTTAGGGTTCTTATGTGAACCAAGTGAAACCCTCGATAGAATTTCGAAAACCAAAACGTGGCCACTACGTTGATGTATATGTAGGCGAAATTAGGTTAGATCCGCTTATTGTCCCTCTTACGTTTTTTTTTTCAAAGGAATTATTTCTATTTTAACTTTAAAATCATAATCAATAATAATTCTACATATTAATGGATAGTTACGAATATGTTTTATGAACAATTTGTATAAACTAATACCATGGTATTATGTTTAGTGGTGTCAAAAGAAAAAAATGCAAAACCAAATCAGTTTTGTTTGGCTTTAGAAAATTCAGATTAGTTATCCAAATAAAAATAATTTTATTTGATTTGATTTTGGTTAAGAGTGCTACAGGGGTGAGTATTTGGACCTCTGTATCGGACCAGACTTGGACCGGTCTCATCCGGTCTAAGGCCTACCAATTTTTGCAAAATATGTTCGGTTCAAAAGTCAGTTTAGTCCAGGTTCGATTATGAATCTGGTCCAGTTTAACAGTCGACAGTCATAATAGATAAACTAACTTTTGGTAAAACTTTAACGAGTTGTATCATATGCATCTAAAGTTGCACTGGTCCAATGGGTATAAGAACTGAAAATCCTGGACTTGGACCCGAAGCTAGATCGGCCTTAACGAGTCCAGTCTAAAGTCCACCAATTTCTCCCAAATTTGTATGGTTCAATTCGATCCAAATGTTCACCCCTAATTATAACGATACAACTATCAATGTATTATTTGTATCTCTTCATTAATAATTGTATGGTTATAACACTAGTCAAATCAATTAGGTTTTTATCAAATTAACTTTTTTATTTATTTATATGAAATTTATTTATTATATCCACACTCATTAAATTTTGTGTCATGTTGTTTTTGTTATTTATTGTCTTTTTTTATTATTATTATTATTCTTATTATTATTATTATTAAATTTTAGGGTTTAAATGATTAATATTACAAAACACAAAATCAACGATGCAAGATAATAATAGTCCAGGGGTCATTCTATAAATTGGATTCATATTTGACTACAAATTTTAAGGTTTATAATTTGATTTTTTTATGTAGCGTCTCAAAAATTAAAACTAAAAATTTCAATTTTTAAAATAATAAATTATCATTCGGAACATGTTCATAAAACCATGATAAATTCAGAGTATGTCAATAAACATCCAAATATATCATAATCATATAAAATGCGGAACAATATGGTGTGTTCAATGCAGTCAACCCAAACTCTTCATTTTGGAACCGAAAGTACTTGAAACATAAACTGAAAACCGTAAGCACGAAACTTAGTGAATTCCCCAAAACACCACATACCATACATATCAAACATATAATGGGCCCCGCCCGGCATCGGTCTGTCAGTCATCAGACTCCGTCTGGCATCGGGCCGCCGTCCGGTATACATACAAACATATAAACAAATGCAAAAATCACAAAGCTAGATAGCATACAATATAATCATCAGGCCCCGTCCGGTAAACATATCAAAAAACATACATGCATAGTCACACATACAACTAGCATCCTGATCATAATAAACCATGGGTCGACATTGGTGCCTTCGACCTGCTAAACACAGTAAGGAAACTCACCTCAAACCGCTGAAAATCAGATAAACGCTCGGACTGTTGATCCGGATAATCTCCGCGCTAATCAATCAAATAAAACCCTAATTTATAATTAAGTCATAACCCATAACTAGGAATCTCATTCCTATGTCCAACTCCTAGGGTAAAAGACCTTTTTACCCTTTCCTCACTTGACCAAATAACTGAGGCCCAACCCAATGGTTCCAAAAAGCCCAATATGGCCCAAATTCCTAAATGATGGCCAAATCCCAACAATGACCCAAAGTCAGAAAGACTAATGGCCTAACAAGGCCTAAAACATTAATAGTCAAAATATGACCCAAATCGCAAAAGTCAACAAAAGTCAATGGCAGATGAGTACACCCGACGTACTCATACTTATGCCCAGCGTACATTATACGAGTTGGGTATGCCCAACGTACTCCGCAGCCAACCCCAAATTATAATTAAGTGCTTAATCGGTTAAGCCACTATGTCCAATTATCATATCTGATCCTAAATGATGTCTTAACACGTAAAGCTGGCAACTCTACTCCTTTGGTTTTACTAAACACTTTTGAGTGATGTTTTAATTAATATGAAAACAAAAAAATTTGTTTTGAATTTTGGGACGTTACAGACGGTGACACACGGAAATAACGATTTTAGGCAGTTTTTGACACTTATAAATACCAAATGCTTCTTAAACCTAAAGGGAAACTTTTTCCACTTCTCCCCGACGATTTTAGAGCATTTTGGAGGCATTCCAACACGTTCCAACTATCTCCAAACACGTTTTTTATCATTCCAATCCGAATTCAAGGCGAGAAATCATCAAGTTCACAAGCAATCAACATTAGAAGACCGTTTAACCGATCATCTCCATTACAACTCCAAAATTCCTTATTTGTTCCCCAATGTTTTATTGTTTCAAACTTTGATAATCATTATGTTACATTTTATGTATGATTGCAAGTTTTTTTGTGGATTATAATATACAATTCATTGTTTTTCTTCAAGTTACTGTTTTTATGATTTCAATGGAAGACTAAACCATTAGGTTACTTTCAGGGATGTTTAGGACTTTTAGATGAACACACTTGATTATTACTTGGTTCTAGTTAATTTCAATTGTTATTTTATGTTTCATATGATGATCTTTTGGTGATAATGATTGAAATTGGATTATACGAGTTTGTTTGATTGCATAACTAAAATAATGCATTATAAACTTACCAATTGTTCCAGGTTCAAGTAGTTTAGGAACAAAGACAATTGGTTGAACCCACATGTGTTATTCCAACTTGTGATATTGAATGCTTAATATTGTAATAGGTAGTTGCAAGACATTCTATTGTCAATTCAATAATTGTTCCTAATCCAATTAGACCCAAGGAGTATACGATTTACCCAAAACTATGTTTTACAAGATAATGAACCTTAATTGCATTTAAGGAATTGAACTAGGATTTTAGGGAAGAAAGCGTGTGAATTTGAACTGTCCAACAACTGAACTGGGAGTACCTTACTTTTCTCATTGAGAGCTTCATTTTAATTAATAAATTTCCAAGTTTATTGGTTTACTATTTGTTAAAAAAAGTGTGATGATTGTGAGTATTTGTTCTTTGTCATTGATTACTATAACATAAAGTTTGACCACGAACTCCTTATGGATTCGATCCGACTTACCCTATCTATGTAGGTTAGTTGGTTTATTTTTTATTGAGGCAACGACCTCGATCAGTTATTCATCCTTTAGCTAACCCCGACCTATAATCGTTAAATATGAAGTGAACGGGAATCCTCATCGTGGCGGGCGCAGGCGCCACCACTGCTCCTCCACCTCCCTGCAACCTCGGACAATCCGCCTTTTATGGCCAGTCTGGTTGCAATGGAAACAAATCATGCCCTTCTTGGGGAAATCCCTGCTCACGTGGCCCGGCCGACCACATGTATAACATACTGGGCCCGTCTCCCGACAAGCTCCACCATGAGATCTCCCACACTTGGCACACCGATCACGACACTGCTGGCCCCTACTTGATGAATCCGAGGTCTTAGTTTTTTTAGCCTAACCTACTGATGTATGTGCCTGCTCGGGCTTCCGCTTGATGCGAAACTCCAACTCCATCTCCCGCTCACGGGCCTTATCTACCATCTCATTTAGGGTTTTACACCCTATAAAACTCACAAACTCACGAATATCATCCCTCAACATGGAATGATACCTTGTCCTCATCGGTAGCATACTGTAGGATCAATAATGCCCGTTCCCGAAACTTGGCGGTAATCTACGCCACAATCTCGGTGGTCTGCTGCAGCCCATGAAAGTGCCTCACCAATCGCTACACCTCAATAGATGGTGCAAACTCCAGATCAAATCATCTAACAAACTCTGCCCACGTCATCTCAGCCACACTGGCTGCTCCCACCTGGCTAGTCACCTCCCCCACCAATCCCGGGCTCGGTCCCTGAGCATACATGAAGCAAAGCCCACCTTTTCCGCATCAGGGCAAGAACTCGTGCATTGGGCGTTCTTTGTGTCCACCACCCAGTGTCAGCTAACTATGGGGTCCATGACCCCAAAGAACTCCGGCGGCCTATGTAACGTCCGTAGATCCGGGTTAGTCAATTTAGAGATAATAAGGGTCGAAAACGACTTTTTGACAAAAGATTATTTATAATTAATAATCTTAACCAAGTTTTAGAATACGTCTCAAGGGTTCCGTACATGTAAAGAACGTTGAAATCCAAGTTAAAACGAAAAAGTTATGGTCCGTCGAAGTTTTACGGCAAAACCGGCACGACACCGGGAGAAGTAAATAGTGAATTTACGATGGATGAATTTTTAGCCTTATAAATCTAAACAAAAGTTGTAGTATACGTTAAACCAAGAACATACAAAAAAAGAATGCCCAAATATGACTTCGTATGAGGAGGTTATGAATTTTCTAAGATTTGACTTAGCAGTGCACAGCCCGAAACTCGAATTTTAGATCGAGCGATTTTTGGCCTACGCGAACTAAATGAGAATTGAAGATCTCATTAATAGGAACTCAACGGTAAAAAGACAGACGAAAATAGAGTCTGTATGTAGAAGTTATGAATTTTACGCGGACATTTAACAATATAATCTCCTTGTACTGTTAAATTTAAGATCGGTCGAGAATTAGCCGACAGAGTCAAAATAAAAGTTGTAGATCTTATTTTTACCTACGCGTGGATATAAATAACGTCAAAAATAGAGGTCGTATGTGAAAGTTACGGATTTTAGAAGTCGGAAGTGTGTTGTGCGAAAATAGGTGATGTGGCACAATCTTGGCCATTGCTTTCTCCCCAAGTCTTGCCACTAGATGGTGACATGTGGCACCAAGTTCAGCCATTTTTCACCCTATAAATAGAACCTCTCCCACCTCATTTTCTTCACACTTTTCCCACTCTTTCTTCTCTTTACTCTCTCTAGAACCTCTCTTTAGCCCCGAACCCCCCCCCCCCCCCTCGAAAAGCCTAGGGAACCTCCCTAGCATGAGGTGGAAGCCCCAGAGTGCTTGACGGCTCCAAGAAGAAGAGCTTTTCGGCTCGGGAACGCTGCTCCAAGCAAAGCCCGATTTTCTATAAAACCCGTTGTAAGTGAGCTACGCCTATGCTATTTTTAATATAGATTTTATTTAATTATAGTAACGTTATTAGAAACTTATAATAAGTAATTGGGCTATTATTATGGGTTATATAAGTATTGTTTAACGTTTATATAATAGTAATAATAGCTAGACTATTAATTAGTCTCGGCGAATAATAGACTAAACTCTAGTGGTAATAATACTAGGTTTCGTCGAAGGAAATTATTTTTAAGAAGCGAAGCGCTGTCTGAGTTTGGAATAACCACATTTTCATGTGAGTGCATGGTTCATTTCATCTTACACATAAATATGAAGTATTTAATATAAATTACGTGTTATGTGTGTATATTGTCTGAATACTTGTTGTCTATGCTGGGTGAAATATTTTTATACACGTTTTAAATGATTTAAACTGTATATGTATTTTATATCTACAAAATGTGTCGGGTAAAACATATGTAGATGTAATAGTTGTTGTGTGACCAAATAAAATAAAGAGAGGCCTCAATATAGATGTTATTGATGATCCAGTCATCTAGCGGAGTATAGATGACGACCACGGACTATTCTAGACAGTCCAGTGGAACGCTAGCAGGCTCGCAACCTGTAGGTGTTTATTTGAACTGTGTGCTCACCAGCAGTACTCCATCCCCCACATGGTTGCCTTATTTGACATGAATTGCCGAGGAACCCCCGAAGCATGTGTTGTCACCCCGATGAAAGTCCTTAGACTAAGTCCCTTGTGTTAGATGTTTTAGGGACGTAAAGTGAGGATAACGGGAACGGGTAATTGGGTTTGTTTGATTTGATAAAGTTAATAAACTTATTTATTGTGGGTTGAAAACCCTATGTGCTCACCAAGTTTTCCAACCTGACCCACTCAGTTTATTTATATCACAGGTGTTGATATGAAGTCACATTACACTGAGAGATTATGGAGATATAAATCACTAGTGATAATGAATGTAAGTTCTGTTTATGCTTATGTTTCTGTATTGACGATGACATCCCAAACGTTTTAAAATGAATAAAAATATTTTTCTTCGAAAATTATTTGATAACGTATTTATCATGTTTTAATGGGAATAAAAATTCCGCAGCATTTTTATTAAAAGAGGTACTCTGATTTTTATAAAGCATAAACAAAATCGGTCTTTTCTGGCCGTGAAAATGGGGACGTCACAGCCTGCACGCCTTGAACTCCCGGAACGAGGGAGTTCAGGCGCCGACCTGGCCCGCAACAATCTCGACTCTGAATGCCCTAAGCCTCTCCTCTATGATCTCCATCAGACCTTCCTTGACCATCCCAAAAAACACTGGGGTAGCATCAAGGATGCCCCTCGTAACTTCGACTGCAATAAGCTCGCACAACCTCTCATCAATGGGCTCGGTAGTGTCACCCGACCCAGATCCATATCCTGATCCCGATCCTGATCCCCCTTCTCCAAACTGTGTCACCACCATATTGTACTGCAATACCACAAAACATAATGATCAGGATGTCCAAAGAGGGGATCCTCCCACACCGGTTCTCCTTATAGTTTACGAGTCTAACGTTGGTTCGGGTATAGGTCATGTGTTTTCAGTAGTACGGACCCAATACTACCTTCCACACCTATCTGTACCTTCACCAAGGCTCTACCTGATAACTCCAGTTCATCCCATAACAAATCATATCTCACATGCTACCACATAACTCAAATCCTAGGCTAACCTAAGATTTACTCCATCCATATCAAACCAGAACTCAATCATAACATGTTGCCTTATGCATGCAAATTATACACAGAACAGGATCAAATAGACTTTCGAATAACATACCCTACCCTAAGACCACAACCATACAAGGAATAGGAAATAAGGCCAAATCAATCATTTTGCGACTATAAGACCCTAACCGTATACAATTTTGGAAGCATACACATATCAAGATTCATACAATTATCATAACTCATATATCAGTATAGCATGGCTAACATATTGGGGAAACTACTTACTTGGCTTGACCGATCACGCGCATTGCACTCTCCTCTTTTCCATTTTAAGAATTTTTAACTTGTGATTTTTTTGAAAAAAAAAATACCATTTCCTTAGTTTGAGTCCTGACACATCCAAGAGTATGCCCGAATCCTCAAACCAAGGCTCTTATGCCAACTTGTAACTACCCAATTTTTCAGAAGAAATTTTTTATTTTTAATTAGCCAAATCATTTTCACAAGATATGAAATATCAATGAAAATTGTTTTCAAAATCCATAACACCAATATTTTACTTCAAATATCAGAGTGTCCTATCAAAACAAATGTCGAAGAGTGCATGCCGTGCCATCAAGTCTTGCCCTTGCCCTTGGGCTCAGATGTACCTTAAACAAATCTACAAGTTGTAAGTTAATACTTAGTGAGTTCCCTAGAGCATACCCCACACAATCCACATAATCACATAATCCATAATAGCGATAAAATCTACATAAACCACATAAGCCATGCATATTAACCTATAAGGATGTCGTGAAAACCCTCCAAGGTCTTACTATGGGTGCCACTGGAACCCCCACGTGGTCTTAACCCACTACCATAGGAACCACCACATGGTCTTAACTGCCTGCCATAGGAACCCCCACATGGTCTTCCCTAACACATAAAATATCATATAACTAACCATTCAAACAAACTAGGATGTCATGGAAACCCTCTAAGGCCTTACATCGAATGCCATGGGAACCTCCACATGGTCTTAGTCTACTGCCACGGGAACCCCCCCCCCCCCCGGGTCTTCCATACTAGTATCATAAAGATAACTATCATATCACATGTCACACAATCAACTAGTATTCCACATAGCATATAATATGGGTCGGCCTTGGTGCCTTCGACCCATTGGTATGGTGAGGAGACTCACCTCTCAAAAATGTTGAACTGATAAGATGAGATTCGATAAGTCCCAACACGTAGCTCCAACTCAACTGCCTACAATCATCATGTGACCAGCATGCCAAAATCCCGAAATACAAGAATTATCCTTATGGTCAAACTTGGTCGACCATGGTCAAAGTCAGGTCAACAATCCATGTTGACCCAACTCATCGAGTGCATCTAGCAACTCGTCGAGTTCCTCTAGTGTCCAGAAAACCGGGACAAACTCGAGTCAACTCGTCGAGTTGCTTAATGTACAAAAGACCGAAAACTCATGTAGATCGAAAACTCTAATCTCTCACCGAAATCACTCAGAATCTCAAAAACGGGTAAACCCTACCTGACTCGTCGAGTTGGCTAAGCAACTCGTAGAGTCCCTTCAGTCCTTCCAGTGGAATCCAAGACTCCAAAGGTTTTAGTGCATGGAAAGGGCCTAAGCTGGATAAAGTGGGCAACATTATGTCGTTGATGTAACGACCATAAAATTCCAACCAATTTAAACTTTTCAAAAACAACCCGATTTCATAAAATTATTACAAAAAGGTTTTCAATACAATTATGTCAGAGTATTCCCAGAATCACATCACAAAACATAATCATGAGGAGCGGTACGATCACGCCTTTGCCTTGTCACGGTCTCCTGAAGAAACTGAAAAACATTAAACCACAATTGTAAGCCCGAAAGCTTAGTGAGATATCCCCAAAATACCAACCACATATACCATACACGCATAACATGCCGTATCATAACAGAACACAGAACAACCATGCACTTCGGGTCTACTGTGTGACTGGTCCGCCGCACCGGCCAACAGTCCACCTGGTCCACCCTCCGAGTCTAGCCACATACATCGAGTCTACAGTGTGATTGGTCCGCCCGCACCAGGCCTTCAATCCACCTGGTCCACTCTCTGAGTCTACAGTATGACTGGTCTGTCCGCACTGGGCCTTCAGTCGACCTGGTCCACTCTCCGAAACTCGGCACGTCTGGTCCGCCCTCTTGGGGCCTACAGCCTATCCGGACCGCTCGTTGGGCCTTCGGGATAACCGGTCCGCCCTGGGTATGTGGCCTACAACACAAAGTAGGTCCCACCTCAACCCAATCCCAGTCCAACAACCATGTGTACATAAACATTCAATCATATAACATATCACATCCAATCAAACCGATCTAACAGATCACATAGCATAACATCATCCTAACCAAGATACCGACCTAACTGGTCGCTAGCATAGCATCATCCTATATACCAGGATGCAACATAGCAAAGCAATAACATAACAACGATACCCAGATCACAATCCGATAAAGGGCCGACCTTGGTGCCGTAGACCCTGCTGATATAGTGAGGATAACTCACCTCGCAACTGCCGACTGAACAGATAAACCCGAGCTGCTCCGACCACGGATACGATCTCCACCACTGGCCAACCACCAAAACACTAAACTCAAAACAATATTCAACAATTACCAAAATGCCCCTAGAAGTCAACTGGACCACCCTTGGTCAAAGTCAAAGTCAAAGTCAACCCCTGACTGACTCTACTCGCCGAGTCAACCCGATAACATGCCGAGTCCCCATACACAGAACTTCCCCAATCCGCAACTCAACTTGCCGAGTCACCCCGAGACTCGCCGAGTCCAGCAACTCTGAGTCCTTTCACACTCGACTCACCGAGTCATCCCTTGACTCACCGATTCACAGCTCAACCAGAAGAAAGGTTAGGACCTCACGACCAGACTCGCCGAGTCCAAGAACAGACTCGCCGAGTCCAAGGCTATCTTCAACCTACTCGTCGAGTTGTTCTTCCAACTCGCCGAGTTCCAGTCCATCTTCAAGCAACTCGCCGAGTACACCTTTGTGACTCGCCGAGTGCCTCTAGATCTCATCCCATACAGAAGCCTTCCAGGCCATGCAGTTGATCCAAAACGTAGATCTACCCTTCTACAACCCATCCATCACGTAAAGTGGCAAACTTTACGTGAATCCAAAGAGATCTAGGCATTTTACACTCTAGAGCTAGGGTTTGGGACAAGATGACTTCACTAAACACTCAAGAACAAGGAATTTAATGCACTCTAGACCTTCTCCAATCCAGATTTGAGGTAGCAACCTCATATCTAACCTTTAAACTTGAAATACCACAAGCTAAACTTCCACACACTCCAAAAATGATGAAACTAGAAGAATAACAGCCCAAGAAACGAAGCAATACCTCAAAAGGAAGCCCCAACATAAGAGAAATACGAATCTTAGCAAAGCCCTGCTCTAAGCCTCCTAACTCTCCAAGATCTCCTCCAAAATCTCTTCTCCAAGGTTCAAATGCACTCAAATCCCTCACAATCGTGTCTTAGGGTTTTCTGTACTTCAAGAGAGGTAAAGAGGCTGGGGAGAGGGTATAATGTCCTTTATATAGGGCTCATCCTCCAAAATTAGGGTTTTCTCCACTCAGTGCCTACTCGCCGAGTCCATCCTGCGACTCGCCGAGTTGCCCACTTAACATGCGACCAGAATCGCGACCCTACTCGCCGAGTTTCCCTTTCCCATTTACACTTTTAGCCCTTCAACTCTACTCTTGATATTCCGGGATGTTACAGTTGAATACCTAGAGGTGTCTAGATCTGGAACCATATCCTTATGACAAGTCCAAATCCGAGTATGACACCCTTTTTGCACCAAAAGTGACCATATTCTTATATAAGATGAAATCTAAGTAAATAGAGATCAAGGTAGCAACTTTTTACCTCTAAATGTGTAACGCTGTAATTTTTCAAACACAATTTTCATTTTTAAAATCACATAATTTTCATAAACACAGTTCACAAATCTCCAAAATGACAATTTATCAAAAATACATGTTCATAAATTGTTTAAAACTCAATCCAGGGTCCTCAAACATATCTCCGTCCCGTGTGTACAATCAAGTCGGTGCCTTCACGTGATCCTGATAAGTACTTGAAACACATAACATATAGCACGGTAAGCATGAAACTTAGTGAGTTCCCCAAAATACCACACATATCTCATTAGCCTCTCATGGCTATGCTCGAATAAGACCCTCCGGTCAATGTGTCTCAGTGGGACCCTCTAGTCCCACAACTCGGGTGGACCCTCTGGTCCTAACTTAGTAAGCTCAAATAATACACAACATAAATCACAAAGACATAATGCAGAATATCACAATACTAAATATAAGCACATAAGACTCTTCGGTCACGCAAAGATTACCTTTCTAGGTAAGTATAGTAAGAAGACTCACCTCGTAAGAAAACAAGCAAATAAACCTCGTACATGAATCACCGATCTAGCCTCCACCTAATGCATATGATAATTATCTCTAATTAATACTCCAATCACAACTCTAAATAAACCAAGTGCTATTTTTTCTCTCTAAATCTTGGGATGGGTAAAAGACCATTTTACCCCTCCATGGTCCCCAAAATCCTTGTCTTGACCAAACCCTAAAGTCAACAGAAGTCAACAGTCTATGTTGACCCGACTCGCTGAGTGCATCTATGTAACCCGTCGAGTCCCCTCGTTTCCTCAGAAAGGTCATGAAAATCTAACTTAACGCGTCGAGTTATCTCACCAACTCGCCGAGTTACTCATGTCCAGACTCGTTAGGGAAAACCCTAACCGACTCGTCAAGTCAGCTCGTCGACTCGTCGAGTCCTTTCAGACTCTTTTCTCATTTAGACGTTTTAAGGCAGATTTACAACCCCAAACTCTAGATCTAGCCTCCTAAGGCTGAGATACCACGTAAAGCTACAAGCTTTATGTCTATGCATGACACGTAGGGATTGAAATGCCAAAACAACTTCTATTTATGGTCCAAGTAATAAAACTCTCCTCTAGTTGGATAAAGCTTGGACCTTTAAGTTTAAGGGACCTCACAAGGTTCATATTTGATGTCTTAAACGATTAGCAAGCTCAAGTCACTCAAAATATCAAGCAAATATGGAAAAAGCCCTAAAAGCTTCCTATGAACAAGATCTAATCAATATGATGAGCAAGGTGGTGACTTTTACCTTCCAACAAAAGCTAAAGGTGGATGAACACTAGATCTCACAGTCGTTCCTCATTCCTTGATTTGATTCTCTTCTATTCTCTTCCAAAAGTTCACAAAAACACTCAAATATTAGCTCTCTTTCTCTCTTAGCTCAATATGGACGATTAGGGTTTCACACAGGGGAGAAGGTGGCTGGTGAGGCAGAAATGAGGGCTTAAGGTCCTTTAAATAGGACCCAACCCCGGAGATTTAGGGTTTCTTCTCACAGTGCCAACTCGTCGAGTTGGTCTCTCCGACTCGTCGAGTTGGTTATAAAACCCACGTGGCCAATTCATCTCGACTCGACGATTTGGGGCATCCAACTCGTCGAGTTGCTCAATCAAATCATAAATAAATGTATAAACATTATACCTGGGAGTCAGGATGTTACAAAATGGATGCTAACAACAGGTAGATGTCGGATCCAAAGCCTTCTCCTCACTTCAATCTCTTCAACCTTCAAGTTTCCTTCCAAAAGCACAAGATCCACTCTCCAAAGCTTACACACACTCAAGAAAGCACCAAAACATGGCTAGGGTTTCTCTCTGGACTGCAATAACGATGAAATAGGCTACAAATGAGTCATGAGTTCTTTAAATAAGGTATAAACCCCTGAAAATTAGGGTTTTCCTTTACAGCGTCGTCGAGTCGGGGCCTTTCGACTCATTAAGTAGGATCTAAATCTCGCGTCCTCATAAATGATCTCTAATCGACGAGTTGGAGCTCCCTAACTCATCGAGTCCTAGCACAAAACCCTAAAAAATTAGGGAATTAAATGATACTTGGAATTGGCGTTTACAGTCTTTCGTTAAGGTTTTGATCTGAACATCTGTCATTCGGACTACAAGATTTGAGGGTAGTATCATTTCAAAGCGTCTAGGGTTATCAGAGTGGTTGGGATTCAGAAAGTGTCCATCTAGTCTTAAGGGGTTGTATGGTCTTTTGAGTTATACTAGTAATGGGTCACTAGCAAGGTTAAGCTTGGGTAGTCAACAGATCGATCGTTGTAAGGTAAGAAACAATGGGAATCCTTAATTATTGTGTGTTTGAGGATTTAGTAAATTCAAAGTGGGGAGAACCGTCCAGGGATTCAGAAGCAGGAACGGTTTTGAAACTGGGATAAGTTTTGCATCCTTGTCAAGAAGAAAGACAACCCAAACAGTAGTATGGATTGAGGACAGTGTAAGTTAGAAGTTCGGAAAACTTGCCAACATTGAGATGGTGTTATCTTGATACTTGATAGCAGACCTTGGGGGAACAAGTTCGGGTTCCAGGCATAGCTCGAGTTCATCTTAGACGTGTTGGGTTATGAGCAAAACAACAATCCTATAGTGCACATGCAAACCCTAAGGCTTTGGATCTAGTTTTTCTATTTGTACATTCAATAATTATCCAAAGCTTATAAACCCTATGTCTAGCATACAAAAACTCAAAAATCATAACCAAAACAAAGTTAGGAAATTACCTTTTAAATTGTAGCTTGAAGATCCTTGAGCTTTTTGAGAACCTGACACCTCAAATGTGATGCCTCTAATAGATCACAAACACCAAAACAACTGGAGAATGTTGGAAAGAGAGGGGAAGGCTAAAATCGGCTCTTGAAATCCTTTTAGGGTTTCTGGTAGCCGAATTCTAGTTCCCAAGTGTCCATTATATAACTGCAGAGTTAGGGCTTCAGTCAAAGACCTAATTCGGTTACTTAGGCTCTAAGCAGCCCACAAGATCCTTCTAGAATCCCTAACTTTGACGATTTCTATATGGGCTCCCATATAAAATCATCCATCCCTCTGTTAAGGGATCCACAACCCATATTACAACTATCTTATAATTACAACTTTAGTCCCCTTAATTCAATTAACCTCTTTTGACCACAAAATTAATTCTAAATTAATTCTTGACCAATGTTAATTAAACAATATTATTTCTCCTTTAATATATTATTCATAAAATATATTACTAAACCATAATTATGTATGGATCTAATTTGACCCGTTTATTTATTAGATAAATAAATAAATTAATGAACGAATCGCAGCCTAAAATAAATATTTATGTATGCAGGGTGTTGGATTCGAGGAGTTAAATGCCACATTTTTATAAGTCGGGGTTAAAAGCGTGAGTTTGGGACTCATTTTATAAATATTTATGAAGACAGGGGCTCCATGGTAATCATCGAGAATTATTTTAAAAAGAACTGAGGTGGAAGGGCTAATTATATCATAATTAAGATATTGGGGGCTGTATAGTAAATTTTGTACCTAAGGTGTAAATGATTTTAATGTCGAGGGTTTAAATGGTAATTATTGGATCTAATTTGAAGAAGATTTCCAAAACCAGGGTTGAAAGTGTAAATTGTGGGCTTTATGTGAAAAGAATCCTATGGGGAGGGACCATTTATGTTATTGTGGAAATATGTTTTTAAGGGTGTCGGGTATATAATTCACCCATAACCCTAACCCTAACAAACCCTCCAGCCGTCACCCCCCTTATGTCTCCCACTGGCCACCACACCCCTCTTCACCTCCGGTCGCCGCCATCACCTAGAAGCTCTCTACAGCCGACGATGACATCACCAAGATCGACCGCCTGCTGCATCGCCGACGTTGAGGTTGTGAACCGCTGCAGTTACATTCTGTTGGCGAGAACGCCATATCCATTTCCACCACCACTGTGACTGCGGGACTCCGTAATCGTGAACCGATGCTGCCGGAGACCGACGAACCGACTGTGTTCATTGTCGGTGTGGTTGCTGCTGCTGGGTTACGCGCCCATTGTCAGACGTCATGACCTTCTCGCCGGAAGAGCCACAGAAACTGGTAGCTATAATCGTATTCGCCGCTGCAGCGACACCGGAACGCCACCGTACTTCTTCCCTTCTTTTTGACACCGCCGTCGATCCATACAGAGGTTCTCTGCTACGTTTTGGCCGCTGCCGCCTTCCTGTGGTGCTGCCGCAACCCTTCGCCGCTAGGTGGGTGGTTGGTTTCTATTTCCGAGTAAAGGATGTGAAGATGTATGTGTTTCAGTTTGTGTGTGTGTGTGTGTGTTGGCCGGAGTTTACGAGAAAAGCCACCACAACCACCACCGTGAGGTGATGGCTGCCGCCATGTGCCGCCTGTGTATGTGTGTTTATTTTAGTATAGTGTGTGTGTGTTATTTCGTGAGCTCATTGTAATTGTAAAAATTGGAATAATGAAAAGAAATCTCAAACCACCACCGTAGGGTGGTGGTTGCCGCCGCCCGCCGCCACCTGCTGCCGTGTCGGGTGGCGGTGTGCCTTGTCTCGATTGTGTTGATTCGTTTGGAGGGTTTGAAACCCTAATGGGCCCAAGGAAGCCCTAATGGGGCCAATAAGACTTAATGAGCTTAATAAAACCTTAATGGACCCTAATAAAACCCTAATGGGCTTAATGATATCCTAGTGGGTCTAATAGGCCCAATAAAGCCCTAATGAACCTAAAAGCCCAACAAATTGATAAGTGGACTAGTATTTGGGTTGGAAACCCTAATGACGATAAAACCCTAATTTTGAGAATTAATCGGGACACGCACACGGGAATTATTTAATATTTTGAAATATTCAAATAATAATCATTGGCAAAGATTAATCTAAGCGATGTTAGACTTAATGGATTAAGTCCTTAAAGGATTATGTCCTTAATGGGTTAAGTAGGAAACTTAACCCTAATCATTATTTTATGTGAAACCCTAATTTCACTTGGGTATATTATTGGGCCTAAATGATTGAGATAATAATGGACCATCCAAGAGCAAGCAATTGAACTAGAATAATTTAATGGGCCTAGGGTAAGGCACATGTAAGGGGTTTAGGCCCAATTTGGAAAATTGGGCCATAAATGGGCCATAATTTGGGCCTTAATGATTATATGAGGTTGGGCCTTAGAATAAGGCCATGTATAGGCCTAGGCCCAATTTGGAAAATTAGGCCATGTGTTGGGCTTTGATTCCTAATTGACTTTGGGCCTATGGATTGGGCCTTGGGCTTGAATAAGCCAACTTAGGAGTAATGTAGTAATTACCCAAAGAATGTACTTATGGTTATGTAGTGGGACCTAATTATTAATTGGATGTTATTTTGGTGTTGACAATTCGGGAATCTGTCAGCCAGCAGTTGGGATTGTGTCTACGGGACTTCAGCAGTGTGAGGTGAGTTACCTTCCAGTAGCGGTGGGTCTATGGCCACAATGTTGGTCCACCAGTAGGATTTGTTGTTAGATGATTGTCTTTGTGATAATTGTCTATGTTTGCTACTACCTGTTATGTTTATGTGCTAGAATGATATGATGTTATTTGATAGTGGTAGTAGGGGGTGAAATAGTCCTCAGTTACCGGTCGATAGGGCCGAAGGGGTAGATTAGTACCCAACTATGCTAAACAAATTATGATATATGTGATATGATATTATGTAGTACTAGTAGGGGGTGAAATAGTCCCCACTTACCGGTCGGCAGGACCGAAGGGGTAGGCCAGCACCTAGATATGCTAGGCAGTATATGACTTATGTGTTTATGTTATGCTTTTATGTGGTAGTGTTAGGGGGTGAAATAGTCCCCGGTTACCGGTTGAAAGATACCGAATGGGAGGCCAGCACCCAGGTATGCTAGGCAGTATCCAGTCGAGAGGACCGAAGGGGAGGCTAGCACCTAGATATGCTAGGCAATATCCGGTCGAGAGGACCGAAGGGGTAGGTCGGGCACCCAGATATGCCTGACAGTATATGTATGTTATATGATCATATGGTATGTGGTATGATGGGGGAACTCACTAAGCTTTGTGCTTACGATTTTCAGTTTTGGTTTCAGGTACTTCGTTTTCAAAGGAAAGGAGTCAGCTTGATCGCAGCGCATCACACTATGTTTTACACACATGAGATCCTTGGGGATTACGCTCTGATATGGTTTTATGATAATATGTTTTGATTACTGAAACTTTGGTTTGACACGAGATATTATTATGAATGTTTTTCCACTGATGGTTTTGTGTGATAACTTATTTAAAAATGAAATTTTTGGCCTTGAAAATTGGGATGTTACATTCTGAAGGAATAAAGGGGGCTTGACGAGCCACATAGATGCACTCAGCGAGTCAGGTCAACATGGACAGTTGATTCGAGTGTTGACTTATGATGACTTTTGGGTGGGTCAAGACAGGGATTATTGGGGGGGGGAGGGCATGGAGGGGTAAAATGGTCTTTTACCCATTTCAAGAGTTTGAGATAAAGGATAACTTATTTATTTAGAGTCGTGAATAAAATGTTAATTATAGATGATTATCTTATGTGATTAGGCGGAGGCTAGTTCGAGATTTGTGTACGAGATTATTTACTTACGTGCTTACGGAGTGAGTCTTCTCATTATACTTTACCTAGAGTGGTAATCTTTGTGTGACCTGAGGGTCTTATGTGCTTACATTGAGTATTGTGATATCCTGCATTATATCTTTGTGTTTTGTGTTGTGTTATTCTGAGCTTGTCGAGTTAGGACTGGAGGGTCCACCCGAGTTGTGGGACCAAAGGGTCCCACTGAGACACATTGACCAGAGGTTCCTATTTAATCATAGCCATGAGAGGCTAATGAGATATGTGTGGTATTTTGGGAAACTCACTAAGCTTCGTGCTTACTGTGTTATGTGTTATGTGTTTCAGGTACCTCTCAGGATCACGGGAAGGCACCGACTTGATTGTACACACACACACGAGTTGGAGATATGTTTTTGGAGGATCCTGGATCGTGATATAAACAATTTTTGGAACATGTGTTTTGATAACTTAATACCTTTTTGAGATCTTTTGTGGTTGTGCTAATGAGATAAATGTGCTTTTAAAAATGAAAATTTTTGTGGAAAATTTATGTTGTTACATATGTTTTATTGTCAAATTAGCGGAGGGCATTGGGCTGCGAGTTCGGTTGGTGGAAGTGTTGTAAGACTGTTGGGTAGCCGTAGCATTCACTAGTTAGCGGTTAGTGGAAGTTTTGTAAGACTGCGGGGTGGCCGTAACATTCACTAGTTAGCAGTTAGTGGAAGTGTTGTAAGACTGCAGGGTGGTTTGTAGCATTCACTAGTTGGCAGTTAGTGATAAGTGTTGTAAAACTACGGGGTGACCTGTAGCATTCACTAGTTAGCAGTTAGTGATAAGTGTTGTAAGACTATGGCCTAAAAATCATAACCACCACCACCGTGAGGTGGTGGCTGCCGCCGTGAAACCCCGTTGAGCACCACTACTCGAGGTGGTAGTGGGTGGTGCCTGACTTATTTAACAATAATTAACCTAAAAATTTAACCATCGAAATAATTGGCACGCGATTGGGTTGGAAACCCCAATTAGGGTTTAGAAAACCTTAATTTTAGATATGTTAGTTTTGGAGTTGTCAGGACCTGCACTTTGGACCATTGGAATTGAATTATGAATTACGCCTGACCACACCGTATGATTGACCTAGTAGAATGATGGACTTAATGGATTAAGTTCTTAATGGGTTAAGTGTTTTTAATTAACCATAATCGTCATTTTATGTGAAAACCCTAATTTTGTTTGGGCTTGAGTTGGGCCTTCCTTTTGGGCTTAGGTGTCTGGGTTCTTGTTGGGCCATCTGAGAACATGTGTATGGACTAGGATAAGTGGATGGGCTTTAGGGTAAGGCCCATGCAAGGGGTTGGGCCCAATTTGGAAAATTAGGCCATATATTGGGCCTTGATTGATTATTTGGCTTTTGGGCCTCCAGATTTTGAGTTTGGGCCTTAGTTTTGGACCAAGTTAGGTTAGGGGTAAAATAGTCTCTTTACCCCAAGTATGGAGTTATGGTTATGCATTGGAACCTAATTATTAATTGGGTGTTGTTTTGATGTTGACAGTTTGGGGATCAGTTGGTCAGCGACTAGATTTTATCCACGGGACTTCAGCAATATGAGGTGAGTCTCCTCACTGTTTGTATGGGTCAAAGGCACCCATACCGGCCATTTGGTTTATGTATTGTAGGAAGACCCGAGGGTTAGCCCTATGCATTATGTATGAAAGACCAGGAGGTGGTTCCTGACACACTGTATGCTATTATGTATTGTAGGAAGACCTGGGGGTTAGCCCTATGCATTATGTACAAAAGACCAGGAGGTGGCTCCTAGCACACTGTATGCTAATTAGCCAAGTAGAGTAGTATGTATGCTAGTTATCTTTGTGATGCTTGCATGGAAGACCAGGAGGTGGCTCTTGGCACTTGTCTGTTAGACCGAGGGGGTGACCCCCGGCTTGGCAAGAAAGACCACGAGGCGACCCGTGGCATAATGGCAAGACTATGTGCGACACATAACACCTTTATTGATTATGATATATATGCATGTCTCATGGTTATGTCTGGCATGTATGGATCAGTTGATATGTAAGGTATGCGATATTTGGGGAACTCACTAAGCTTCGTGCTTACGGTTTTCAGTTTTGGTTTCAAGTACCTCCAGTTTTCAAATAAAGGAGCTCAGGACAATCGCAACGTGTACACCTATGTTTTCCGCAATATGTGATTTCTGGGAATGAACTTTGATAAATGTTTTATTTAAAATGCGTTTCAATGTGTGAACAAAGTTACAATAGTGTTTTAGTTAAACTAAAAATGAAAATTTTACCCTAAAATTTTGGGATGTTACACCCCTCTCGCAAATCCCTCTTTGGCAGCCGCTAATCCCAAGTACCTCCAGTTTTCAAATAAAGGAGCTCGGGACAATCGCAACGCATACACCTATGTTTTCCGCAATATGTGATTTCTGGGAATGAACTCTGATAAATGTTTTATTTAAAATGTTTTTCAATGTGTGAACAAAGTTACAATAGTGTTTTAGTTAAACTAAAAATGAAATTTTTACCCTGAAATTTTAGGATGTTACACCCTCTCGCAAATCCCTCTTTGGCAGCCGCTAATCCCAATCTGTACTTCAACATTTTGCTCTCAACTCCCTGTCTGCTGTATTATCTAGTTCTCCCATTATCTTACCGAAAATTAATTTGCATGTCTGATTTGTAGGTTTCATCATCTTTTCGTTGTTGTTGTTGTTGTTGTTGTTGTTGTTTTTTTTTTTTTTTTTTTTTTTTTTTTTTTTTTTGCGAGGGGAAGGGTTTTAACAATATCACGAAAATTAGCTCCAAGTCACATCTAAAATTGCACCAGGAGATCAAAAACACCAAAATGAAGCCATACCTGTCGTGACCAGCTTTAATCCTCCAATAACTTCTGTAATTTGAGGAACCTCGATTATAACCTTGTGAAAATCACCTATTCGATCAGAGTTGTGCTCGATTTAGGCTAGATGGTGTTCAAAGATACAGAAAGCAACGTGAACATGGGAACCCTCATCGACCGTAATCAGAGTTATCTCTGATGCACACCATTGGAACTGGAATCACCGATTTGATCTTAGTTGATCTCAGAGAAGAAACTCGAGGTGAAGAAACACGAAGGGAAGAAGCGTGAGGTGATCATATTGAAATTTCTTCATGAAGTGAAGTATTTGCGATGTCGTGTCTCTGATTTGTGGAAAATACAACAAGATGGGTTGAAGATGAAGGGTAGAGAGAAGATCTAAATAGAAGAAGTTGTGTATATGTATGTGAGAGAAAGAGAACGGTGAGTGGAGTGGGGATATTTTTTTTTTCTTTTTTCTTTATTATTTAATTAAATAGTATTACAATAATTAAAAAAAATACAAAAAAGAAAATAAAAGGGTATAGTTGCCTTTTCAACTTTTTTTTTGACCAAAATCACAAAAATGTTTTAATTTTGGACCTTCCATGCAGGTTGAAAACTTTTTGGATCCTATCCAAAGTTTTTAAATACCACATGGACCAATGTTAGAGTTTTGTCCACTAAATATATTTTAAGAAAAAGTGCCACCATTTCCAACAACCTTCTTACAAAATCCAAGAAATAAATACCTTTATCCTCCATATCAATGTCAAAAAATTTTAACCATACACCTTTTATGCATTTGTTAGCGAGAGTTTTACCATCAACGAGAGTTATTTTATGAATATACTTTATACAAGAGTTAGGGTCGGCTCTATGTTGAGTTTTTTTAAGAAAGGGCTTAGGGCCCCCAATTCTAAGGGTCTCATATTCTCCAAAATCCAAAAGTTTAGTCCATTAAAAAATATAATTTGGTAACCAAAAAATAAATGAAGTGGAAGAATAAATTAATGATCGTTGCATTTATGAAACTAAAATGACATTGCATTCATCTACCGATTTTGATTTTTGCGACATATTCATCTTCCAAGTATAGCGAAGGCCAAAAGGCCCTAAATTTTTGGCTCGCTTTGAGCCCCAAAATGATTGAGCCGCCCATGACAAGATTTATGTTTAACCATACACCTACCACATTCTCAAGAAGGAACCACCGGTCCGGGCTGGACCTTGGGCGCGTCGCGTGTTGGATGGTGAATTTTAGATCTGTGTGCGGGTGGGTTTCCGAATATTGGTGCAACACTGTAACCCCTAAACGTTTTTCCCCCTTATCTCCTACTTTTTGTGCACCTTTCTGAACAGTCACTCCCCTCTTCGTGTGTTGCATTCCTGGATGACTCTGCACTGCTAACTAAAACCCTCTCCCCTATTTTACGTTCTCACTCATGAAACCAATGGTTCTTGGTGAATGAGGTGAGAGTCCTACCTTCTCTTCTTCCATGAATTCTACATTCACTTCCCAAATCACTTCCCCAAACCCCTTCACACCTTTCCTCAAAACACCCTCCTTCAATTTCTGTTCATTCCCACAAACACAACATCATAATCACCGCCGTCGGCGATGGCGGTCTCATACACCTTTAACTGTTATCTCCTTACATAATAATAAAGCCGATGTTCCCTTACAGTTACTCACCAGTGCCGGCATTCAATCCACAGAGAAACGTCAGGATAAAGTATTGTTATCTAATGTAATTACGCGAATTTCAAAGCCGATTGTTTTTACGGTTTTCTGGATCGTAATTGGGTTATGTCCAAGTCGAGGGTTTCACCAAGCACCTGCAATTGCCGCCCCAGTGACCAGTGAGGCGTTGAAGACGAGGAAAAGCAAAAGTAAGCAAGGAGTGAGCAACTGGAAAGATCATGAGTTTTCTGATTATACAAGGAGGTTACTTGAGACTGTTTCTAGGCTAGTTAGGATTATAGAGGAAGTTAGGTCAGGCAATGGGGACTTGAAGAATGTGGAAGCGGCATTAAAGGATGTGAAATTGAAGAAAAAGGAATTGCAAGATGAGATTATGACTAGACTTTATGCAGAGTTAAGTGTTTTGAGGGGAAAGAAAATGGAATTGGATAGAAAGTCAGGGGACATTCTTGATTCCATGATGAAGTCTAAGAGAGAGAAAGATAGGGTTCTGGAAAGAGGTGGGAAAAAGACGACCAAGGAGCAGGTGCTGGCGGAGTTGGATGAGTCTATTAGCTACAAAGAGAAGGAGTTTATGGAGACTTCAGAGGAAACAGATGAGATTGAGGATCAAATGTTGAGGAGAGAGACCATGACCTTGAGCATTGGTGTTAGGGAACTTTGTTTTATAGAGAGGGAAAGCATCACCCTGGTTGAGAATTTTATTCGGCAAATGAAGCAGAAAGATTCCGACAGGTAAATATTTTATAATGTTTTTATGTATGTATGTATATGTATATCCGTATATGTATTATGTATATATGTATGTTTATGGTGCTTAAGATTACTGATTATGTGCTTGCAGGGTGCCTAAAAGCTCTAATACCAACCTTTCTAGACCTGAAATCAAGAAAGAGCTGCAAACTGCACAAAAACAATTATGGGAGCAAATGGTTCTCCCAAATGTTGTGGGCAATGAGGATTTTGAATATCCATTCGATCAAAATTCCATTGACTTCAGTCAACGCATCAAGCAATCACTTGCAGAGTCAAGAGAAATGCAGAAGAATCTGGAGGCTAATATAAGAAAAAAGATGAAGAAGTTCGGTGATGAAAAGCGTGTTATTTTAAACACCCCAGTTGATGAGATTGTGAAAGGTTATCCAGAAATTGAAATGAAATGGATGTTTGGAGCTAAAGAGGTTGTGGCTCCAAAAGCTGCTCGTGCTCATTTGTTCCATGGATGGAAAAAATGGCGGGATGAAGCTAAGACAGATCTTAAAACAAAACTGTTGGAAGATGTTGAATTTGGTAAAGAATATGTTGCTCAGAAACAGGTAATGATTTCCTAAAAGAATATTCATATTTGCACTTTGTATTTTGATTTATAGATCTTTACCATAAAAAATTGTAGGAAAGAATCCTTTTGGATCGTGATAGAGTGTCATCAAGAACTTGGTATAATGAAGAAAGAAAAAGGTGGGAAATTCAACCTATAGCTATCCCATATGCTGTGTCCAGAAAACTAGTAGAAAATGCAAGAATCAGACATGACTGGGCTGCAATGTATTTAACACTAAAGGGAGATGACAAGGAGTTTTATGTCAATTTGAAGGTTATTCTACTTTCTCTATATATCTTGATCATACATCATTGTAGAATCTGACATTTCAAGATTCTGATTCAAAATTTTTATGTCAGGAATTTGACATGATGTTTGAAGATTTTGGAGGAGTTGATGGGTTGTATCTAAAGATGCTTGCCTCAAATGTTCCAACTGATATTCAGTTGATGTGGATCCCTTTTTCAGAGTTGGATATCCGCCAACAATTCCTCTTGCCAATACGTCTCTCTCGCCAGCTGTTAATTTGGTTAGGAAAATTTAATCTTAGAGATTTATCCGCTGTGAACATGGTCATTGACTGGGTGCATAACATGAACAAAGAGATTATGGCTATAATCGTATTTCCTATTCTGGATTTTCTAATTCCTTACCAGGTAATCCTTATAAGTTATAACATCTTGCATGAATTTATATAATATGGTGTTACTGTTAATTAAGTTTATTTAATGCTCTGTTTTTTCATAATTGGAACAGACATGGTTGGATTTAAGTAGGTATACAACCATGAAAAAGTTTCTGAATTGGAAGATAAAGGCAGAGCGGGAAGTTAAATCCCTAAATGAAGGAGAGGAGTTCAATTGGTATTTTTTGTTTGCAGTTAGGACTTTTATATATGGATATATTTTATACCAAATATTCCGATTTATAAAAAGAAAAACACCCAAGATTGGATTTTGGCCAAAACGCAAAAGTGTGAACATGCAGAAGCTACGAAGGCTGGTATGATTCTTTCTTCTAGAAGTTTCTCTACATCTAACCACATACTTTTTAAACTTTCTTATTCAAGATCACATATTCATGATCTTTATGTTGCTATGCAGAAATACTTTTTCCGGGCTAGATTGCAGAGAGCAAAAGCTAAAAAGAAGGAAGGTGTTGACCCTATCACCCATGCTTTTGACCAGATGAAGGTTGATACTTGAACCCAAAACACATGATGATGATGATGATGATGATACTTTCTTTTCTCTTATTTATTCACATGAGTACATGACACTTTCTTTCTTGTTATTTAGAGAGTGAAAAACCCTCCTATACGTTTGAAAGACTTTGCAAGTGTCGAGTTCATGAAGGAAGAAATAAATGAAGTTGTGGCATTTTTACAAAACCCTCGTGCCTTTCAAGAAATGGGTGCTCGTGCCCCTAGGGTATGTAATATGTAGCAATGTATGTTGTTTTCTGTTTCTGAAAATTGTGTTTATTATAGAAAATGGTGTTATGTGGTTGAATTGCAGGGAGTTTTGATTGTAGGTGAGAGGGGAACAGGTAAGACTGCACTGGCTTTGGCTATAGCTGCAGAGGCTAAGGTTCCGGTTGTTGAGGTGAAGGCCCAACAATTGGAGGCTGGTTTATGGGTCGGGCAGAGTGCATCCAATGTTAGAGAACTCTTCCAAACTGCCCGAGATCTGGTAATACTTTTTGTGTTCATTGTTTCTTTTATGCCTTTTATGAAAATATTTGGACCAATATGAATGTATTTGTAGGCACCTGTGATCATATTTGTGGAAGATTTTGACCGGTTTGCTGGTGTGCGTGGCAAGTTTATACATACTATGAAACAGGATCATGAGGCTTTTATCAATCAACTGCTTGTGGAACTTGATGGGTAACTTCTTGTGGAACTTAATTAATTTCTGATTCCATTCAAGAATTCCCCTTCTGATCATGCAGGTTTGAGAAACAAGATGGGGTTGTTTTAATGGCCACAACACGAAACCTGAAACAAATTGATGAAGCTTTACAGCGTCCTGGTCGAATGGACAGAATATTCAATCTTCAAAGACCAACACAAACTGAAAGGGAGAAAATACTTCAAATTGCTGCAAAAGAAACCATGGACCCCCAACTCATTGACTTTGTTGACTGGCAGAAGGTATAAGTAACTCACATCTAATGACATCATTTTTTTTTTCCTAACACCTTTCTACCTTTTTGTGTTCAGGTGGCTGAAAAAACTGCTTTTCTACGTCCTGTTGAACTCAAACTTGTTCCCATGTCCTTGGAAGGTGCTGCCTTTAGGACTAAAGTCCTTGACACAGATGAACTCATGAGCTATACTAGCTTGATTGCAGTAAGAAAATATTCCAGCTTTAATCATTTATGTGCATACTTTTTCTCTTTGTGCTGACTATCTCTCACAGACTTTCAGTGGTAGTATTCCCACATGGTTAAGGAAGACAAAACTCGCAAAGGCAATGGGCAACATGGTGGTTAATCATCTTGGGTTAACATTGACCAAGGAGGATTTGCAAAATGTGGTTGACTTAATGGAGCCATATGGTCAGATAAGCAATGGGATCGAGTATCTAACCCCTTCCATTGATGTAAGTATATTCCTATTTGCTAGTTCTATTAGTCAGTTTGAATGTTATTTATTTATATGGATTTTTCTGTTTTAGTGGACAAGAGAGACAAAGTTTCCACATGCTGTTTGGGTTGCGGGCCGTGGACTTATAGCTGCTCTTTTACCAAACTATGATGTGGTTGATAACTTATGGTTAGAGCCTTTGTCTTGGGAGGTATAGATTTTATTTATTTTTAATTCTTGTGCACATTTACTTTTTTGTATTTGTTTATAAGTAAAGAGTAAAGAGTTGTGGTTTTGATTCAGGGAATTGGGTGCACGAAGATTACAAAGGCTAAAACAGAAGGTTCCAGGTTTGGAAATGTTGAGTCCAGATCATATCTTGAAAAGAAGCTTGTGTTTTGCTTTGGGTCGTATGTTGCATCCCAGATGTTGCTTCCATTTGGAGAAGAAAATATTCTTTCTTTATCTGAATTGAAACAGGCACAGGAGGTAAAGTTTTATGCCTTTTTTTTAATCTTTTACTACATGATATCTGTCAACCAAATAGTTTGATAATATATGGCATTCCACTCTACTTAAAAACAGATAGCTACAAGAATGGTGATTCAGTATGGGTGGGGTCCGGGCCCTGACGACAGTCCAACAGTTTATCACCATGGGAATGCAGTGACCGGTTTAAACATGGGGGACAATCATGAATATGAAATGGCAGCTAAAGTTGAAAAGGTAAGTAAAATCTTTCATCTTTGTGATGAATGATTGTTAAAAAGTTAGATTAGATGTCTAAGGTTGACATGATGGATGGGATATGTTGGTGTTTTGTGCAGATGTATGACTTGGCTTATGAGAAAGCAAAAACGATTCTTTGGAGTAACCGGAATGTTCTAGAGAAGATTGTTGAGGAATTGCTGGAGTTTGAGATCTTGACAGGGAAGGTAATGAATGTGGTTTGGTTTCAAAATCTATCAAAAGTTATGTAAAAGGCTATGATTGATTGTTATGTTTATGTTCATGTTCATGTTCATGTCCGTGTTAGGATCTTGAAAGGATCATTTCAGTAAATGGTGGGATTCGAGAAAAAGAGCCATTTTACCTTGAGAAGTTCCATAATGAAGAGGTGCGAATACAATGCTCTCTAATATATTTAATATTATTATAGTTGGTCAGAGTTAATTTGGTTTAATTTGTATGGCAGCCTGTGTTTGGGAGCTTGCTTGAAGATGGGAATGGCCCACAAAATGCCCTTCTATCTGCAGCAGCAAATTAGGGCTATTATTATTTTTTGTTGTTTATAAATTATAATGGTGTATGTATATTAAGGTCTTAAGGTTGAGGTGAGTTTTGATGATGGTCACAGACTGTATGGTCTAATAGTGTAGTTGTATTGTATGGTAGAGAGATAGAGGTGTAGTGGCATTATGAAGGCGAGAAGAAGGCACTCATTTTCATTTTTCTAAATATTTTATACAGATTTTAGTTAACAATTTTGATAATCCTTATGGGCCTTGTTTTCTTCATTTTATCTATGACATGGATAGAGCAAATGGGAGGAAGAATAGGTTGATATTATCCCGGAATAAAGTGGCATTGGGCTTTCTCTTATCCTTTCATTATGAAATTGACTATCTGTGCTAACTAATTGAATTATATTTAGATAAAAATGATATAATTTATATGATTGTTATTGATGTTGAACATATTGATGAAACAACCTAGCTGGAAACATTGATTCATGGGTAAGTGCAAAAATGACAAACAGGACCAAAAGAAGTCCACCTTCAAACATCCATTAGTTTTGATCTATCCGACAAAACAAAAGGTCTCAATGGGCCAAAAGCTTCTAACAAATAGCCCAAGGTGGGTTGCCACACATCATCTCCAAATTTGACCGTTCAGACACTCGATGTACGACTCATTTCCAATTTTTGATTTATTCCATTTTAGTGACATTGTTGATTTCTATTGTTCCATGATTGTTTTAAAAACAAGAAACTAATCGGTACACTTTACCATATACATTCAGTTGAAATACCCGAGAAAATGAAAATCAGCATGCAGGCATAATCAAAACGACCAAAAGATGGTTTTAAAAACAAAAAGAATACATACGAACACGTGTAATGAATGAAAAGAGAAGGCGTGCTAACGAGTTATGGTCTCTATAAACAAGTCAACATTATCATTCATATCCTTAGATAAGAACTTCATGCAAATCGGGGGGCTGACCTTGGCCAAAGCCAATATAGACTTTGGCACAGACCAGAGCCCCTCACCACATATCAAACCAGAAGCCACCGCCGGTCCAAAAGCCTCGGAATCTGCTTTGTTCTTGGTCTCCCATATAAAAAGTATGAGACTCCCGAGACACATATCAATGGCGACAGAGGATCCAGTCATGTAGAAAGGAATGGCTATAGCCATTGGAACCGGAATGAACCGGGCCCACTTCTTGGGGGCAATGTCTCGGGCCACGTTTATAAGTATCGCAACTGAGAAAAACCCGCAGCAAAGCGACAAACAGTGTTTTGGGAGCGACCCGAATCCTTCAACCCCCAAAATCGCAAGGTTTCTAAACACGGTGGCGGTTGGAGCAGGGTATTCAGACCCTGCAACCCCGAGATCCGGGAAAGCTTGGTAGTAGATCCAGAACACACATGGAGCAATCACACACCCCATTGCGGTTCCAATCACTTGGCTCACAAACATAGACCGGGGTGAAGCCAGGGTCATGTAACCCGTCTTGAAATCCTGGATCAGGTCCGAAGCCGTTGACACAATATTCAACATCACACCACAAGCAGCCAGCCCAGCTAAGACACCACCCTGCATCTTCCCAGCCCATTCCCCGATCACAAAAATCGCCAATTTCCCGTAAGTAGATGCCAACGACCAGTCAGTAAGCCCGCACCCATACGCATTACAAAACGCTAATGCAGGGGCAAATGCGTAAATCAAAAGCACGTGGTACCATTTCAGTGGTTTGAATATTTGAGGGAGGGTAACTGTGGCAATTGCAGCTATGCCCAGATACCCTACCACAGCCAACCATGTTGGAATCTGATCCTTCATAAACACCTCTTTTCTACGTTGATCATCGAACGAGATTTCCTTGTCATCGGGTCCCACGGGAAGAACTGCACATGATTTTTTGTTCTGGATCTGGTTATATAACTTGTGGAAAGTGTTTCCGAGTACTTTCAAAAAGTTGTAGAGTCCATCTCCAAGGATTAGGGCTATGGCAGTGAAAACCTGCAACAACAACATTATTGCTTGGTCATGAAATCAATGGTGAAGAAGGATTAATTACGTACCCTGTAACCCTGGATGCCATGGAAGTTACCGGGCTCGAGACCTGATTCGTACCAGTCGCCTTCTTTGGTCTCGATGATGGGCCACAGGATCCCCCATGAAAGGAATGTACCAAGCAACAAGGAGATATTTATAAGGTATGGACAGATCATCCCTACCCCAATATACATAGTTGAGAAATCAAAGAAAAACCTAAAGAAAAAAAAATCAACCAAAAAGAAACAGTTACAAACATTATTTCTAAAAGTTTGGATACATTCAACATTATTCTTTTGTCTTAAAAATATATCAATATTGATATATACAAGAATAAAAAATTACTACTTTATCAATATTGATCTTTTTAATGGTAAAGAAGAAACTTCTTATTATAATTATAATTTTTTGATTTTAAACAAGCGTTGAAATTGGTTGTCAATGTTCCTAGGTTTTTTGTGTTTCTTATTTAAACAACTGTTAAAAAAAACCGTTAGACTGGGTTATCGATATATTTTTCATACACAAAACAAAAGAGTAAAAGAGTAATTACATGTTATCGTAAGCTTTGAGTCCAAAAACAGGGAAGCTCTGAAAGCCACAATGATCCCCAGAGGTGAAGAACCATTGAAAGAAACTCCATAAGAAGCTGATAGAGAAGAATCTCCCTAATTCCCTCACTTGTTGCCTATCATCAAGAAATTTTTATTAATATATTCATGCCCGTTGCTTTTTCTTCAAGAAAATTTTGTTATGTTAGGGATATTTTGGATCCTGAGAATTGAAAAGGTCATAAAAACATCGGATCCGGATATTAAAATTAAAAATGAAAGGAAAGAATTGAAAGAGGTTGATTACTTGGCAAGCTTGGCACCCTGGGGAGTGTGGAAGCTGTTAATGAGGTGAGCAGTTGCAGTTCCACTGGGGTATATGAGCTTGAAGTCAATGATCATGATCTGTAAAATTAAACCATGCATCCATGCATCAAATTAATTAATATCTTTTAAAATTAATCTTGCTTTTTTGTTATCGTCCCTCAGGCCATTCACAATGGGAGTTCTATAAGGGTTTAATAGAATAAATATGAATATAATAAAAAGGAGAGAGAGTGTGGAGTTGAATGGCCATACAATGGTTCAATGGATTTGTAATGGAAATTTATGAATTTTTTAAGAATTTAAATGAATGTATACATTCTCTTTCCTACTTGGCATTTCATACAACTCTCCAAGGTTTTAATCCATTGGAGATGGCCTCATGATCAAGAGAAGTCAAAAGTTACGTAGAAACTATTCAAAACATAGACGTACGTGTGTTTGATAAAATAGTAATGCGTAATTGGATTTAATTTAATTTACCTTTCTGAGAGGAACGACAGAGCAAAGGCCGATGAAACTAACGATCAACAGAAAACAGATCATCCAACCTAAACCCGGGTTCTTCACGTTCATATCTCGTTGAGGGGAGTTAGCATCAGATGATTGTGCTGCAACAGTATCACTCATTCCAAATAGATAACTCCCAAATCCACCTGCACCCATGCAACAACGTACAATTAAAACTAATTTCACATATTAGTTACTTAATATGCACTTTTGATAGAAAAAAATGTAGTAATTAATAACGTGCATGTTAGTTGTATAAGTACGTACGTACCACTAAATGCAATCCCACAAGTGGCAACGACACACGTCTGAATAATGGTGTTCTCCTGCCTTGTAAACGTATCATCCTTCAACATTCCAGACTGCTCCAACACCTTTGTCCATGCCTTCACCATGAAAAACCCTAACAAACCCGCAGCTACATTTAGCGATGGGATGATCCCTGTCGTCAGATTCAGCTTCATCACTATAAAACTAAACATGATGCCCAACATCGCACTCACCACAAATGCCCTTAACGTCAACTGCTCCTTCCACGGTGGAATCGCTGTGTCCTTAAACATCATCTCTACCGAATCCATTTCCTTTCCCTTATTTGATTCATCATCGTCTGTTTCCGCTTCCGTATCCAGCAAATATTGCTCGTTGCTTTTTCCCATTTTGTCCCCAATTTCAAGCTCACCACTTTTCTTCATGCACGCCATCTTGACTTTAATTGATGTATATATCACTTCTTCTATATGATTGGATTCATCTTTTGAATGCGTATATATAAGAACATACCATGATTTCTAGGTGTCGTAATAGAATTTACATTATATGCATGTGCTAATTAATTTTTTTTTGTCAATTGATATCCAGATTTGGGATGGGTGTCAATGATCTGATTGAAACCTGTCAGAAAGGTCTCTCATACCCAAACACCAGATTTGAAGAAAAAAATATAACTTTTATGGACGCAATCTCTCGAACAGCGGAACAAATATATATAGATCCAACAACGTACTGAATAACACGATCAGTGGTTAGCTATGTATATTGAAATCAACGAACAAAGCGAAGAAATTACAATGATGCGGTGAGATGAAGAATAATGAGAAAACCTTTGACGTCGTTCCCTGCTCTCTCTCCTCTCTAAAGCTTTTCAACAAAAAATGTGTGAATTAAATTAATTCACTTTACAATAAAGACCTGTTTCGCAAGTTACAAAGTGCATCCTTGCACTTTGCTTAATAGCTACCTCCGCCTATGCAGTCCAAGAAAGCTTTAACAACCACTTTAAGCCCAACAACATTCCTCTATTGCACAACTAGCCCATGATAACATAAATAAACATGTTGAATCAGTTTCAAAAAGGCTATTAAGTATTAACTCAGAGTATGTTCTTTATTGAGCTAGGAGAGGGCTTTATATAGCCTAAATTACAACTAAAAAGACCCAGGAAAGTTTGGTTCTCAAAATGATTATGGAAGTAGTGTAATATATATGTCAAAGGAATTCGGATATGGATGAATTGGAATCGGTTATGTGTTTTAAACACTGACTCAAATCTATCTTATGTTTACTTTGCAGATTTGTTAAAGGAATTTAAAGGTAAACAATGTAATATTAATTACCAAAATACATTTTTATTGATGTGGTTGTGGATGTAGATTTGGGTATGGGTGCATTGTTGGCATGGATGTTGGTGTGAGGGTGGGGAGGTTTTTGTTTGGGAAAATACCAAAAAAGTTCAAAGTATTATACAATTTGGTTGGCAAAACTCTTAATTTTTTTGGTAGATAAAAATCATAAGTTTTTGGAAAATCTTTCATTTTTAACTCCGGTAATCAATGGGTCATCCATTTTTTTTTTGAAATGAAACGTTTTCTAAAAATTTATGGTTTTTACCTAAAAAAGTTAGGGTTTTTGCCAATATACCAAACTGTAGCATCCAGAAACTTGGAGGTATTTAAACTAATGTATTTTGGTTTTTGGGCAGTACCACGTCATGGTGAAGGCATTCCATAACGTGGTGATGGGCATTGTGTCACAGATTTTAAATGGCCGCCACAACGTGACAGCCCATAGTCACGACGTGACAACTGTTTAATGAGAAACCTTAATATCCGAAGTTTGCGCCTTATTTAAAGGAATGTGATGGCTAGGGTTGCTCACCCTCAGCTTCCATCACACTCTCTCAACCTCCAAGCAAACCTTAACCTCCATTGTTGCTCTCTAAGCTTTTTGTGTTGATTTTTTTTGGGATTTGAAGAAGAAGGAGGTGACTTATAGACTTGGATTCAACAAGCAACTTATCTCACCATCTTATTGTGCACCTTCTGGACTCTTTTAAGTCCCCAAGTTCCAAGCTTTTTGATTATAAAGTGCTAGATCTTGTATTTTGTCCCATTTTCTTCTTGATCTTGTTAGAAGATGTAACATTCCGAGTTCAGGAGTGCAAGTTCAGGGTTCAAAGTGTAAATGTAAAAGGGGCAACTCGGCGAGTAGGGTCGCGACTCTGGTCGCGTGTTAAGTGGCCAACTCGGCGAGTCGGCGGCTGGACTCGGCGAGTCGGCGGCTGGACTCGGCGAGTTGGTGCTGAGTGGAGAAAACCCTAATTTCGGAGGATGAGCCCTATTTAAAGGACATTATACCCTTTCCCCAGCCTCTTTACCCTCTTTTGAAGTCCAGAAACCCTAAGGAGCGTTTGTGAGTGATTGGAAAGCATTTAGACCTTGGAGAAGAGATTTTGGAAGAGATCTTAGTGAATTAAGAGGTTTGGAGCAAGGGGCTTTGCAAGGATTTGGATTTCTCTTATGTTGGAGCTTTCCTTTGAGGTATTATTTCGTTGTTTGGGCTTTTATTCTTCATTTTGGAGTTTTTGGAAAAGATAGCATGTGGTGTTTTGAGTTTGGAGGTTCGATCTGAGGTTGCTACCTCAGATCTGGAATGGAGAAGGTCTAGAGTGCATTAAAGTCCCTATTCTTGAGTGATTGGTGAAGCCATCTTGTCCCAAACCCTAACCCTAGAGTGTTATATGCCTATATCTCTTTGGATTCACGTAAAGTTTGCCACTTTACGTGATGGATGGGTTGTAGAAGGGTAGATCTATGGTTTGGATCATCTGCATGGCCTGGAATGCTTCTGTATGGATTAAGATCTAAGGGTACTCGGCGAGTCACAAAGGTGTACTCGGCGAGTTCCTTGAAGATGGGTAGGAACTCGGCGAGTTGGTTGAAGATAGCCTTGGACTCGACGAGTCTGGTCGTAAGGTCCTAACTTTCTTCTGGTTGAGCCGTGAATTGGTGAGTCAAGGGAGGACTCGGTGAGTTGAGTGCGAGGGGACTCAAAATTGTTGGACTCGGCGAGTTGAGTCGCGGATTGGGAAAGTTCTGAGCATAGGGACTCGGTGAGTCATCGGGTTGACTCGGCGAGTAGAGTCAGTCAGGAGGTTGACTTTGACTTTGAATTTGACCAAGGGTTGACCAGTTGACTTCCAGGGGCATTTTGGTAATTGTTGGCTTTTGTTTTGAGTTCACTATTGGTGTTGACTACTGGAGGAGATTGTGTCAGTGGTCGGAGCATCTTGGTCTTATCTTTTCAGTTGGCAGTTGCGAGGTGAGTTATCCTCACTATATCGACAGGGTCTACGACGCCAAGGCCGGCCCTTTATCGGATTGTAATCCGAGTATTGTTGTTATGTTATTGCTTCGCTATGTTTGCATCCTGGTAGTTAGGATGGTATATGTTAGAGACCTGGCTAAGGTCGGAATCCTGGTATACAGGATGATGCTATGCTATTGACCGGTTAGGTCGTTATCCTGGTTAGGATGATATTATGCTATGTGATCTGCTAGATCGGTTTGATTGGATGTGAATTGTTATATGATTGAATGTTTATGTGCACATTGTTGTTGGAATGGGGTTGGGTTGAGGCGGGTCCTGCTTTGTGCTGTAGGCCAACATACCCAGGGCGGACCGGTTATCCCGAAGGCCCAGTGAGCGGTCCGGATAGGCTATAGGCCCCAAGAGGGCGGACCAGACGTGTCGAGGCTCGGAGAGTGGACCAGGCCGACTGAAGGCCCAGTGCGGGCGGACCAGTCATACTGTAGACTCAGAGAGTGGACCAGGTGGATTAAAGGCCCGGTGCGGGCGGACCAATCACACTGTAGACTCGATGTATGTGGCTAGACTCGGAGGGTGGACAGGTGGATTGAAGGCCGGTGCGGCGGACCAGTCACACAGTAGACCCGAAGTGCATGGCTGTTTTGTGTTCTGTTATGATATGGCATGTTGTGCGTGTATGGTATATGTGGTTGGTATTTTGGGGGTATCTCACTAAGCTTTCGGGCTTACAGTTGTGGTTTAATGTTTTTCAGGTTCTTCAGGAGACCGTGACAAGGCAAAGGCGTGATCGTATCGCTCCTCATGATTATGTTTTATGATGGGGTTCTGGGAAGACTCTGATAATAACTGTACCGAAAACCTTTTTGTAATAACTTAATGAAACTGGGTTGTTTTTGAAAAGTTTAAATTGGTTGAAATTTTTAGAGTGTTACAAGTTGGTATCAGAGCCAGGTTTGAGTGAATTGGAGGAACATCCGTGTGAATCCAGTCTCAAATGAAGGAGAGTTTTCAAAAGAGAATTTAAAATGGTTTTCAAAATGAATAAAGGCAACGCGGAGGTACGATCAGCCGGAGCCAGTAAGTAACCCCAAAATACCATACATAATATTTGAGCTTTGATAGAACAGCATGCTAATACTAGGGTAGGGATCTTCAGGATTTCATGTTAATGTTGCCTGATTTATGATGCCTGCTAGCCTAGGGTCTCTTCCGTGTGAGATTTCCAGTGTTCCTCTAGGAGTGAGGGTTGAGTGCTTGTTATGTATGTTCTTCACTAGAGTGTTGTGGTGATACTTGATACAAATATGGGTAGGTGTGGAAGGTAGTATGGGCCCGTACTACTAAAAGCACAGGACCCATACGCGTATCAAAGAAACCATGACCTCTAGGGTTGGGTTGGGAGTTGGTTCCCGGGTTTGTGGGAAGTATCTGAGATCTTGCGGTGTTTTTCAGTATGGTGGTTACGAGGCATGCTGGGAGCGGATCCGAGTCAGGATCGGGAGCAGGAGAGGGCGGTCAGGGTGGGTCAGTACCACCCGAGGTTATTGGTCAGATGATCACAGGCGAGTTGGATGCCAGGATTCGTGAGATCCTGCATGATGATGTTGTCGCGTTGTTCCGGACCGAGTTGACAGAGCTGTTTGGGTCGATCAAGACCACCATGGTTGAGTATTTTGATGAGCGCTATGTGGCTCTCACAGAGACGGCTGCCGCGGCGGCTACAGCGGCTATAGCAGTGGCAGGGGAGGAGCCGGTCGAGGTTTTCAGTAGCGGGACTACGATAATATGAAGCCCCTACCTTGGATGGAGTTCAGGACCCGATCGTTGCTATGAGATGGTTGTCGGACGTGGAGGGGTGTTTATTCACGTGTTCATGTCCTGCTGATCAGAGGGTGAGGTGTGCTCTGAACCTGTTGAGGCTCGGGGTGAAGGATTGGTGGAGATTGACCACGGGGTCATATTCGGATACGTAGAGGGTTGCAGTTTCTTGGGATCTGTTCCGGGAGATGTTTAGCACTCGTTATGTTCCGCGGGTTGAGAGAGAGAGGTTGGCTCAGGAGTTCCTGGAGCTGAAGCAGGATTCAGAGTCGGTGACGGAGATCACCAGGATGTTCATCGAGAGGGCGATGTTTTGCCATGAGTTCGCTTCAGAGCAGGCTCAGATGCCCCGATATCTGAGTATGCTCAAGAGGGATATCAGGCAGTATGTGTCTACGCAGAGGTGCGAGACCTTGTTGGAGTTGCAGGAGGCCGCCAGGCGGCTTGAGTTGGAGATTGAGTTGCAGTTGCGAGAGCTGAGACAGGATCTGGTGCAGTGGCAGCCGGCGCCGAAACGGTCCAAGACCGTTTATTCTAGATTGGGAGATCAGAGCAGCCACACTTATGGGAAGTGTGGGAAGGCTCACACTGGAGTTTGTAGGTCCAGTGGTGCATGCCGCAAGTGCAGAAAGGAGGGGCACTATACGAGGGATTGTCAGCAGACAGCCCCGGTTCGGGATTTGAGGATTTGTTATCATTGTCATCAGGTTGGACACTTGAGGGTCAACTGTCCACAGCTTGCTTCAGGACTGGTGCAGGCTCCAGCACCGGCCACTTTGAGGATTACGGTGGAGGTCAAGGTGGAACGGAGCCCCCAAGGGCTCAGGGTCGTGCTTTTCAGCTTACAGCGGAGGAGGTCAGGGTAGTGCCGGATGCAGTTGCGGGTATGTTCCTTCTTGATGTATTGTTATTTGGTGATTATTATGGAGCATTGTATATCTGCTAGTCTCGTTGTGTGATTTTTGGTATTGTATTCGTTGTTCCTTGAGGGTTATGGTATGGTTATGGGTTTGGTGTTGGGAATTTCGTTGGTTATCATCCATGAGGATTATTAGTGGGAATCTGGCTTTTGGTCTGAATGTCGGGTAGCATCTGTAGTCTGAGGAATGGTTAGCTGAAGATCAGGTTTCTTTCGAGCCCGGGATGATCAGTGATGTTATGTAATTTTGGGAAGGTTGCTCTTTCTAGCGAGAATCAGTTTGAGTGTAAGGGTTGTGTTGTGTAAGGTTCATAAGGAAGGTCAGTGATGGTGACCGGTGGTTGATAGTCATTGCTCTAAGTGGGGGAGAATTGGAAAATTCTCTGGAAGATCGATAAGCAAGAGAGGTTGTTTAGCTGTTGGGATTCAACAGTGGTTCTGTTAGCCGAGCGTAGGCCGGTATGAGCAAGTGTCAGACAGACGGGGCGGGATGCAGACCAAGGGTGATTGATTGTGGGAGGCCTGGGATCAGGCCGGGTTTGAGTATGCAGAATAAAGATAGAGTTCGGAACCCCTAGAGGGATAGAACAGTATGCATGGGAGAGTTTTCCTGGGGGGATAACGCGGGATGATGAGTGCTAGTTGGGCGGTCCGGATAGACTGAAGGCCGGTGGGCGTACCAGTCAGGACGAAGGATCGGAGAACGGTCTAGACAGGCTGAAGGCCCTGGAGGACGGTCCAGACCTGCTGAAGGTTCTGAGAGTGGTCCAGATTGGCTGAAGGCCTGGAAAAGCGGTCCAGTCATGCTGAAGGCTCTGCATGTATTAGTAGACCTGTATGAAGATATGGAATGAGTATGTCACGATGTGATGGCATCAGAAGGTCTGGCCCCGGGTATTGATCATGAGTAGTGGAGGTAGTGCATGGACTCGAGAGTCCCTGCGAGCGGATTCAGAGTATGTGTGGTGCATGGGGTAGCGGTTATGCTATAAGGAAATGGTGTAGTATTGGGTGAGCATCGTGGCACTTTTGGTAGTGTCAAGGCAGCCAAGTGGTTTTTCTTTGGTGAGGAAAGGGAAAAGAATGTAGCTCCGAGAGGGAGTGTAAGTTCACAAAAGTGAAAGCAGTAATGCGGAGTTATGATTGGGGTGTTCCAATTATGGTTATTGAGCAGCATGTTTATGGCAGTGGTATGGAATCACATCCGGATTGGATGTCTGCTGAGGTCACGAAAGGAATTCCTAGGGTGTAGAGCCAAGAGGCTCGGAAGGGATGCAGGGTTGGAGTCTTGGATTCATAGCTTGATTTTGATCAAGGAATTGTGGATGTAGTAGTAATTCCTCCTGGGGATGTGTGGAGGTGTCGTCAGTGTGTCGGGTCTTCCCAACCCAAGGATGCTAGAGCTAGTTCAACATGTGTATGTGATTGCGGAGGAGAACTCATGGGAGTTGCTCTGAAGCTGAAGGATGTGTCATCCTGTCAGCCTGGAGTGGATAAGTTGGGCTCAGATCGGGATTCCGGTGGTTCAGGGTTATTTCTAACTCATATGAGTCAAGTGAATGTTGTGATCTGGAACGAGTGAAGTAACATGGAGTGGTACTTGGCTGTTAAGTTTGGTTATTTGAGGATGAGGTTGGTGGCCGGCTTGAGGCGGTTGTCAGAACGCCGCAGGGGAAGAGTTGAGTTTCGGTGGTTGTGTTTTGAGGAACCTGGTCTGGTTAATGCAAGGAGGTGCATTGCAAGAGTAATTCTGGAATTGTGTTGCCGCAGGCTTCGAGGACGAAGCCTAATTTAAGTGGGGGAGAATTGTAACATCCCGCGTTCAGGAGTGCAAGTTCAGGGTTCAAAGTGTAAATGTAAAAGGGGCAACTCGGCGAGTCCATGGGTGGACTCGGCGAGTAGGGTCGCGACTCTGGTTGCGTGTTAAGTGGTCAACTCGGCGAGTCGGCGGCTGGACTCGGTGAGTTGGTGCCGAGTGGAGAAAACCCTAATTTCGGAGGATGAGCCCTATTTAAAGGACATTATACCCTCTCCCCAGCCTCTTTACCCTCTTTTGAAGTCCAGAAACCCTAAGGAGCGTTTGTGAGTGATTGGAGATCTTGGGGAATTAAGAGGTTTGGAGCAAGGGGCTTTGCAAGGATTTGGATTTCTCTTCTGTTGGAGCTTTCCTTTGAGGTATTATTTCGTTGCTTAGGCTTTTATTCTTCATTTTGGAGTTTTTGGAAAAGATAGCATGTGGTGTTTTTAGTTTGGAGGTTAGATCTGAGGTTGGTACCTCAGATCTGGAATGGAGAAGGTCTAGAGTGCATTAAAGTCCCGGTTCTTGAGTGATTGGTGAAGCCATCTTGTCCCAAACCCTAACCTTAGAGTGTTATATGCCTAGATCTCTTTGGATTCACGTAAAGTTTGCCACTTTACGTGATGGATGAGTTGTAGAAGGGTAGATCTATGGTTTGGATCATCTGCATGACCTAGAAAGCTTCTATATGGATTAAGATCTAAGGGTACTCGACGAGTCACAAAGGTGTACTTGGCGAGTTGCTTGAAGATGGGCAGGAACTCGGCGAGTTGGAAGAACAACTCGACGAGTTGGTTGAAGATAGCCTTGGAATCGGCGAGTCTGGTCGTAATGTCTTAACTTTCTTCTGGTTGAGCCGTGAATCGGTGAGTCAAGGGAGGACTCAGTGAGTTGAGCGCGAGGGGACTCAAAATTGTTGGACTCGGCGAGTTGAGTCGCGGATTGGGAAAGTTCTGAGCATAGGGACTCGGTGAGTCATCGGGTTGACTCGACGAGTAGAGTCAGTCACGAGGTTGACTTTGACTTTGAATTTGACCAAGGGTTGACCAGTTGACTTCCAGGGGCATTTTGGTAATTGTTGGCTTTTGTTTTGAGTTCACTATTGGTGTTGACTACTGGAGGAGATTGTATCAGTGGTCGGAGCATCTTGGTTTTATCTTTTCAGTCGGCAGTTGTGAGGTGAGTTATCCTCACTATATCGACAGGGTACGGCACCAAGGCCGACCCTTTATCGGATTGTAATCCGGGTATCGTTGTTATGTTATTGCTTCGCTATGTTTACATCATGGTAGTTAGGATGGTATATGTTAGAGACCTGGCTAAGGTCGGAATCCTGGTATATAGGATAATGCTATGCTAGTGACCGGTTAGGTCGGTATCCTGGTTAGGATGATATTATGCTATGTGATCTGCTAGATCGGTTTGATTGGATGTGAATTGTTATATGATTGAATGTTTATGTGTGCACATGGTTGTTGGACTGGGGTTGGGTTGAGGTGGTTCCTGCTTTGTGCTGTAGGCCAACATACCCAGGGCGGACCGGTTATCCCGAAGGCCCAGTGAGCGGTCCGGATAGGCTGTAGGCCCCAAGAGGGCGGACCAGACGTGCCGAGGCTTGGAGAGTGGACCAGGCCGACTGAAGGCCCAGTGCGGGTGGACCAGTCATACTGTAGACTCAGAGAGTGGACCAGGTGGATTAAATGCCCGGTGCGGGCGGACCAATCACACTGTAGACTCGATGTATGTGGCTAGACTCGGAGGGTGGACAGGTGGACTGAAGGCCGGTGCGGCGGACCAGTCACACAGTAGACCCGAAGTGCATGGCTGTTTTGTGTTCTGTTATGATATGGCATGTTGTGCATGTATGGTATATGTGGTTGGTATTTTGGGGGTATCTCACTAAGCTTTCGGGCTTACAGTTGTGGTTTAATGTTTTTCAGGTTCTTCAAGAGACTGTGGCAAGGCAAAGGCGTGATCATACCGTTCCTCATGATTATGTTTTATGATGGGGTTCTGGGAAGACTCTGATAATAACTATATTGAAAACCTTTTTGTAATAACTTAATGAAACTGGGTTGTTTTTGAAAAGTTTAAATTGGTTGAAATTTTTAGAGTGTTACAGAAGAGATGGAGAGATTTCATAAAGGTTGCAACTTTATGAATCCATGGATCCTTTGGAGTAGTTCATAGTTTGGATCTGAAGTTTGATAGTTGGTTTGTTCCATGCAAAAGATTTTGGTTATAAAATCCCATTTTTAACCTAAGTTGAGTCCAAGACTTGCATTGGACATGCAAGTCTATAAAGCATCAATCTTTAGGATGGTTTTGGTGTTATAAGCTCTTATGGAGTAAATGAGCTTGTGACTTAAGGGATTAAGTGCTTCTTGATTAAGTCCATGCCATTTCTTAGCCTTTTTGGATCTAGGACTTGAGATCTAGACCTCTTGGTACAAGATGTGGTTTTCACATTTGTTCTGATTTGCCGGAACTAAAAGAAAGTGGGGAAGTGGAGTATGGAAGAATCAATCTGGTCATGGAGAATAAGTGATCTTCACCTATTACCAATATTGGAACTTACAGTCTAGTGCTTAGTACTGATTTTAGGATTGATTTGTTGAATTATTGTTATTCGTCAGAAATGACACGAAACATTATTTCTTTTCATGCATTGTTCAAACAAGGTTTTCAATATTATTTCGATGATTTGAATGGATTGATTTTAGCTTATAAAAATGGTGTTTTTATGTTTAAATCTTTACCTTGTGATGGTTTGTGTGAAATAGTGAGTTGTGTTGATAACTTGGGTAATAGTGTATTTCACATTGATTCGTCTAATGGTGTAGACAAAACATTCTTTTGATATTGTCGTCTTGGAAACATTGACAAGAAACACATCACCCAACTCCAAAATGATGGAGTATTAGAATCGTTTGACCTTAGGTTAGACGATGAGTGTGAGTCTTGTCTTTTGGGCAAGATGACAAAATCACCTTTCATTGTGTGTGGACCCTTCAGATCTACCACAAGGGATGCTAATCGATTCTAGGTGACATTTACGAATGATTATAGCAGATATGGATATATATACTTAATCAAACATAAATTAGAAACCTTTGAAAAGTTCAAAGAGTTTAAACACAAGGTTAAGAATCAATTGGGAAGGAAGATAAAGATGTTCCAATCACATATAGGCGAAGAATATCTTAGTATCGAGTTCCACAACTATCTTAAGGAATGTGGAATAGTTTCACAATTGACTCCTCCTAGGACACCACAACTTAATGGTGTGGCATAGTGGCTTAACTGTACCTTGTTAGACATGGTTCTTTCTATGATGATTTGAGCTTCTATTCCTATTTCTTAATGGGAGTATACCTTAGAGACAACCAAACATATCCTAATCTTGTCCCTACCAAGAAGGTTTCCAAAACACCTCACGAAATGTGGATAGGGAAAGTTCCCTTGCTTGCCCATATCAAGGTCTGCGGTTGTGCAAATTTCATTAGACGAGAGACTCATGACACGCTAGAACCTAGAAGTGAGAGGTTTATTCTCATTGGTTACCCACAAAAGTCTTTTGGATACTTGTTCTACAAACCTAGTGAGAACGTGGTCTTTGTAACTCGAAGAGAAGACTTTATTGAGAAAGAGCTCATATTCAAAGAGGAAAGTGGGAGTGCAATTGACCTTGAAGAAATTTAGGAGTCAACCAGTGAAGGAACCTTAGAAGACACTAGCTCTCACGCAGAGGATGAGATTCTTGTTGAACCCAATGAAAATTCATTACCTCTTCGTCGATCTACTAGGGTTAGAATGCCACATTCGTTCTATGGTTTTCATATAACGTTAGATGGTGACACATTTATCAATGATGGTACACTGGTAAATTTGGATGAGCCAACTAACTACAAGGAAACAATGACGAGCCTTGAGGATGCTAAGTAGAAAGGGGCAACAAACAGCGAGATTAAGTCCATGTATGGTAACCAAGTTTGGAATTTGGTTGATCATGTACCAGGTCAAAAGACAGTTGGGTGTAAATGGATCTTCAATAAGAAGACCGACATGGATGGAAAGGCACACACTTTCAAGGCATGACTCGTTGCGAGGGGCTTTACTCAAACCCAAGGGATTGACTATGATTAGACATTCTCACCAGTCGCTAAGATAAAGTCTATTAGAATAATGCTTTCCATAGTTGCATTTCATGATTACGAAACATGAAAAATGGATATAAAGACTTCTTTCCTAAATGGGAAGTTGGATGAGGATGTTTACATGAGCTAGTTAGAGGGTTTTGTACATTCAAAGTTTCCTAATAAAGTGTGTAGGCTTAAGAAATCCATTTGTAGATTGAAACACACATCTCGTAGCTGGAATATTTCATGAGAAAGTCAAAGAGTTTGGTTTCTCTAGGAGTGAGGATGAGTCATGTATGTATGTCAAAGCTAGTGGGAGTATTGTGACTTTCTTGGTATTGTATGTTGATGACATACTCCTTATGGAAAACGACATTCTGACCTTGTAAGAAGTGAAATCTTGGCTTGGAAAGTGTTTCGACATGAAGGATCTAGGGAAAGCAACTTATATTCTTAGGATAAGGATTATGATGGATAGAAAGAAAAGACTTATTGGTCTTAGTTAGAGTATATACACGGACAAGGTACTAAAACAGTTTAGTATGGAAAATTCCAAGAAAAAGGAACTAACCATTCATAGTATTGTTAAGTTGAGTAAGACTTAAATCCCCAATACTGATGAAGAGATAGCTGACATGAGTCGAGTCCCATATGCATTGGCTGTAGGCTCGATCATGTATATTGTGACATGAACTCTCCTTGATGTGTCTTATTCTTTGAACATGGTTAGTTGATTTCAAGGAAATCTTGGCAAAGCTCATTGGACTGTAGTGAAGAACATTCTTACTTATTTGCGAAGGACAGAGGAAATGTGTGTAGTCCTTTATGGCGGTGATACATTGAGAATGATTGGATATAGTAACGCCAACTTTCAGACATATCGAGACAACTTCTATTCTCATTCGGGTTGGATGCTTTTGTTAAAAGGTGGAGCGGTTACTTAGAAAATTCAAAATATTGGTTGATTCTACTTGTGAATCATAGTACATCGCAGTGAGTGAAGTGTCAAAGGAAGCGGCTTGGTTGAAGAACTTTATCAGTGATCTTGGAGTAGTCCCGACCCTTTAAGAGCCAATGAAACTTTTCTATGATAATGAAGGCGTGGTTTTTTTGACCAAAGAACCCAATGATGAAGGTAGATCCAAGCATATCGACAGAAAGTACCATTACATTAGACATAAGGTTAAAGAAGGTCACTTCCCGGTGAAGAGAGTATCTTCAGAAGATAATCCCGCAGATCCTTTCACAAAGGCTCTGAGTAGGTCTAAGCATAACCAACATGCTATGAGAAAAGGGTTAATAGGTAATATTAGTTTTAGTAGTTAGTTGATAGTTTGAAACTTGTAACAAAATAAATGTAATTGATTTTGGTGATTAAATAATAGAGAATATTTATGAAAGTATGAGTATGGTTACTGCCTTTTTCAAATTTTTATTCTGTGTTTCACTTTGCATGTTTTACTTCCTGAATGATTTGATTATTCGAAATTCCACAGTCGCTCTTAATTTAGGGAGTAAGTAGTGAATCAAGATTGTCATGAATTGAATTGTAGATTGTCTATGGGGATTAGACATTGCAATAAGATTGCTACAATGTTCATGAGTACTTAAAAAATGGAGATTTTGAGTTTTGGATAAACCTATGCTCATAAAATTACTTCATGGATTATATCATGAGTAATACTAAGACGCTAATATCTTTTATTCTTAAAACATAGATATATGAGTTGTAATTTACAAGTCGGTTGTGCATTGGTATTACGAAAACGCATCAGTAACGTGATGTTATAAAACGTAGTGTCATGCATGATTTGGTGAGTAAAAGATACAAGAATATAATTCGAAGTTTATACGTTCCTTTTTCCCTAACGGGAAAAGTGATATCTTTGGGCCCCTCAGTGATTTGTTGTTGACATTATAGTGTTGGTCCCAACCAGGACTAAATTGATGTGTTCAATTAGTAGTCTATGAGGTCATCACAAATCGGGAAACAAAATTTTGGACAAGAGATTAGTTGTAATCCACGTCTCATGTCCATACGATATATTGAAGAACAAAGGAATATTTGATTACTTATCTTAGGGTCGAAGTCTGATCAGATCAAAGTCCGTCAGTTGCTTTAGAAAGCACGCTTTACTGTTTAATTTAGAAGTTATACTTGCAATTGTAGTTATAGAGTTATCCAAGTGGGAGACTATTGTATTAGGTGTCTAAGCCAATAACAAAATTGGTATATACTTAAATTAAAAGAAAAGTCTTTTTTATGTTGCCCTCAAAACTAGTAATTGACGGAAATGACTTTTGAAGAGATGATGATTTATTGGTTTATTATATGATTAATAAATAGCAATAAAAAATTTGTTAATATATTATGAGATTAATAAATTAAATAGAAATAATATTATTTAATTAATAGTTAATAAGAAATTAATTGGAATTAATTTTAGGATGAATTAGATTAATTAAAAGTATAAGGACTAAAGATGACAATGTTCAAAAGTTGAGTAAAGGAAATCTTTCAGAACCTCCCTAGAAGTGATGGTTTTGTGGGAGCTCTCTAAGGCTTCTAGAATGCCTTAGGGAGTAAGGAATGGGTAAAAGGAAACTGCCTTATTTGAGATATTAATTTAATATTCAAATTAGGGTTGCCTTAGGATACCTTAATCACCTACAAATACCTCCTTAATGGTCTCATGATTTCATCCCCTTCTCTAAGAGTGTTAGAGCCGAAATTTCATACTCTCTCCTTTCTCCTCTAAAGTATTTCATTGCTAGGGTTTGGGTAAAAGCCATTAGAGACATCATAATTTTGGTGTTAGCTTTCCAAGGGAATTGAAGAAAGGAATTTTTAATTATCTACTAAAATAATCAAGAGGTATGTAAGCCCTAATCCTTGTTATTTTCGATAATAGTAGGATGCCTTAGGGTTCTTGATGTTCAATTGTTTATTGCTTTCAATAAATAAAACTTAGATCCAAAGTAGGTTGCATCTGAACTTAAGGGTTAAATTTTAAACTTTAAAACCAAGGGTGTATTTTTAAAACTTTTCAAAAATACTAGGTTAATTTTTTAATAATTTAATTAACAAATTAATTTTATCTTTACCAAAAACTTTAACAATCATGAATTCATGATAATGATACAAAATCACTGATTAAAATATCCAATTTTAAACAATTAAAATAAATTTAAGGTAATTATCCTAATCAATCCATGAGACAATTATCAAAACTGAAAATTTAGGATCTGACAGTCCAACTCGTCGAGTTTGGGTAATGCACTCGTCGAGTTGATGTCAACTTGTCGAGTTCCAATATGAACTCGTCGAGTTCGATGAACAGAATGACGATTATGTTCCCTTATCCTTTGAACAATTCACAATTGCATCTTATTCAACATAAAACTAATCTTAGGCTCTGATATTATTGATGTGTTTTGAGCATAACATCAATTCCTAAGTGTACATGCAACCCTAATGCTTTGGATATAGGTTTTCTCTATTGAACATGCAAACTTGAACACAAAAGGAGAAACCCTAGGAGAGGTATACTATTTTTGAAATTCATACAAAACTAGGGTTAGGTTACATACCTTGATTGTTATGTTGTAATAACAATGAATTCCTTGTAGATATTCAAGCTTGAGAATTTAGTGTCATAAGTGTAATACCTCTAATGGCTCACAAACACACAATGCAAGAGAATAATTATCCACCTCCTTTGGTTATCCATATATGATAAGATATTCTAGAAACTCTAGAATAATCTTCCATATACCATAATAAAACCGTCCACCCTTCCCTATGAAGGTTTTGGGCCCTTTTGCTCAACTATTAAACAATTACACTTTTAGTCCCTACACTATTAATTAATTTCTTTAATCCCAAAATTAATTCCAAATTAATTTCTGATTAAATATTAACTAATAACATGATTACTAATTAATATATTATTTCCACAACATATTAATAAATCATTAATTCCAATTTATTAATCAAATCAATAAATTCTTCCTCTTCCTCAATTAATCATCATGTCTAGTTGCACGTGTGAAGGCAACCCAAAAGGACCATGCCAATATCAATTCAAGTACATACCAATTATAGTTATGGGCTTAGACACCTAATCCAACAAAGAAGAGGGCAGTTGCGTACGTGGGGCGTACCGTAGGGTACGCTACGCCTACGCAAATACGGCTCCGATTAGGGATGTTAAAAAGTCTCGTGGGACCCATTCCCATGGGGGTCCCATCCTGTTTGGGGAATTTTTTTTTAAAAAAAAATCGGGGGCGGGGACGGGGGCGGGGGCAAGGTTAACCCCCGTTTTAATTTCGGGGGCGGGGTGGGGGTAGGCAATCCCATCCCAAAACCCATATGAGGACCCCATTAATAAATTACACATATATTTACATATATTAATTATATAAATATAATAAACAACATTATTTAGAGCTTTCAAAATTCATCAAAAAACATGTTTTTAAGTTGTTAGTATAATGTTTTTAAGATGCCAAAACTTTTTTATTTTTAACATGTAAAATTATGCTATAAATAATTATTTGTTACCTAAAAAATAGCTTCTTTTAGCTTAAATAGCAATTTCTTTTAGCCCAAAAAAAGATAGGCCAAAATCAATCGGGAGTGGGGGAACGGGGGTGGGGACGGGGGAACTGGAAAATTTCGGGGGCGGGGGCGGGGGATGCACTCCCCGTCCCGTTTTCCCCTGTTGACATCCCAAGCCCCGATGCCTCAGACACTTGTACACCCCACGTACGAAGCCTGTTTCACCTCGCTTGAGTTGACTCGGCTGTGTTGACCCGTTAACTTTAACTTTGACCAAGTTTGACCTAGGGGTATTTTGGGTATTTTGGATTGTGTTTAATAATTGGTCATTTGGATGGATAGGTGACGATTAAAGCTGAGATTCAGAGTCGGGACCTCATCAACTATTGTCCAAACTATGAGGTGAGTTTCCTCACTGTACTTTTGAGTCGAAGGCAGCAAGGTTAGCCCATTGGATTGATATCCTAGTTTACTGTATGTTGCTATGTTGTAGTGATCTGTTAGATCTGTATCCTAGTTTATAGGATGTTGTTATGTGGCAGTGATCTGTCGATCTTCCTGTTTTCCCGTTGGCTGATTGTATGTTTATCTTTTATGTATATGTCGACATATTGTGTTGGTTTGAGGTTGTATTGCTTTGTGTTGTAGCCAACAAACCTAGGAGCATTCTAGATATGAGCTGAGGGCCAATTGGCATGCCAGAATCATACTCAGGGCTCGGGAGCATTCCAGATACGAGTTGAGGGCCGGTTAGTAGGCCAGACTTGTACTAAGGGCTCAAGGGTATTCCAGTCTGATGACTGAGTGGACCCGTTGTATATTAGCATTCCAGTCCGATGACTGATTGGGCCAGGGGTAATCCAGACTGATGGCTGTGGACCCGAGGGTATTCCAGTCCGATGACTGATTGGACTCAACATGCTTGTTCAATTATGTTATGTATTTTGTATGGTGGTACTTTGAGGGAAACTCATTAAGTTGGCTTATAGTTTTTAGTTATGGTTTCAGATACTTCCGATGATCGTGAAAAGGCGAAGGCATGACCGTACATATCCTGATTTTATGTTGTTTATCTGGTGAAACTCTATTTTAAACTATGTTTTGGAAACAATGACTTTGTAAACACTTTCATTAGTAAATGGGTTGATTTGAAAAGTTTAAATTTGTTGTGATTTTTGAGATATTATAATATATAAGGGCTATATTGTATATAAACTAGATACATATGATTTATAATGAAGAAAAAATTACATGAATCGTCCCTCGTGCAGGTGCCAAAAGGCACGTTAAGTCCCTATTTTCAAAAATTAACTCGGACCGTCCCTCGTTAGCTTAAAACTTACACGTTTCATCCCTCAAGACATAAAAAGACTATTTTGCCCTTATTTATTTCTTTTTTGATTTATTTATCAATTTTTAATTTTTAATCTATTATAAGATATTGTTTAATTAAATATATGGTTCCTTCCCTATTACCATTGACCAAAACCACCACCGATGTCCACCATCACCAATAACCTCTTAACCACTGTCTCTGCCACCAGAATAAACTATCACCACTTCTGCCATCGGAAATAAATAATCTGCCACCACCATCTCTATCATTGGAAAAGCATCAATTAATGTTCAAAATCAGAAAAAAAATATAGCCCATAATTTCATTCAATTGAGGTATCAAAACCAATTCAAACCCAGAAAGAAACAAAGATGGAGATGGAGGTCTGTGACACTTTTATGGCAAAATATTGTCCCCAGATCCATCTTTCGGTGAGAAGGGTTTCATTAGATCCATTCCCAAAACTGGGAACACCACCAGAAATCGTACATTTTCATTGCCATCATCGCCTGTATGAAGACGTTTCAAATCTAAAGCACATATATCAACAACTTCTTCGTCGATCTCGAAACCTTAGCAGATGAAGCTTGATGGTGGTCAGTGCTTCGGTGGTGCTGGAAAGGTAGTGGTGGGTTAGTGATTTATTGTTAACTGAATAATGAAAATGAGTGATAATGGAAGGCTGGGTTGGATTTAGTTGAAATTTATTTTTCTATTTTTTAAAAATACAAAATAAATTATAATTAAATTAAAAATAGTATAGGGAGGGTAATATAGTCATTTGAAGTCTGATAAAGGATGCAACGTGTAAATATTAACTAACGAGGGATGAATGGTGCATGTTTTAAACTAAAGAAGGACGGTCTGAATTAATTTTTGAAATTAGGGACTGAACGTGCCTTTTAGCACCTGCATGAGGGACGATTCGTGTAATTGACTAAAAAGTCAATTAGTCTTCCAATTTAAAAGACAAATTGTAAAGACTAGTTACGAGAACTAGTTAATGGTCTTTATGCTTATCTTAATGAAAGGAACATGTTTTAGAAGCATGTGTTCTTTTAATAATTAAAGCATAAAACACAAGAAGAGTAATGCAAGAACGATATGAGGCTTACACTTCCATGCATGATGGATACTTTCTTTTTGTAACAAAACCGTATGCATGTAATGTAGACATAAATTTGAAGCTTTTGATTAGTTTATTCCATATACCATGCTTTAGAAGTATTAGTAGTTTATGTCATAAATCATGGGTCTTAAAGTATTAAGACCCATGGGTTAAGGACTAGTAAAAAAAGGATAAAGGCTTGGAAACTAGCTTCCTTTCTTCTTTGATCATTTTCGTGACTTGCTCTTTTTCCCTACTTTCTCTCTAGTTTTATTAAGGAGTAAACCACATGCATGAAAGAAGGTGATACTTACTTTAGCTCTCATTTAGAACAAAATCTTTTTTTTGTTCTTAAATTCTTAAGAGATTTATTACTACAAGAAGGACTAGCATCCATATCAAGTTGATTTATTGTTGGTGGATATCTCTAGAGAACTTATACTTGGAGTTTTAAGGCCATCTTCATCAACTTCCTAATTGCAAAAAGGAACCAAAGTCTTCAAAGGCCAAAATTATCATTGTTGGGTACAAATGATTTTAGTTTATTCAAACAAAAATGCTACCGTTGCTAATTACATCAAATTTTAGAATATAAATAAACTAATTTTGAATAGTAACCCAACAATTACTTGAACTTAAAAGCAATGTTTTAAAAAATGGTTTGAACCGGCCGGTTGGACCAGGAACCGGGGAAAGGAGCGGTTCAACTATCACCGGTTTTGAGTCAATTTCTGAACCGGATTGAACCGACCGGTTTTTAGAAAAACCCGGTTGAACCGGTCAAAATATACCGATTGAACCGGTTAAAACAAATAAAAACATATGGAAAAAAACCATTTTCATAATAAACTTTGGTGAATTTTTTCTAATCTATATAGTTTTCTCTAAATAAAAACATATGATAAGTTTTTAATGTATTTGGAGTGATCTACAACTTATTTGTATGTATACTTTTAATGTTGGAACTTGTAAACGTCAAATTCATTATTTTTATATGTATTTATGTATAGGAAAATCAGAAAAAATATGAAAATTATAGAAACCGGTTGAACCGCCGGTCGAACCGGTTGAACCGGTCACTATACCGGTTCAACTAAAAAACCGGTTTTTAAAACACTGCTTAAAAGATTTACATACTTCATTGAAGTCTCACTTTACTCAATAACACCTTATTTCTTGCTTTAGGTCACTTAACCCTTGGAAGCTTGATTAAACACTCATAATGCATCAAACTTCCAAGTTAAGTGTCATCTTCTTATTGGATTGATTTGTTTTCCAAAAATAGACTTTAATTACCTTTAATTATTCAAACAGTGACCCATATGAGTTTCAAATATTTACAAAAGATTGTTACATGAGCATTTGTGGTTCATAGGTGATGATATTATATTGATTTTGTTTTCTAAAAATATTGTTGCCTTTAATTTTTTAAATAATGACCCAAATAAGCTTCAAATCATTTACAAAATATTGTTACATGAAAATTTGTGGTTCATAGGTGGTGATTCAACATTTTGCATGACCAAAATCCATCTAGTTTCAAATAGAGACCATTTGAGTTTTCATTTCCTATCATTACATTGATAAAAAAAAAATCATCGTCATTTGAGTTCACTACGACATGATGAATCAACCCCATATGTTTTCACAATTTTGTTTACATTTTTAAAAAAGATAGATCATCACTTAGTTCACCTCAACTTAGAAACACCAAATGAAAGTGAAAATTCACATATAACTTCCAGATTAAATTTCCAATCAATTTATGGATTCCTTAGCTTCAATTTTAGTTGTAAAACATGTTGACGAGAGCTGAAGAATAGGAGTGGTTGTTGTATTCCTTATTAATAGGTTGTAGATAAAAGAGTTAGTTGTTAATACTTGTATAAATGTATGTACTCATTTTCAAGATCATTAATTGAAAAACGCAGGAATTATTCCTCCATACGAATTCTGCTAAAACTCTACATGGTATCAGAGCGAAGCAAAATCTGATCCTTCGAAATATTGAAGCAATATGGGGTCTGGTGACGCAGATACAGGATCTTCTACTCCTGTTATCGTCCAGAATGTTCAGGACGCCCCTTTCCCCACCGGAGTCATCCTCGATGACACAAATTTCCCGCTGTGGTCCCAATTAATGGAAATGCGAATTGGTGCTCGCAACAAATTAGGGTTCCTCACTGGTACAACGAAGAAAAACGAACGAAAAGGCGATTGAAGTATGGACGACAGATAACAATCGAGTGAAGAGTTGGTTGATTGACTCCATGAGTCCAACCCTAATGCGCAGGTTTATTAGATTAAAGACGGCAGCAGAAATCTGGAATGCAGTTTCGAAAACGTTTTATGATGGAACTGATGAAACTCAACTCTTTGAGTTGAACCGAAAATCGTTCAACACCCGCCAGAACGGACGTCCTCTTCCAACTTACTACAACGAATTAGTGAGCCTTTTTCAGGAAATTGATACACGATTGGAGGGAGACGGAGAGACAGTTGATGAAACGGTTGTGGCTAGCAAGATGTTGTCAAGGTTCCGTGTCCACATCTTCTTAGCTGGATTGGATTCTGAATTCAACCAGGCAAGAAGCGAATGCTTAAGGAAAGACCCACCACTCAGTCTTGAAGCATGCTATGCTTACATCAGGAAAGACTCCAGTCAGCGACAAGCCATGGAAGACACACCTGTTGAATCAGATAGTGTGGTTCATGTTGCAACACGAAACCGAACTGCGAAAGGAAAGGGTTCTAATGGAAAAGGAGGAGGAGGAAACACCTTCAAATGCACTCACTGTGGAGAAGAAGGACACTCTAAAGCCAAGTGTTATGAGATAATTGGCTACCCAGATTGGTGGGATTTTTCAAAAAGGCCAAGAAAGAAAGTCGGACAAGCTTCAGTGGCAACCTCGACCTCGGAGACTCAAGAACTAACCCCTCCTATGGCAGCACACACCTCCACTAGTTCTGGTAAGTCTCAATATAAAAATACTCATAGTAATGAGTGGATAATCGATACTGGAGCCTCAGATCATATGACAAATAACCTTGACAACTTAACTGCATCACATACCCCTAAACAAATGAACATCTATACAGCTAGTGGTGAAGTCGAAAATGTCACAGCTGAAGGCACAGTAAAAGTATCTAGCTCTATGGAGCTTAACAAAGTCTTAGTAGTTCCCTCGTTGTCTTCAAATTTACTATCAGTTAGTCAGATTACCGAAGCTCTAAACTGCTATGTTACTTTTTGGCCGAATAATTGTGTATTTCAGGACATTATGACACACCAGATTCGTGGCTATGGTACTAGGAGAGGGAGGCTATACTATCTGGAAGAAGACTATCGAAGTCAAGCAAATCATGTAGGAGTAACTCAAGCGAATAAAGCCATGGCCATGTTATGGCATCGTAGACTTGGGCATCTATCCTTTAGTTATCTTAGAAAAATGAAACCAAATTTGTTTTTGAATGTATCAGATGATGAATTTAGTTGTAGGATATGTGAGTTATCGAAAAATAAAAGAATATCTTACTCTCCTAGTGATATTAAAAATTTGGTACCATTCATGACAATTCACTCTGATGTATGGGGTCCGGCACCAATCCAGACCCCGAGTGGTGCTCGTTACTTTGTTACGTTTACAGATGAATGCACACGCATGATTTGGATATCTCTCCTCAAAAACAAAGGAGAAGTATTCAAAGCCTTTACAGAATTACATAAGTTCATAAAAACTGAGTATAGGAGAGAAATTCATACTCTACAATCGGATAACGGGGGTGAGTATGTTAGTTGGGAGATGAAAAACTTTTGTAAAGAAAATTTGATACGACATCAAACTTCTTGTTCACAAATCCCACAACAGAACGGACTTGTTGAACGTCGAAATAGATCAATCCTCGAAATTGTTCGCGCTTCCCTCTTTGATATGACAGTACCACGCAAGTATTGGGGGGAAGCAGTTCGATCCGCTGCCTATATCATGAATCGTACACCTTCAAGGGTCATTGAATTCAAGACTCCTCTACAAAAACTACATGACCTCATAGAGATTGCACCAAAACAGAATCTTGAACCTCGAATTTTTGGGTGCACGGCCTATGTTCATCAAAATATAGGTAAACTTGAACCAAGAGCCATTCGATGCTTCTTTATAGGGTATGCGGACTATAAGAAGGGTTACCGGTGTCTTGATCCCCAAAGTGGAAAGGTATATGTCACTCGTGATGTGTCGTTCCATGAAACTATTCCATACTTTGACCATAAGGATCCGCTTCAGGGGGAGAGATGTCATGAAGAAAATAAAAATGAACAAAGTCCCAACCAGAATGAGTTTTTTGAAATCTTTGAAAGACGGCAAGATGGTAACACCAACCTAGAAATCGAAGATGCTGATGAACAACAACAAGCTGGTGACACCAACCTAGAAATGGAAGAGGTAGATACTAACGAAACCGAAGTCACCAAAGAACCGGTTATCGAACAGGAGCATAATCAAGTGATTGAAGACACTAACGAAACTGGTAATACTATGCCAGATGTGTCTGTTTTGCAGGAAAATGAACAGGGAAATGATGATATCTCAAACCTTGAAGAAGAAGATACTGATCTTGAAACAGGAGGTGTACAGAGATACCCTATAAGAAGCAACCGGGGGAAACCAAAGAAACAGTATCAACCAGATGTGAAGGCAAGAGGAAAATATGCAATCATTAATTATGTTTCGCAACATAGGTTGGCAAAACCACATGCACTCCTGGTAGAAAATTTAACCACCACATCAATTCCAAATAATGTACAAGAAGCCTTGAGTGACGAAAGGTGGAAGAATGCAATGAATGAGGAAATGAAGGCACTTCAAAAGAATGAGACGTGGGAACTGGTGAGACTTCCTAGTGGACATAAGACTGTGGGGTGTAGGTGGATTTACACTATCAAACTGGACTCAAATGGGAACATTAACAGGTATAAGGCCAGATTAGTAGCAAAGGGGTACACACAAAAGTATGGAATAGACTATGGTGACACGTTTGCCCCGGTGGCGAAGATCAATACCATTAGAATTCTTGTTTCAATTGCTGCAAACAAAGACTGGCCTCTTAAGCAATTTGATGTAAAAAATGCGTTCCTCAACGGATATCTGGAAGAAGAAGTTTATATGGATCCCCCACCAGGTATTGAATGTGAAGGGAAAGTGTGCAAGCTAAAGAAAGCCCTGTATGGACTGAAACAATCCCCACGTGCATGGTTTGGAAGGTTTTCAACATTTATGAAGAAGATTGGATATAAGCAAAGTGATGCTGATCACACTTTGTTTGTGAAGACAAAAAATGGGAAGGTGACTGCCCTAATTGTTTATGTTGATGACATGGTAGTGACAGGAAATGATAATGTTGAAATGAAGAATCTCCAAAGAGCATTGGCCACTGAATTCGAGTTGAAAGATCTAGGAAGTTTGAAATACTTCTTAGGGATTGAGGTGGCAAGATCAAAGGCAGGAATATCAATGAATCAACGAAAATATGTGCTAGATCTCTTAGCAGAGACTGGGATGTTGAACTGTAAACCGGTAGATACTCCTATCGAAACAAATCACTATTTGGAGATACTTCCCAATCAAATTCCAGCAAATAAAGATCGGTATCAGAAGTTAGTAGGAAAATTGATCTACCTATCTCACACAAGACCAGACATAGCTTATGCTGTGTCTGTGGTCAGCCGGTTCATGCATGCGCCAAGTGAAATTCATATGAATGCAGTATACCGGATCTTGAGATATCTTAAATCATCTCCAGGAAAGGGCATATTTTTTGGAAAAAATCAAGATCACCATGTTAGTGGCTTTACAGATGCGGATTGGGGTGGAGATCGAAATGATGGAAAGTCCACTTCAGGTTATTTCACCTTTGTTGGTGGTAACTTAGTCACATGGAGAAGCAAGAAACAAAAGGTGGTCTCAAGGTCAAGCGCGGAAACTGAGTATAGAGGAATGGTTCATGGCATTTGTGAACTGTTATGGATAAAGCGGATTCTAAGAGATCTAGGGGTCTCATTAAGATCACCCATGAAGCTATATTGTGATAATGAATCAGCAGTGAAGATTGCTAATAATCCTGTACAACATGACAGGACAAAGCACGTGGAGATTGACCGACATTTTATTAAAGATCACTTAGAAAGAAATACTGTGGAGCTTCCACATGTAAGCTCTGAGGATCAACTTGCAGATATGCTAACGAAGGCAGTGTGTGGGAGAGTATTTCATAGCTCTCTTGACAAGCTGGGAATGAAGGATATACATTCTCCACCTTGAGGGGGAGTGTTGACGAGAGCTGAAGAATAGGAGTGGTTGTTGTATTCCTTATTAATAGGTTGTAGATAAAAGAGTTAGTTGTTAATACTTGTATAAATGTATGTACTCATTTTCAAGATCATTAATTGAAAAACGCAGGAATTATTCCTCCATACGAATTCTGCTAAAACTCTACATCATTTGTGTTTCATCTTGTCATTTAATTCATAGATTAAAGCTAGAATCCAAAACCCACCATTGATAAGTTTGGAGCTTTTCAAAATTTATTATAACTCAAAAGTTGACCCAGGAATGAGTAATAAAATATTACACTTATGATCTATAAGTTGAAACTCACTAGAATTAAAAAGTAAACATCAATATTATGATGATTTTTGGATTTAGAGTTTTCACCCAAACCCTAGATCAAAATGATGATGGAGACAAGGAGATTATACATTTCCAAGCTTCCTAGTGCACTTCCTAGTTTCTCCACTTCAAATAATCTTTAGTTGTGGCTCTAATTATCTTCTCTAACCCTATACATCAACATTTCTCTATTCTTTCTCTCCAAAATAAACTTGGATGAGTTTGGGGAAGAAGAAGAGAGCTTAAGTAGTTATGCTCTTTCTAAATTTACATATTAAACCATCAACTCCTTAAATTTTGACATAATGCCCTAACAATGAAATAACCACCAACAATTTTTTTAACATGATTAACTTATGGTTCTAATCCACCACAATCTATGACATTTAAGTCCTGTTCACCTAACTTTCTCAACTCATCGTTTATCAAGTTGCCAAGTTTAACCCCTTTTCCCCTAAATGTTATTTTAAGCATACATTGTTACTTTGATTTTATTTTAATAATCAATGTAATATTATATACTATTTTTATTAGTCAGTTTATTTATTAATTAAATTATTTTCAAGATTTTAATTTTTTTTTACTAAAAATGGTCAAAAGCTATTAGACCCAAAATGTGGATATTACAATTATCCACCCCTTAGGAATGATTATATCCTCAAAATCATCATGAGAATTAAAGGTATTATTATTTCAAACATAATACTTTATTATAGATTGAAACATTGAATTTTATATAATGTCAAGCTTCGATTCATATCATAATGCTAAGTCTTAGGAAATTTTAACACGTCATAACTAATCTGTCTTTCGATCCAATAACTAAGTAATACTATAATATCAAAACTAGTTCTTTCTAGTTATTCATAAAGTACGTAAAGGGTGTTAAGACCAAAATCTATAATCATGTTAATCCTTTTCTCAAAACTCATCGCATATACTTGAATCAAACAAGAGTGATGCAAGTAATAAGTTTACTAATCATGTTAATCCTTTTCTCAAATAAGCCTTCTTGAAGTATCTTGAAGTATTGCAAACAAGCATAACATCATGAAGTGATGGAAACAAACCGATTAAGGGTATGAATCGAGGGTGAGAATGAACAAACTATAATCAAATGTGCCTTCATTACGAACGACATTACATTTTCGATTTTCTTTCAACTATTCTGATTTCATTTTTATGTCCAAATGTGAGTGCATTCCTAACACTTAATTTTAAATGTAATATTGTTAGTGATTTAGTGTTATCAACATATTTTAGTGTAATTATAATTACTATCAAGACAAGTTGAGCTTGGTTTACTATCTGATATTGGATGAGTGAGATGCACACTTGGAGTGCAAAATGTGAATTCAGAAATATGGGGATCCAGGGGTAACCCCCTGGATACGGGGTTCCAAGGGGCAAAGCCCTTGGTGGGGTCTAGGGACCCGAAACCTAAACATATTTCTATAATAGGAAATGTTCCAACCATGCATTTCCTGAGAAAATCAATTATGACATCATTATGATACCATAGTTATGTCTTATAACCATCCTCAACCAACCCTATTTTGGTGTATAACCACCATCCTAACCAACTTTTTGGCGCCATGAAGGAAGTAATTAACTTCAAACCGTAATCTTCCTTCTATAAAACCAAGATGGACGTTTCATGCAAAGGATACAATCCATACAGACTTAAAAACTGATTCTTTGCATTTATGTCTCTCTAAAAACACATAAAAGGAAAGTTATTATGTGTTTCTTGATTCAAATTAGGCCTGTAATTCGATTGGTTTTGTTTCTGGATTATTATACGCTAGGTAATAAGGACGAATTACAAATTTCAAAAAGTGTTGAAACCACGATCCTAGAAATTATTCAAGTGTATATTGTTATTCGTGTACCCTTAAAATCTAACAAATGTTTTGGGCCGTTTACAAAAGTGATGGAGTGGTGGAGTAACCCTAAATCACCTTATATTTTGTTTATGCGAGGCTACTATGAGCAATTGTTTTGAACATAAAAGGGAAAGAAAGGGTCTTAGAGAGGAATTATGAAACGAGAAAAGGGAAAACCCTACTTTGTGAGCTTGAAAAACTCAGTTCGCAAGGTGAGATTTCATTCTTGTTGAAGTGAGAAAGGGAAATTAAAAACAAAGGTAATGGAGTAAGAGACTACACTCAAAGATGACATACAAATATGATGAAATGTACTCCGTGTTTTTTCCTAGTTATGACATTAAAACATGACATACATATTTGTTTGTCATTAATATTATTAAAAAATGACGCTGGTTTATGACATTCAATTTAGTATATCGTAAAACTGACAGCTTTTTTATTTATTTAAAAAATGACATTTATTTATGACATACATTGTTTTGTCAAAATTTAAAGCATATCATAGTTTGTGTGTTATTAAAGACTTGTTTTCAAGTAGTGTTGACAACTAGCTAGTAGTATGTTTAATGAACCATTGCGACACAAACCAATAAACATTCATTTCTTAATTAGATACAATTTTTGAAATACAAGTTCACAAAAGTACATTATATTTTGGTACAATTTTACCTATATAAACTACATACTTACTTGATATATTCATACATCGGTTCAAATACCTTTTTTTGAAATGAAACATAGTCAAAACAACCAAAATATGATTTTCAAAACATATGAACCGTTTCCAAACATGACCAATAAAAAGATAATGTGCCATAAGAAGCTAACGACTTAGCGTGGATATAAAATCATCAACTTTAACGTTCATGCCCTTAGACAAGAACTTCATGCAAATAGGGGGGTTCACCTTGACCAAAGCCAATATGGACTTAGGCACAGACCAAAGTCCTTCACCGCATATCAAACCAGAAGCCACCGCTGGTCCGAAAGCTTTTGCTTCTTTTTTATTCCTCTTCTCCCATATGAAAAGTATTAAGCTCCCGAGACACATATCGATGGCGAATGGCTTTTGAATGTAAAATGGAATCGCTATTGCCATTGGAATCGGAATGAATCGTGCCCATTTCTTGGGAGCAGTGTCTCGAGCCACATTTATGAGTATCGCCGCTGCAAAAAAACCGTAGCAAAGCGACAAGCAGTGTTTGGGGAGCGAGCCAAATCCTTCGACACCTAAGATGGCAAGGTTTCTATAAACGAGAGCATATGGTGCAGGGTATTCGGACCCTTGAACCCCCATATCCGGGAAAGCTTGGTAGAAGATCCAGAACACACATGGTGCAATGACACAACCCATTGCGGTTCCGATCACTTGGCTCACGAACATAGACCGGGGTGAAGCCAGGGTCATGTAACCAGTCTTGAAATCCTGCATTAGGTCAGAAGCTGTTGAGACAATATTCATCATCACACCACATGCAGCTAGTCCAGCCAAGACACCACCTTGCGACTTCCCAGCCCACGCCCCAATAACAAAAATGGCTAACTTCCCGTACGTTGAAGCCAATGACCAGTCTGTGAGCCCGCACCCGTAGGCATTACAAAATGCTAATGCAGGCGCGAAGACATAAATCACAAGCACATAATACCATTCTAGTTGTTCGAAAATTTGAGGGAGGGTAGTCGTGGCAATTGCAGCTATGGCGACATATCCTCCTACAGCTAACCATGTCGGGATCCGATCCTTCAAAAACACTTGCTTCCTACATTTGTCGTCGAATGAGGTCGCTAAGTCTTCTGAGGTTGCCTTGCCATCTGGACCCACAGGAAGAACGGTGCGTGACTCTTTGTTCTTGAGTTGTTTATACAATGCAATCGAAGTGTTTCCAAGTACTTTCAGGAAGTTATAGAGTCCATCTCCTAGGATCAGGGCGATGGCAGTGAACACCTACAATATTCAACGATGAATAAAGATGGACAGGCATCATGTTTTGAAGAAGAATTAGGGTTTATGATAATTACCCTGTAACCTTGGATGCCATGGAAGTTACTGGATTTAAGACCTGCTTCATACCAGTCGCCTTCTTTCTTCTCGATGAGGGGCCACATTATCCCCCATGAAAGGATTGTTCCAAGCAACAAGGAGATGTTTATAAGGTGTGGACATATCATCCCTACCCCAACATACATAGTTGAAAAATCAAAGTAAAACCTGAAGTTTTACAAAACGAAAAATCATTAGATTTAATGATAAGTATAAACAATTAAGAAGGTAAAAGAGTATCTACATGTTCTGGTAAGCTTTGAGGCCAAAAGTAGGGAAGTTTTCAAAGCCACAATCATCCTCAGAAACGAAGAACCACTGAAAGAAACTCCATAAGAAGCTGAATGAGAAGAACTTCCCTAGTGCCGTCACTTGTTTCCTGTTATCAAATCAAATGCATCAATCATAATCAGTAAAACGATGTCAGCATGCATGAAAAATGAAAGAGGTGATTCTCTATACGTACTTTGCAAGTTTAGCACCCTGGGGAGTGTGAAAGCTGTTAATGAGGTGAGCAGTTGCAGTCCCACTTGGGTAAGTGAGCTTGAAGTCGATAATCATGATCTGTTATTAAAACCCATCATCAAATATATATATGTTATAAAACCTCGATTTGATCAATTTACTCGGGCGAAATATAATATTTGGATTTATTTTGCTACCTTTCGGAGAGGAACTACGGAGCAAAGGCCGATGAAACTAACAATGAAGAGAAAACCGATCATCCAGCTCAAACTTGGGTTCTTGATGTTCATATCTCGTGTTGGTGAATTTGCATCGGATGATTGTGCCGCGATTGTATCACTCATTCCAAATAGATAACTCCCAAAACCACCTGCCAGATTCCGACAACGTCGTCAATCATTAAAAAACAATCCATTAAAGATCCAACTTAGAAATATATTTCCTTTTTTGTTTCAGCCGGCCTAGGTGTAGATGTTGATGTGGTTTTATAGATGTTAATTTTAGTTCATGATTAAACGAGAAGCTAAAACTTTCTGAAAAAGTACCACGTACAGACTAATAACATACATACCACTAAACGCAATCCCTGAAGTGGCAACGACACAAGTTTGGATAACAGTATTCTCCTGCCTGGTAAATGGATGCTTCAACAACCCGCACTGCTCAAGTACCTTCGTCCATGTCTTCACGAAGAAAAACCCTAATAAACCCGCAGCCACATTTAGAGACGGGATGATCCCTGTCGTTAGATTCAACTTCATTACTATGAAACTAAACACGACACCCAATATCGCGCTCACCACGAAAGCCCTCACTGTCAACTGCCCCTTCCATGATGGCACCACCGTGTCCCTAAATATCATCTCTACCGACTCTATTTCTTTTCCCTTATTAGCTTCATCGTCCGCTTCTTCTGCTTCCTTCTCCAGAAAATTCTGGTCGCTTCTCGTTGTTCCATCGCCATTTTCGAGCTCATGACTGTTCTCCAAGGCCATCTTTGAGTTGTAATGATTAAATTCATCTTTTGAATGACTATATATAGAATTAAATAGAATATATATTACACTAATTGAATTATTGTCTGTATGGAGGTTGTCAATATCAAGAGTTGGGTCGGTTCGGGTCGGTTCACGATCTGATTTAAATGGATTGTTAATTATCTCATGGTGTGAACTGGTTAATAGGTCGTTATCTAATGCGACTATAGTATAACTAATTTTCAAATACAGTCCATTGACAACCTGAGTGTGGAATATATTGTTGATAAGCTTTGTGTTTAACGCCATGAATGCTCCAATAAGTCAATTAGGAACGGATGACACACGGCAAGTTGGCCCAACAATGACTTCTCTTGGCATTATGCTTATTACATTCATTAATTAATATCGACGACACATCTTGTTTTACATCGTTTATAAATAAAAATTACTGAATTTTCAAAACGTATTAAAATGATATGTTATACGTAGGTTCAGTGGTGGATCCAGATTTTGATTGTGAGGATACTACCGGTTAATATTAAGATAAAGTTTGGGCAATATAATTTTTTATTACATAAAAACTAAACTTTCATTCGTATCAATCATTGTATCAAGATTGAAAACCAAAAACTCCATGCGATGCCCTCTAAATTTAACATGCGAAAAATAGGCTGGTAGGTTTGAGTAACATGTTATTACATTCAAAATTTGTCACATCACCATGATAGTCATAAATAATGTTATAACACCAAATGTAAAAATGAACAACACCAAATAACATGTGATAACACCCCTTATTTTCTATTTCTTTTTGTTGATTTTTTTAATTTCCATTTTTCCAATTTGTTTTTTTTTTGTTTCTTTTGTTTTTTATTTATTTCGCAATATTTATGAAAAACATATAAATTAATAACACATGTGTAACACTCGGTTTCGGATTTGCTTCTTTATTCGGGGTTGCGGCCCAATCTTCAGTGGTCATAAGACCTAAGGCTTTGGAAAAAGAAGAATTTGGCCCTTCTCGGGTGTGGGTGTTATGATCTAAGTGATCCAAGTGTTCAATTGTGTCTTCAGAGGTCAAAGGTATAATCGTAATTTGGTATTTCAGGTCTTTTATGGATTTTGGGTTTTGTTCCGGAGGTTTTAAGGCTTGGGTGTGTTGTTAGGAGCGTAGGGCTTCTCGCCACCTTTCCGTGGATATAAGGTTCATTGGAAACGGACCAAAGACGAAGAAGTTAGAGCCAAGTTAAGTTTAGGGTTTTAGGGGTTCAATGAATACATACGCGGGGCGTACTCATTAAGAACGTGGGGCGTAGAAGGTTAAATGGTCGTGGGTGGTTTGTGAGTACGTCGGGCGTACTAAGTGGTATGCGAGGCGTACTCCTTATAGAGAAAAACCCTAATTTCGGGGTTCCTACCCTATATAAACAACATTATACCACCCTTTTGGCAATTTTAAGTCAGCCACCACCTCTTTTGACATACACAAAACCATAGAGTTCCTTCGGTAAGGCTTGGAGCTTGAAAAAAGGTTCTTGGAGCTTGAAACAAGTAGGAGGATGGTTGAAAGGGGAGCGTTCACAAGTATTAGGCGTATTTGGCTTTAATTGATGAAAACATTTCAATTATTCAATTATATGGCGAATAATGAACTTGGTTGTTTATTTGCACTTGGTTAATGTAGTAGTTTTTGTTAGGGATGGAAATTTCACCCGACCCGGTGGGGAACCCGGTTGACCCGCCCCAATCGGGAACGGGTATTCCCCGCCAAAACAGGTACGGGGTTGGGGATCCCCATTATGCTAAAACCAGGGATGGGGTCGGGGCCGGGTATAACAATCCCCAACCCGCCCCGCCCCCGATTTGATGACTATATATATATATATATATATATATATATATATATATATATATATATATATATATATATATATATATATAAGGTTCTAAAAGGCGTGAGGCGTGGCGTGGCGGCAAGGCTAAGCCTCAAGCTTAACGAGTTATGGCGAGCCATGACGTTTTTCAAGGCGTGATGTAAGGCGGCGATTTTGTATTCATTTATAATTATATTACCGCATAAATATAAATTTATATAAAATATACCTAGTTTTTAGAAGTGTTATATCAACAACTAATAACAGAAAGTTAATAAAAAACACAATACCTGTATGTCCGATTAGAAAAGGTATAAAAAGAGCAAAATAACGTGTCTCAAACGAAAAAACACGCGCCATAACACGCCATAACGCACCATGGGACGCCATATCATGTCTTGCCACGCGCCACGCCTAACAGCAACGTTATGAAGCTTTTCGTAACGGCGATGCCGCGCCTCACGCCATGGCGCGCCTTTTAGAACACTGTATATATATATATATATATATATATATATATATATATATATATATATATATATATATATATATATATATATATATATATATATGAATTTTAATTAAGTCCACTAAAATGAATTGATCTATATTAGACCATCAGAGATAGAGTCTACATACCAAATTATGTTCCGAATTCCAAGAGTTCATCAATCATCACTTTGTTCGAAGATATGTATACAAAATCATCACTTTTCGTTTTGATGTTTGTTAAACATTACGATTGATGTAAGCAGAATCTAATTATGACATATGGTTTTGATCATTTATTAAACTTGTTTTTTTTTAAGTTGAGTTTATTATGTTGATAGATTGAGGATGAGTTTGGGATAGGTTGGGGATGGGTCGGGGATGGGCTGGTGAAAAGCCCAAAATACAAAGGGGAGAGAATTTGATTCTCCGCATCCGTCGGGGATGGGGATGGGGATAGGGATGGGGACAGGGATGGTCAACCCCACCCCAAACCTGCCCCATTTCCATCCCTAGTTTTTGTGACATGATTATTCACTTTTGTTATTGTTATAGGATTGCAGATATAAATGGATTAAATATAAAGACAATCGTTTTTGTCAACAAAAATACATATTTGATAGCTTAAATTCAATTCTTTTTTTGATATTATATTTTTATATTCATGTAAATAAATAACGTTTGCTCAATTAGTTTTTTTTAATGTGCTTACTTGAGATAAATTTTAAGCAAACATTAATTTGCTTCCATCAATTTAAAATTGACAATTCATTTTAGACTATTAATTAAGGATTTAGTTTACAAATGGTAAACGAGAAATGTTGAGACAACTATAACAATAAAGATTTCTTTTTTACATTGTTGTTTTTTTTCACAAAAAATAATAAATAATGTAAATTTAGTTTTTGATAAAAAAAATTACAATTCACATAAATGAAATTAAGGAATATGTCAACAATTTCCCAACATGAAACTATTTTCATTGTTTGGTCTTTGTAATATAACATTTTTCCCAAACAAACTATTTTGAGGTATCTTGGCTAATAACATGATTAAGAGAGAACAATTTACCCTCAATTTAAAATTCATTTCAGTCCTCAAAGTAACTCACTTTGCAACATCCAAAAACAAAAAAGTGTTACTAAACTACTTTGTCTTGCAAAAGTAATCATTTGGGGTGAATCATTGATGGCTAAGAGACACGTGACAAGTAAATTATTTGCGCAAAAGAATTAATCGTCTCTAGAAACTAAGTTCTGAAAAAGTTATCCGTACATATCGCTTGGCGCGAGTAAACGGCTAACATATATATACACACACACTAAGTTAGAGACCCGTGTAATACATGAGCTGATTAAAAAAATAATAAATACGACGTAAACATTATAAAAATGAAATTTTTTAATAATATAGGCCCTTAAGCAATTCAACTATTTAAAGT